>NC_089681.1:51460927-51784887 GCF_031753505.1 Anomalospiza imberbis | reverse complement strand
AATCCCTGGTCTCAGTTGGATTTGTGGGTTGAATTAAAGGCCTATGAGTCTGTGAAAGGATGTAGCCTGTTCCTTGTTAACTTAACCTGGTATAAAGTCCTAGCTTGGACTATGAGTTCACTTTTACTCATCTTCCACTTCCTGTGAAAATAAAACAGATTCTTGCAAAAAGCCCAAACTAAACAACAAAAATTAAACCCAAACAAACCCAAATCAAATACAAGTTCAAACAGTTATGTAAACCTGGAGTTGCTAAACACTTTCCCTTTGTGTTGCAATAGCTTTTTGCAGCTGATCTTTCTTTTCAGCCTTTCCTTCCTCCCCCTGCAGTTTGTTATTCTATCCTCTACCTTACAAATATCTAACACCACTAATTCACTAATTCCCCTTCTCAGATTACTCTTCCATTTCCTTTGGCTCCTAGTACACTTTCTTTCTTTCTCCCATCTCTTAGATTGTTCTTATACACTTGCTCATTCCCCATCACTTTTTCATTTGATTTCTGGCAGGAATTTCATGTCCTATCAGCACCTGCAAAATCTGGTCCCTTGTCCAAGAATGGGATCAGTGGATGTCCATGGATTCCCTATGTAGAAAATGGGAGAGTTACTTTGTTGGCAAACAGGATGCCATTAACTTAGTTTATGTCTAAAAATATAACTCTCCCAGCGCTCAGTGTTTGTCTTTTGATATTTGAAGTACAGTAAGGAAGATGTTCAGGCAGTGGTAGCTGTTTATGTATTCTGAATGTTGAAAATAATAACACAGTATTTGGTAAGTAATTTATATAGCACAGCATAATTATATGGAGGGTAAGAGGACAATAATATTATGTTTTCTTCCTTTTTGTAGAATTCATTTTTAAAAAGTCATTATTGGACTTGTAAGTCTGTCTTCTGATCTTCTCTCTTTGCAAGTTATGAAAAGGCATTTCAGAGATGAAATGCCTTTCAGAGGGATTTGGCAGGACTGGAGAATAGGGGTAGTGTACTCTAGTGTTGTGTTTTCAGGACTAACGGAGGTGACCTTTCCAACAGGTGATCTCATTTGCAGCCAGAAGTGTGTGTTTGCTATGGAACTGAGTTTTAGAGCAGTTTTGAGGACATACAAAAACGAAAAAGGTGGTAATTCAAATCCTAATTCTTAAGCAGCTCTGCAGAACAGGATTGGACTTTTCTCCACTTCTTTGATTCTGTGTTGATAAAGGCATCTGTATATTAAGTTCCCTGATGATTTGCTGGTTAATAATTATGCAGTAGGTGAATTGTGCCCATTTTATTTCATAGTCAGATGTAGCAAGACACTGAATTTTTTTTGACATGCTTGGTTTAGATTTTTCTGTTTTAGAACAAAGTCTTTTTGGTCTGTTAGATCATGTTGTATAAACTCAGGGCTACCTTCAGCTATGATGTGAGTACGTGTCTTCAAAAAGCTGCCTTTACAATTAGATAAGAGTAATTTGCTTGAGAAACATATAAGGTATAAAAATACTCAGAAAATTTAGTGATGAATCTTACTTGGGAACTTAGAGAAGTGACTCAAAATCCATTTATACATCATCACTCACACTTGTATAGGGAGCTGGGGAAGCTGGTGGGAACAATGGGATGCAGTTACTAAATATGTTGTCAATGGGACCTTGCCTAAACTTCTGTATTTCAGACCAACAACAGACATCATTTTAGTGTCAAACTATTGTGATTATAAGGAATATTTCTGATATCTCTGATAGTTGGTGTGGATGACTACAGCTCAGAGTCTGATGTGATTATTATACCTTCAGCCCTGGACTTTGTCTCACAAGATGAGATGTTGACGCCTTTGGGAAGATTGGACAAGTACGCTGCAAGTGAGAACATATTTAACAGGTATGCTTTTTAAATGTCCTGTCTGGCTAATGGTATGCAAACTATGCATCTGATTGAATCTGACTGAAGTTAATTTGCATGGAATACAAATAATTTCAAAAAACTCAACACCTTTATGAAAATTCTGTTTCCACCCCTCCTTCTGTTTGCTCATACAGCTTCTACTTAGAGCAAAATATTAATGATAACAGAAAAACATTAGTTCACCTTTTAAGCAACTGTAGTAAAGGACTTCTTGAACTTCATTAATTGGAGCAATTGTTTAGGTTTCTTTGCAGATGCTAATATTCCTGTTGGTACAGGACTTTAAGGTGATAGTAAACTCCATCCATAAGTCTGTGTGAAAGGCAGTTTAGGAAAATACTTCATGAACAGTCAGGAGAGTATAATAAACAGCCAAGAGATTGCCAAGAGAAACCCAAGAACTTATTTTCAGAATCAATCTCCTCTGTAGTTTACAGTTTGAATGTTGCTGCTTCTGGTTATTGAAAGTGAACTTGACCAGTTAATACTGTGTTCTGCATTTTCCCCTTTTTATTTCTGTAATGCCACTGAGGTGATTGCTTCATTTAAAAGCACAGGTGTTGTAGCATACTTTAGACAGGCACACATCCCACCCCATCCCCTTGCACTCAGGCGCTCTGCTCTCGAATGGAGAAGTTTGAACCCATAGTTTATTTTAATTGGAACTTTAAACAGTGACAGGATCACAGAAATGTATAAAATATGTTAACGTTGAGATTTTCTGGTATTTTATTTGAACATGGTTTAGTTTGGGCTTCAAGTAAGCTTTTAATAAAGTGTGTTTGCTTTAATGTTGAATTCTTAATAAAGTAATATGCAGAAGCAAAGTCTGTGATCAACCACCCAATAGGATAGCCTCTGTTTTGTTGTTCATGGCCTGGGTTCGGAAGGGATTTAGCCCTGTTCTTAACTTTTGTCATGTGAACTGTACTTAAAATTCCACACTACGTGTGTGAACGTACCATTGAATCGAAGCTGAAAATTGCAGAATGGTTTCTCTTGTTACAACCTGCATAAACCTGTATGCACAGATGAGTTCTGAAATACACCTCATTTTCAAATTTTGTTTTTTCCTGAAATCCAAAGTTTGCTATATTTTACAATTCAAGATGGAATTGGCACTTACTCTACCAGGAGAGAATTTTTGCATGGGGAGGGAGGGAAGAGGAGCTTTCAGGGCTCCAGGTGACAATTATATAATAAAAGCCAGTAGGGAGGAGAACAAACTCAGAAACTCAAGTTGTTTGTCTTGAATTTTAACCAAGAATGCTGGTCCTAATATTTTCCTTGCCCACCTGAGAAAAAACTGTATGGATTGCATTGGATATGGGCATGCCTAAACTGGAAATTCTTTTAATAGTTCTGTCCAGCTTTATATGTCCTTTGCTTTCCTGCAGGGAAGCGTGGTCAGAGTAACTGTAGTTTTTCCTATGTTTGCTTGTTTGGATTATTTTTGCTGGTACAAACATGTTTTTTTTTAATCCTAGATCTCTTTGTAGGCCTATTGTGTTATGTAGCATATGAAAATATAGGAAATAGCAAATGATAATTATTAGTGGTATAATTGAGTAGCACTTAGAATAAATGATAGTGACTACTGCAGTCACTTTATGATGATTCAGCATTAGTCAGTCTCAGAATAATAGGAGGGATTTCAGCTAAGCAGAGGAACTGGAGCATTTAAAAGGAAAAAGTTTAATTAAATTACATTTGTTTATTCCTATGTCTTAGTATAGTATCAACACATCCAATAACTAATGAGTATTTTAAAAGTTTTAAAATACTATGATTGAGTTAATCATGTTTCGGTTGTTTCTGTGACCTGGAACTTGCATTTCTGTAGAAGCTTCATGTTACACATTCCAAATTCTTGAAACATAATCATTTAATCCAGGTAAATTAGGGTAAGATTTTTTTTTCCCTTTAATTGGATGAATTTGCTTTTAGTATGGCAGTTTTTAATCTTTCAATTTCATTTTAAGTATTATTTCTCTTTGCATTTGGTTTTATTATCCTTTTCTATCTGGTTAATCATCTACCTGTGCAGCATATTTGCAGTCTGTGATTGTATCGAATGATTAAAATGAAGGGATTTTTAACAACAGCTGCAAAAGTCTGGTCTCCTTTAAGTGGATTCCTTGAGCACTCATGATTTCTCAGCCACTTGTTCTGAGATGGAAATGGATGCTCATCTGTGTCCTAAAAAAATTCTGGAGATGAGGCTTAGAAATAGGAATGTCTTCTTTGTCTAAATATGTAAGATTTTTGATAGGATTAAATGAAAAAGAGAGAGAGAAGTAGGAAAACCTTTAACAGTTTCCGAAGTGTTGAAAGGAGTTGCTTTGTGACAACTTTTGGTACGTTATGGTTTACATTTTTACTGGTTTAGGTGTTGCTCATGAGCACCACAGATGTTGCCTATGAGAATGGAGGGGAACCTGACAAATATTACAATAAATTACCCCTGTTTGTCTGTAAAATAAGGCAAGTGGGAGTCTGGCTGTGGTGTGATTATTGAAGAGGCAGCCTCCAGACCAGATTTGAGAAGCATCTCTAGCAAATGCCTTAATAATCCAACATCACATTGCAGCAAGAGTAGATGTTGAGCAGAAAGCCAAAGCCATCACCCTAAAACACAGGGTCTTGTGTCTGGTAGCATGGTAGCACTGGTGCGTGTGCATACATACAAGGATGATGATCCCTTTTGCTGCTTGCTTTAAAAAAACAGTTGCTGGTGCAGTTTGGAGCATAGCTTTTTCTCTCTCTCTCTCTCTTTTTTTTTTTTTTTTTTTTTTTTTTAATCCCTTGTAGGTTTTTCTAATCATTATTGCCACGAACTTGCTTCCATTCCTCATTAAGAAGGCTCAGAAGTGTAGAGCACTCCCCAATAAATCTATTTGACTCTCCTTCACAAGTATGGTCAGTCTTGGCTATCAAGACTGTATCTGCATATCGATGTAGATAATTTGAAGATATCCTCTTGCCAGACTTCTTTGGGTTTTGAAGTACGTCTTTGCTTTTCTCTTGGGAGAATGCTTGGTGTCCTTTGAAAAAAGTCTTTTGGCAACAGTCAAAATTCTCATAGAACTGCAGTAAGTGAGGATATATTGGATCTCAAAGAGGGATTAAGCATGTGTGTGTACTCACAGCTTATAAGTAACACTTTCACAGGAACTTCATTTAACTGTGTATTTCAAAACTGGGACTTGCGTGCATGAAGTACCCCCACTAAAACAGAGGAATATTGTAATTACAGGATCCCTGCTGTAATGTATGTGCAAAATCTCTCAAACAGTTTTGGGAGATGTCGAGACTACCTTGCCTTATTTTCATTTAGATATGGTCAGATTAAAGTTAATTGAGAATTTGATTGTCCACATCTGCAGTTGTTTTTCTTTTGCCTTCTGTCTCTGCAGCCTATCCCAGTGTAGTTTCTTTTTGGGTATTTGAGTACTGACAGTAAGGAAATGCTAAACTCATCTGAGGACATGCAGGTGAAACTATACTGCCTTGGTTCTGACAGGGTCATTTTTCATCATTTTAGTAAAAATTAGGTTATTTCTCCTGTTCTCTAACTTTAGTCTGTTTCTGTCTCAGTGCTTCTGATCCTACTGTATGTCAAAAATTAAAATGTAACAAAAAATGAAACAAACCTCAAAAAGGGGTTTTTTTTGCACATAAATTTGCAGGTCTGTGCATACCAAATAAACCACTTAAATATAACAATATAGCTTGAGAAATTTTACCTTTTAAATATATGTTAAAATTATTTAAGTTGAACTAACAAAGGACAGAACTTTCCCAAAGCACTAAGAAAAGTCGTAATTGCTTCAACAGTGCTTGAATATACCTCTGTATGTTTAGCCTTTCTTCTTAAGGGTGCAAAGATGTTGATTTTCAAATTGGGAGTTTATTCTGAGTATTCTCTGAGCTTGTTTGGGGAAAACACTGCCAATCTCAGTTACTACTGCCAGTATTAATTTAAACACAAAATGTCATTGGTGCTCTCAGGCATGTGCTGTGACTCTTGTGATGTCTTGTGCAGGTCTGAGGGTTGGACTCAGTGATCCTTATGGATCCCTTCCAACTCAGCATATTCTGTGATTCTGTGAAATTATGATTTAAAAGTCCTGAAAAAATGGGCAAAAAAAAGTATCTTTTTTCCTTTTATTTTTCTCTGGGATTGTTTCAGTTTTTTAAACGTATGCTTATTAGCTAAATGTGCTCCTTGTGCAGGTGAAGTAATTTAAATTCTAAAGTAGAAATTTCCTAAAGACCTAATGATGTTCAAAAGAGTTTGAATAAGCAAAGCAGAGATATTTATAGTTCTTCTCAGAGTATATTGTCACATCCTATATTATGTCCGTGTGTACAGTCTTCAAAATACCTGTCACCTGCATGTGGACATAGAGGCAGGGTGTTTGTAATCCATTCCCATTTTGTCCTGCTGCTAATTGCAATTAAGTCTTCCTACAGGATATCCTGTCAGTTTTTTCTAATGTTGGACAGGCTCATGAAATTTTGAATTTTGCTAAATATCCTCCACTACTGCACATAATATTGGAAGTACTTGTACCACATGCTACACTGCAGCCTTTGACCTCTGGCCTTTCTTTGGTGTGTAAACTATTTAATGGATAAATAGACACATAGCTGCTTAGGTGGTAGTCATAGACCAAGCACACCTTGGCAGAACTAGATCGCAGGCTATAATGTTTGGAGAACACGAGTGGCCATCATCTCCCAGAACCATGGATGGATGGATGAATAAATGCAGTGAGTTTTGTGTTTACTCTGTGATTACTGGCTGCCTATCCAGTTAGGTTTGCTAACATGAGTTTATCTTACTCTGTTGCACTTCATTGTTTTGCTTTTTACCAGAATTTGCTTATTGTGAAGTAGATCCACTGATTCCTTTACAAGCTAAAGAGGGAAATACCGTCTGGATGCAGGTGGGGGCCATCCTACATTTAGTGCACGAAATAAATTGAATGGGTTTAATAGATAGGTCAAGTCTACTTCAGGTTAGGATTTCTGTTTTCATCTCCTCCTCTTGAGCAGGTTTATGGCCTTCTGCATAACCACATGTCCAGCCCACAGGAACTAGTGAAGATACTGTGAGATTCAGCCGCTACAGTCCAGCTCTGTGAGGAGATGAGAGTCTTCTCAAAACTCCCAGCATGGTAGAGAGCCATTCCATAGTCCCCAGGAGTCAGATGGGCTTTTGAGCTGTTTATTAGATGGGTTCTAGTGCTGTTTACTGTGGTTCCTTACTTGCTGAGACTCAGTGGGTTAGTTGACTTGTCTCTCACTGTCCAAGACTACATTTAACATGTAGGAGACACGTGTCCACATAGGCTGGTTTATGAAATTGCTTCATCTGTTCCTCTTCTCTTTTCAGAGGTGTCCAGCCCTTTAAAAAGACCAAGTCAACTCTGCTTCTAGGTTAGTGTGTCATGCAGTCTGTTTCCCTCCATTAGGGTTTTTATGGCTGAATTTTAACTGCGTATCAAGATCTCTGCTGAGAGATGTACTTCTGTTGAGTTGAAAAGAGTGAGGGAGAAGAAATTCGTTAAAGGCAAATGATTTCTTCAGTTTGTTTCCTTAGAAGATTTTATACAACTATATGTCAAAACAGTTTAATTTGTTAACAGTTAACAGTTCTGCAAGTGGCCAATGTGAAAAATTTAAATTACTGATTTTCAGAAGGAGAAAATGTGTGCTTAGCTTTGGGAATTCGTGGAAACCTCCTGCCTTTGTCTGATTGCATGGAATTGTGAAGTTCTTGAGCTTCCCTTGTGCACTAGGAATGTAACCATCTGTTCTCTTACCAGTTGTTGACCACTGCTCACGTTCACTGCTTGTAGTGAACATAATAAAGTTTAGGTATGCATCTGCTTTTGTCTACACCACTGCTGTTTGTCAACAGTGCTTCTACCTAGGCTATATCCTAGAAGTGTTTCTGTCCTTCAGTTCTGGAAATACCTGGCACTTGACACTTGCTACTTCAGTGTTTGGTTGAGTTGCTCCAGGGCATTACCAGATCTACCAGTGTCTTGGACGCTGTTCCTTGGCCCATTCCCATTCCATTATCCAGGGATAATTCTTCTAGCTCTCTGAACTGACAGGTAGGGTATTATCCAGTATCCATGTTATCCAGTAGGGTGAGAAAAGAGTTATGCCATTGCAGGCTGATTTTAAGGAGAAAGGTTGATTACCATACATTCCCAGCTGCATTTACGGCTATCTAGGTACCTGATGGGTATGACTTTGTAGCATAGGCTGCAACAGAGCCTCAGAGGACAAAATCCCAAATCTGACTATCTCATCACTCATAAATGAATCCATAGAAAATTTTCTTGTGCATTCGAAGTAGTAACTGAGTTGATTGACTTACTTCATGTTTTCTTAATGTTTGTACTTTGCTTAACGTATGTCTCAGGTACACAATGGGTTGGGTAGTACGTGCTGTTTTCACAGTATGTACCCACCGCTCACAGTACATACCCATAGCATTCAAATGAAGTTCGACTTCCAAATGTCAACCACCATTGGTTTAAATGTCAAGTATGACACCATTGGTATGAAAATCTTTGGCTTGAGTGTTCATGCTTTTGTAAAATAAATTCAGAGTTCTGTTTAAAAACATTTTAACAATACTAGTGTTACTTTGCTTTGTATGGAACAAATCAGGAACTTCATAGATGAGGATGGAAGGCTGATTCTGACTTCCTAGCATTCAGCTTATGTTTGCCCACTTAGTAGATGATTACTATTTCTGGTCTTGGTGGCTGGTTTCTCTTATCCTTGTAAATGAAAGGGATACTTTTAATGTTATATTTAAGGCTTACAATTCTTTAAGATTATGCCAGGTATCAGAAGTAAGAATTCCCAAAGCAGGACTAACTAAATTTACTATAATTTATAAATTAAATTTAAAGTGAATATGTATGAAATTCTATTTGGTGTAAGAAACTATGATTCTATGATTCACAACTTTTTGATTTAGCTGTATTTCTGGAAAAAATAATGCTGATTTTTAATCTTTCTTGTAAACTAGGCAAATGGTGGCTCGAAGTTTGCTGGACACTTTGAAGGAAGTCAGTGATGATGAGAGAGATTGTATTGCTGTGTTGGAGAGAATCAGCAGATTAGCTGATGATTCAGGTAGGTAGCACTAAGCATTTTACTGGGTTGATGTGGGAAAGTCAGAGCTGCTGAACCTGTGTTTAGCACAGAGGCAGTATGTTATTTCTCCAGTATTCAAAATAGACTTCTGCAAATTCAATAAAACAGTGTAAAATTTAATTTTTCTTATTCATCTCCCAAAGATGACTTTTTTCCCTACTATTTTCATCAACAGATTTACACCCCATCAAAATGTAGGACTGCAGCTTTACAACAGTACATTTTTTAGTAACTTTTATTACTTACTTTTGCTACTCAAAATATCTACGTGATTGTTTTAGATTTGTAGATCAAGAATAGTTTCTTTCCTTTAAAATAAACTTGGAAACCATCTGTGCAAAACTCCCATAAGTTTTGACAGAATTAAATGCTGAAGTTGTTCCTTTACACCCTTTTGGGCAGCCAAGTGTGCAGGTAAGAGAAGCGGCAAGAATTGATAAAGGTGCAAATATAGAATCAGAGAATGGTTTAGGTTAGAAGGGACCTACCATGAACAGGGACACCTCCCACAAAACCAGGTTGTTCAAAGCCCCATCTTGTCTGATCTTGAACACTTCCAGGGATGAGGTGTCCACAGCTTCTGGGTAACCTGTTCCAGTGCCTCACCATTCTCATAATGAAGACTTTCTGCTACCTGCCTTCTTTAAGTTTGAAGCCATTACTGTTTATTAAGTCACTACATGGCTTTGTAAAAAGTCTCTCTCTAGCTCTCTTTCAGGCCTCCTTAGGTACTGGAAGGCTGCAGTAAGGTCTCCTGAGAGCCTTCTCTTCTCCAGGCTGAACAGCCCCAGCTCTGTCAGCCTTCTCTCATAGGACAGATTTATCTCTCTGATCAGTTTCATTACCCTCCTCTGGACTTGGCTGCTACAGGTCTGCATCCTTCTTATTTTGGGGTCCCCAGAGCTGGATGCAGCACTCCATATGTGGTCTCACCAGACCAGAGGAGCAGAATCCCCTCCCTCATCTTGCTGGCCGATTGTGCTTTTGATGCAGTTCAGGATGTGTTTGGCTTTCTGGGCTGCAAGTGCATATTGCTAGGTCATGTTGAGCTTCTCATCAACCAACAGCTCCGAATCTTTCTCCTCAGAGCTGCTCTCAATCCATTCTCTACTAACCCTGCATTGGTACCAAGGTTTGTCCCAGCCCAGGTGCAGGACCTTGTTCTTGGCCTTGTTGAAATTCAAGAGGTTCACGTGGGCCCACTTCTCAGGTACATAAAGGTCCCTGTGTCTGCTGTCCCTTCTCTGCAGCATGTCAATCCCATCACAGAGCGTGGTGTAGTGGGCAGACTGCCTGAGGGTGCTCTCCATCCCACTGTCCATGTCACCCACCAGGATGTTGAACAGTGCTGGTCCCAGTATTGACCCCTAAGGAGCTCCAGATGTCACTGGTCTCCCCTTGGATATCCAACTGTTAACCACAACTGTTTGAGTGCAGCCATTCGGCCAGCTGTTTATCCACTGAGTGGCCATCTGTCAAATCTTTGTTGCTCTGACTTAAAAACAAGGACTTAATGAGAGAGTGTCAAATGTTTTGCATGAGTCCAGGTACATGATGTCAGTTGCTCTTCCCTTATGCACTGACACTTAACGCCATTATAAAAAGGCAACAAATTTGCCAGGAATGGTTTGGCCTTAGTGAAGTTGTGTTAGCTCTTACACATTACCTCCTTATTTTTCATGTGCCTTCTCGCAGTTTCCAGGAGAAGCTGCACCATGATCTTGCTAAGGCACCAAGGTGAGACTGGCCTTGTGTCTTCTTTTTTTCTCTTTTTGAAAATGAGGGGTTTGTTTTCCCTTTTCAGGTTGGTGGGTACTTCCACAGTTCTCAAATACAATGGATAGTGGCTTAGCCACTTCTTCCGCCAGTTCCCTCAGGACCTGCGGATACTCTGCATCAGGTCCTGTGAACTTGTGCACCTTCAGGTTCCTTAGACAGTCTTGAACCTGATCTTCTTCTGTGGGCAGTTCTTCATTCTCCCAATCCCCACCTTTGCCTTCTGGGACTCAGGAGGAGAACTTATCAATGAAGACTGAGGTAAAAACATCATTGAGTACCTCAGCCTTCTCCATGTTTGGGGTAACCAGGTCTCTCACTTTCTTCTAGAGAGGGCTCATATTTTCCCTAGTCTTCTTTTATCCTGGTGTACCTGTAGAACCTTTTCTTGTTGCCCTTGACATCCCTGACCAGTTTTAATTCTTTGAGGCTTTAGCTTTCCTAACCCAATCCCTGGCAGCTTGGACAATTTTTCTGTATTCCTCCTAGGCTACCAGTCCTTGCTTGCACCCTCTGTAGGCTTCCTCTTTTTCTCTTGAGTTTGTCCAGGAGCTCCTTGTATATCCATGCAGGCCTCCCAGTGTTTTTGCCTGACTACTTTTTTGTTGGGATGTTTTGCTCCTGCAATTGGAGGAGGTGGTCCTTGAATATTAACTAACTTTCTTGGGCACCTGTTCCCTCCAGGGCTTTATCCCATGGTACTCCACTAAGCAGATCCCTGAAGATGCCAAAAGTCTGCTCTTGAAGTCCAGTGTAGTGAGCTTGCTTGTGCACCCTCTTTGCTATGAGTAGGAGGGCTCTGTAGATCCAGTGTGTCTGTTGCTAATCAATGTATTGGGACTGCTGAGTGTTTGGAATAAAAGGCAAAAGCAAGAGAAAAATGAAAAACAAATATGAAAGAAAAGGAGTGCTTAAAAAGTCATGGGGAAGTGGATGAAGGAAAAAATTATGTGGACAGAGCTGTGACAAAATTCTGGCGTAAAGATTATGTAGAAAGAATTAAGGGCACGATTTCAAAATAGCTGATACATTTGACATACCAGAAGGAAGAAAGTCTAGCAACAGAACATCAGAAAAGGTCTGGCCATTTTTTTGTTATTGTTGATGTGCTATGGAGAGAAATTTGTATTAAATCTTGAATGATTCTTTCTTCTATTTAATATCTGTTGGTTTTTCTCCCTTCTTCTGGAACTGCAGAATATAATGCTTTCCAAGGGTAAAAATATATTCTGCTGATTTCTGTTATTCTGTCTTAATTTAAAATGCATGGTTTTATTTTTCTGAGGGAATGTCCTTGTTTAGCCAGGAAAAGTAGCCTGTTGTAAGCATTACATAATTGTATTGAGTACCTCTCCAAGGATTCTTTAAAAAGGAAAAAAAGTCAGTATTCGCTTACAATAAAATGTGTCTTTAATTGAGAACAGTGGCATGCTACTGTTTATAGAGTGCTTTCCTAGCAAAGCTCTGCTTCTGAAACCTGCATATACAGTTGCCTGTTTGTGTGGCCCTGTGAGCATTTTTGAGCATCAGAAACTTTCTGAAGCTCCACTTCAGTTTAGAAAATAGGACAGATGTGTCCAAGGGAAAATGGACTCTTGCAGCAACTTGTAGCCTTAGGCTTTTCATTGGTGACCAACTAAGTGTTTCAAATTGAAGTTTATTTAGGCAGAAGTGTAGTGGAAGCCAAGAGTTGAGCTCAAATCAATTTGTTGCCTTTAACAAGGGTGGGGTACATTTTTAGTCAGGGCTGATATTTTCTCAGCATCAGTAAAAGCAGCAGTTCAGGCTTTTCCTGCATTGTAGAAGTTGTTTTAGATCTGCCAAACTAGTAGTGCTGGATTCTGCAGCTGCCCCACAAATTAAATTTCTGCAAACTTAACTGTGAGTCTTGTGCCTCGAGCAGTTGCAGTATTGGACTTGGCTGGTTTCGGTAAGACAGGTTATTAGAATATCCTTGTGTTTTAAACCATGTGAAAAGTAATTAGGGAACTTGATCTGCTTTTTTTTTTCTTCTTAATACATGGGCTTGACTGTAATTCATATTGCAGCACAGTGGGTTTTGGGTTGGTGTTTTTTTTGCTTGTTTGGTTGGGGGTTTTTTGGCATTTTGATTTTGTTGCAGGGGTTTTGGTTTTTGTGTGTGTATTTTTAAGGTTGTTACTGTTAGACTTGTTAATTTTTGTCTTGCTTCTTGCCAATTACAGTATTTTTTTCCCAATTTGTCCATAAAACATAAAAGCCCCTGAATTTGGAATAAGAAAACATTGTAAAAGTGCCTGTGTGTTTTAACTTGCTTGGTTAGAGCAAGATGTTTGTATGGGTAGAGCTGTCCTGAAGTCAAACTTTCATATTTAAATGTCTAAATAAATAAAAATAAAAACAAACTTGGAAGTCAAACTAAACTATTATGAAGTACAAGTCTTTTCATTTCTAATTGTTGATGCTTGTTAGTCTTACGTCAGTTCTTTTAACATTTGGAGCTCTTTGTCTGCTCTTGTCAAATCAAGTCGCAGAAAGTGAAGCACTTTTACTTTTTTTTTTTCAGTAGTTGGTATAATGAGGTTGGAAATGAAGAATATACCCAGGATACACAGTATCTGTTCTCTTTCTGGGCTACTGATGCTGATTTCTGAAATAGAGGTACAGCAGTGAACTAAAAATACCAGCTATCCTAAAGTTGCCCAGGGAGTCCCCTGTCCTGTTAATACGATGCAATTTCAGAAGTCTTGTAGTTGGGTTGATGTTTTTCAGACATGGTTTTTGCTTGAAAAAGAATCAGTCTCAGGGTTTTTTAAAAATTATTTGGGTTTGTGGTTTGTTAGTTTGGGGTTATTTTTAGCTTTTTTCAGCTTTGTTTTGGTTGTTTTTAATACCTTTTAATAAGCTGGTGCTATGCTGAGACAGCCATTTCTGTGTTTAAAACCAGGAGAATTTCCAATCATTTTCATTCTTCATCTACTGTGATAAAACTTCAAGAACCTAAATGTCGTCTTGGTTGTGCTAAATACTGTTTTAATGTGAAATAAAAATAATCTTTACTAGAAAAATATCTGGGTCCAAATATGATAGTAGGATGGAAGAAAATTATGAGAGTATGGTTTGCTATGATTGATACATATATTGAGATACCAACTGGCTAGCCAAGACACAGTTTTTGAGGCATCATGGCAAAAGAAAGTATCAGCTCTAAAACTGGTTTTATAAAAGCTTTTTGTAAAAAAAAAAAAAAAAAATCTGAAAGAAATAGCTTTTGATGGAAACTCATGTGGACCCTTTGAGTAGAGTTGTAATGAATTGTATTTTGTGAAAGAGAGTTTTCATTACTATTGTGTCTGCACATACAAATGATATAACGTGTGCCTTCTCCTGACAGGGTAGTTTGGACTTTTTCTAATGAATTAGTTCCAGTTTACACTTGTAGCCTTAAAATCAATCACAACATCAAAATGTTGTGTTTCTACTGGAAAAAAATACCCACTTCAGGTGGTACTGGACATGAGCTGCTTCCAGTGCTAGCAGAACACAGGATTTGCTCTGCCCTGGTGTCATGTGCTGCTGTTGTATGTACATGGCAGCGCAGAAGAGCTGTTCCATGGAGAAAACCCATCAGTGGCATTTGGGGAATAATCCTCTGCCCCCAAGGCCCTTACTTGCTAAAGAAAGTTTTTCTCTGAATCTGAGTTTGTAAGACTTCAGTGTTTGTCTCCATTGCTGTAGTTGGATGTTGCTGTTAAATCTGTGATTCTTATGTAGAATTTGGGTATTTTTCAGTCCCAAACTGGACTTCCCTGCTGTCTTTGGTACCAGGTTTCCTTGAGTAGTGACAGTTACGAAAGATGTCTTGTACTGCTTTTGAATCTGCTGTTCAATAACTTTGTAATTTCTCTTTTTCTTTAGGGATGTTAGGTATGACTGGTGTCTTTGAATCTGTACAAGCCAAGAAGTAGTTGGGCATATAAGCTTAGTGCTTGGCAAATGTTAAATTATCCCCCATAAACCCTTGTTAGATGAAAAATGCTTATCTTTGTATTAAGATAGCTGGGTTTTCTTCATTCTCAAATGTGCACTAGTCACAGGCTTGTGAGAGCTTGAACAAGGGCATTATGTCTGAGTTATTGACTTAAGTAAATAAATATAATTCTATTTTTTTTTCTATCAGCTTGTGAGTGGCTCAGATGACACAAGATTTCATCATTGTGTGCTGAAGTTCAATTAACTGGCTTTGAAAGTTAGCCCTAGCCAGAATTACTGCATTATTGGCATTTTGCTTAGTGTGCAAGAGGCTCCAGAAGCTTTAAATTTTATTTTCTGAAGTTTCTTTAAAAGTGAAAGTCTGTATCTTTGTTTCTAAAATGCATGTGTAATGTAGCTTACTATGAAATAGATACACATATAAATACCTTCTTAAAAAATGTTGGGGGAAAATAAAATGACATCCTGAAGGGCTGGTGCTTATTTGTCTGAATATAGCCAACTAGAATGTTTTTCTTCTGAACAAAAAGTAATCTCTTTACTGCAAAGAATCAGTTGTAAATGCAGTTTCTAAAACAACCTGATTTTGTAAACAATTATTTGACTAATTGGTCATTAAATTTTTAAGCTCTATAATCAGCCTTAATGTGGATGGCCTAACAACCCTAATTACTTAATAGTTTGCTTAAATGGCTTTATTAATGTAGCTTCAATTACTACTGTTGGTATTTTGAGACATGCCAACATTACCTGTCAAACAGCACATACTGCAGCATTTGATTTAACAAAAATCTTCATATGTAAGCAATATTAATGGGAATGCTAATATTTGCCTTTCTCAGTTGCCAATACCTCCAGCTGCATTTCCTTCCCTTCCCCATCTTCATGTTTCAAGATTTTCCATACCTCATCTCCTACCTTGTGCTACGCTAAGAATTTTCTCCTCTGCTTGGTGTAAACTTCTTTTGCCTCTCTGTGCACCTGATGAGTGACTAACGGTGGCTTTACCCTCCCTCATTAGTCTGTGTTTCACTCCTTGCTCTGCCAGTCAGTAATGAAATCCATTTCTGGTTAGTAGGGGAAAAGAACCTGACTACTGAAGCAGCACATGTGTAAGACACATCAGCCTTTCTCCTGGGCTCCTAAGCTAAAAGGAATAGGCTCTGGCTGCGGGGTATTTCCACTTGTCTAGCTTTTATTTTATCTTCGAAAGAGGTAGGAAAGTCAGAAGGAAGGATGAAATGGGAAATGGTAGAAATAAAGGAGAAAACACGTATGTTTGTAGAAGGAAAAAAGGAGGGAAATGGAAAGTTATCTTTGGGGAAAGAAGAGGATAGATAAAGCTGTGTCAGGGGAGTTTTAGGTTGGATATTAAGAAAAGGGTGGCTGGGTGCTGGAACAGGCTCCCCAGGGAAGTGGTCACAGCACAAGCCTGACAGAATTCAATAAGCACCTGGACAATGTTCTCAGGCACATGGTGTGTCCCTTGGGGTGGTCCTCTGCAGGACCAGGAGTTGGACTTTGATGATCCTTTTGGGTCCCTTCCAACTCAGGACATTGTGTAAATTATTCTTTTATAAAATGGAAATATTGATGCAAAGCCATGCACTTACACCTTTCCCTGTTGCTCACAACCCTTAATAAGAACAAAGGGCAATATTATTAATATTCAGATGTACTTAAAACATTCATAAAAATTGTCAGTTAAAGCAGCTTTAATATCATCAGTGGTTGTTCTTCATATACAGTTTTACAACACAAAAACCTTACAACTCCTCACAAATGTAGTGGAAATTTGCTGCTTATATTTCAGAATGGTCATAGTGGGATAATGAAAGCACTGCAGACTTTTTTTTCAAATACTGTACGTAGCTGCAGAATAAAGCATTATGAAATAAATCTAGTTGTGGGGTGGCTCTGGAGTAATGACTTGATTTATAAATAGCTGGTCTGAAGCAATTAGTTGGTACTACACTGTGCAGTTCTAAAGTAATCCCTTTTTAATTTCCAGTATGCAGCTGATGGTGGTGCTTTACTTCCTTGTAGCTCAAGTGGAATACAGAGTGAACCGAAGCCTCAGCAGGATTGAAATAAACATTACACATTTATATATCCAAGCTGAGTGTATGTACTAGGAGTAGCCAAGTGAGCAGGCTGGCACTTTACATGAGAGATGGTGTCAGGTTTTAGGGGAAATTTGTTTTTTCATGGATGAAGCATAAATAGTTAATTACTTCTATGATTTTTGAGTCCGTTTAGGATATTGATATGAATGGTCATTTGTGAAATAGCTAAAACTGAGGGTTTGTTTGTGCAGAAAAAAGTCTGCCCAGGTTCTGGAGATGCTAATTTGAACATCTTGATGGTTTTGTGTGGTCTGGAAATGAAGAGAGGTAGAACTGTATAATTTTATTCTGGAAACTTCTTTTCCAACTTATTTAATGAACAGAAGAAATGGAAGCTATTTTCTTTCTTCTGTCATTCTGTTAATTTTGCTTGATTCCAAAAACTCAGTTCAGTGTAATTCTGTATCTAGATAATACACAAGATATGATAGAATGAAATAAAATGCCAATGAGTAAGGAAATCTAGTCTTTTATATTAATATTTATTTTCAAAGGTCTTCTTTTAACAAATTGCAAGGTTTCTTTTCAATAGATTGCTACTTTAAGGAATAGACAGGCTTTGTACTTTCAAGAGATAGTTTGAAAAGATCAGCATTTAAAAATACTTCCTCTACCAAACGGAAAAATACTGTTCGAGGAAAATGTTATGTAGAACCTAGCTGTACACAGAGATTTTTCCAGACTGCCTTAAATAGACACTCAACTTGAAGCAAAATTCTCCTCCTGGTTTGTTTATACTGAGTGAAAGCCTGGTCCTTGACTGTATTGTGCAGTGCAAAAAACACAGATTACAGACGTATTCCCCATCTGGATGAGTTTATGCTTTACGAAGCAACTTTTAACTGCTGTGCACTGTTCACTGTGTTGATAACAGCTGGTTTTGGCAGAGGTAGAGTTAATTTTCTTCATAGTAACTAATATTGGGCCATGTTTTGGATTTGTACTGGAAACAGTGTTTAAGCTACCTTAAATTTATAAGCACAGAACATAACACACAACAACCAGGGTAATGCTCAAGCCTTCACTGCGAATGTGAGGAATTCATACACCACTTCCCATGGGCAGGCAGCTGTTCAGCCATCCCCAGGAGAAGAGGGCTCCATCACACCTGACAGTAACTTGGGACCATAAAAACTACCATTCCAAACTTCCCCCTGTTCCTCCTTCTTCCCTCAGCTCTATGTGATCAGCATGACACCATGGTCTGGGGTGTCCCTGTGGTCAGTTGGGATCAGCTGTCCTGGCTGTGTTCCCTCTTTTTGCATCTCCTGCCGATTGCTGGTGAGGTGGGGTGAAAGGCAGGAGAGGCCCTGTCTCTGTGTAAGTGCTGCTCAGCAATAACTAAAACATCCCTTATCAGAACTGTTTCCTGCAAAAGTCAAAAACATGGCCCCGTACCAGCTACTATGAAGAAAATTAATGCTGTCCCAGCCAAAACTAGCACAATGACCTGTAGCTCTAAATTTGGTTTTAAACAACAGGAGGCTTAAAAACTGAAATGGCAGACACTGTTATGTATTGAAGCCTCCTGGAATCCCTGCTAGGAGCTGCCATCTGTTCAAGCGAAAGACAGAGCTGAGGAATAGATGAAGGGAATGAGAAAGCTCTCTGACTTCAGTGGATTTTTTTTGGCATTGTTGCTTGGGTCTTAAGGAAACATAATGCAAAAAAACACTCTCCTGTAACTGCATCAGACTGCAAGATTAGGCTCTATTCAGTACACACTGGAACATATGCTTCAGCCTTTGGAAGAATTGAGCTCTTATCTAAATTGGTAAGCTTAAGGTTCAGGTTCTTGCATAGCAGCAGTAATTCCCCAGAACAGCACAAATGCCTTTTGATGGCGAATTACGGTGTTGTGTTACACAGCCAGTTCCCTACACAGCACTCCTTGTTTGTTGTTTTGAATTAGGACCTTACAAAGATCCTAGAGCCACATACTTAAAAGTTAGGGAATGTAAGAACTAAGGTGACTTTACAGTTCTAATTCATTCCTGGGCATTAATCTTTCAAGTCTTTAATTGTGTTGTCTCATCTGCTTGTGTTCTTCACAAAGCCAGAGCTGACTTAGTAGCTCAGAAAGGGGCTCACTTTACATCTGCAGGTTGTTAGTATTGTTAGGCAGCTGACATAAGTGCTGCATAATAGATGAACCCTGTTCTGAAGGAAAAGGATCTTGTGGTTTTGGTATATCCTGCACTCTACTGGAGTGCTTCATAAAGAAATGTATGAAGTTGCAGTTTCACAGCAAACTTCATCAATCTAGGGAAAGGGAGTGTTGCCATTGCATTATCAGTGGACAAACTTCAGAGGTGTCAAAGAGGTATAGAAACCGTCTCTCCATTTTGAGTATCTGGTGTCTAAAGTATGTACACAGCTCTTGATATGCTTAATACAGAGTTCTTGTCAGCTTTGATTGCAGAGGTATTTCTTCAGCATCAAGACAGAGTTCAGACTGCAATCAAATGAGTAGTGTGCAGTTACTCTGTGAAGAGCTTGGCTTGAACATTTTGCGCAGCTTCACACTAGGCAAAGGAGTAAATTGGCTTTCTCAGTATTTTGCTTCTTCCCATCAGTTCTAGCACCTTCTTTTACCATTGCTTGCTTCCATCCTCAGACAGTTCTGATACTTCAGGGAATGGTGTGATGGATCAGGGAGATCAATATTAAGTGTCAGTTCTTGCTGTTTAATGATGCTGCTGTGGTGAGGCAAAAGCTGCATCAGCTAGATCAGTTCTTTGATAGGTTTATTGTCTGGCTGCATGAACAGTAGCATTGGCATAAATGGAAGCTGCAGGTTTTTTGTCTGGGAGGGTGGGAACTGCCCGAAGCAAATTTAGAAGCTATTTAAGAAGCACTGCTGCCAAGCATGCAGCCTCAGTCAGACTGATTTTGCTTACTCTCCCTCCCCTTTAACCTCTGCCCTCTCTCCTTCCCTTCCCCCAGTCATCTTCTGTGTGCCACAAGAAACAAGGCATGAGTCCTAAGGTGGAAGAGCAAGACCCTAGGGATAAGTCTTGTTACATAAGTCTCTTGTGCCACTCATGTCTTGGGCGTGTCTTGAAATAACAGCCTTCTGGGAAAGGTGGGCATGAGTTCCTTCAGCCCTGGCTTTGGGCACTGGTTCCCATTTCTTGTCCATCAAGTTCCCGTCCTCCTTGCCCAGCCTGATGGTTCTTTGTCTTGCTGCGTTTGCCATCTACACCCTTGTCAAACAAATTGCTTTTGGGAGAGGGGCTGTGTACATCCTGTTTGCAGAGATAATGTCTTTCTTTGTCTCAAAATGTACTCACCAAGGAATGACTCTTCATTTGTAGTTGCTCTGCTTTCAGTGGATACTGGGCAGTTGCAAATGGAGGGTGCAAGGCTTCTTTAACTCAGCCACCTTTGGATGGGTTGTCACACAGGTGGAGAAAAACACATTCTTGCGTCAAAGATGACATGTGAGAGGACTCCTTTCTCAGGCACACTTCAAGCCCCTCTTCCAGAACTGAAGAAGCCAGGCCTTGTCAAACAAAAGGACCAGAACTGAATTAAATGCAGGAAGAAAATAGATATTTTTGCCATCTTGACTCTTGAAAGCACCCAATCTACTTTCGTTGATCCCTCCACACTACCTCATCCTAATGAACAATTGCACCTTCTCTTTCTTGTGTTCTAAGGACTGCTCTGGCAAATTTTTATAAGGAAGCAAAAGATGAGTTACTATGATAGGAATATTGTCTGTCTTTGCATTAGTATGATATGGAAACTTCAACTTTCGGAATTAATAATCTCATTAACTATTAGTTTGTCCTAGTTCAGCATTTTGTTAAGGTGTGAATTTTTGTTAGATCTACTAAAACTTGCACATAGTTTGTATAGTGTTCTTAGGGATCTGACTTCTTCAATGTGAACCTCAGGATGCTGGTGTTGCTCTTGGAGTTAAACCTGAACATGTTTCAGAACATCTGAAGTTTAATTAAAAATGTTTTTCTCCTGTGTGCTCCTGATAACATTTGGGAAGAGATGCAGAGCAGATTGGAAGACGTTTTTTAGTTTATTGTCATGAACAGCAAACCTATACAATATTGATTTCTCTGAGACTTCATTTTGTATTCTGCAACTTGGTCAGCAACTCATGAACTTTCCAGAGCATCCCTGGAAGTGTTCAAGGCCAGGTTGGATGGGGCTTTGAGCAACCTGTCTAGTGGAACCCCAGCCCCCAGGGGTTGGAACTAGATGATCTATAAGGTCCCCTCCAACTCTGATTTTGGTGTGTTTTTCTATAGGAAAAGTAATTAAAGTCTATAATGAAAGAACTGGAGCCCATAGGCATTTAATTACTTTGTGTGCAGTGATCTTTTCTGTTCTCATTGTCCTCAGTGAAGAAAAGACTGCACACAGCAAGGGACTTGCTTTGTCTTTGTTATGTTTTATTCAGACCCGAGTTTACACTTGTAGCCAGTGTTCAAGAAAGCCAAATGCTGCACACATTTGCCATGTTACATACAAATGCATGTTGGATGCTTCTGTTTAACAAAAGGTTGTATTTTTGATAAATTGTGTTAATTACAAGTATTCCAAGGAAGATGGTTCAGGTTATACCATTAAGTTTTACCTGAACAACTTTTAGGTAAAAATTCAGCAAGGTGAATACTGTGACATAAACATCTTATTATTTAAAATATTGTAAATCAAATTAGTATAATTTGAGAGTAACTGATGTTATGTCTTTTTGTAAGTAATCAGTAGACTAGACCAGTGGTAACTGCATATATCAGCAAATCCTGAGAGAGCAGAAGTACTTAGTTCTGATTTTTTTTTAATCCCCATGGAGAAGTTAGGTACGTAATAAGGTTATGCTTCTTAAATTGAATCTGTTTTTCTGATAGTTGGAATTAAATCTACATCTGAATTGTTTCTCTTGCTTCTTCTCTCATCCCCCAGATATATGTGCATATTCTGTGGGGATTAGGATTCATCCAGGAAGTGCGCCATTTCTTGAATTTAAAAATTGAATTAAATATTTTTTAAATAATCACCAACTTTGGTGAGAAACACATCTCAAAGGTTTAACAGAAGCAGCTGGAAAGATGCAGGACCTTTTCCGTCTGACAATTACATCAGTAGCATTAAAAAGCAAAGAATGAAGAACAGCATCCATGGTTATGGCTGGTTGTCCTGCTCAGTGGGATCTTTCCCATCTGAGGGGCCATGGGCCAGACTCCTCCTCAGTTCCTTTCTTCTCACAGTGGTGCCAGCTCTGGGCTGACTTTCAGCATAGGAGGTTTCTGTGAAGTAGTTGATGCTTGTAGGGAGTTTGGACAATTCTGATACTTATAATGTTTGATTGCTGGCTGACTGTCTTACTCCTCTTCTTTTTTATTACTAAGAGTGTGAGATGTGACTTTTTAGTAGTTCGGCAGCACAGAGTGTAGTTTTATCTGGTTTTGTAAAAAGATATCAAAATGGAACTTGACAAACACACTGACATGAACAGTTGAGAGCATACTTTGTATGTAGGGTACTGTAAGAAGCTTACTCTGGCAGGATCTGGGAGCATGCTTGTAAACATATATTGTGACATTTTTTTGGTTTTGTTTTGACCCTTACAGAGCCAACAGTGCGGGCAGAACTGATGGAACAGGTGCCTCATATTGCTATGTTCTGTCAAGAAAACAGACCTTCAATCCCTTATGCTTTCTCCAAATACCTACTACCAATTGTGGTGCGATACCTCGCAGACCAAAATAACCAGGTACGTTTCTTGCAGGAGTAGTTTACTAGCTGGTGAAATACTGTTGTGATGCCAAATTATTTAAATTTAGCATGGTACAAGTGTGTTATATTTTGGGATATAAGGATTTCGAATGGACATGAAATATGTGGTACTGTGAATTTATTTAAAGAAAATACTAAAGAAAATATTTTAAAGAAAATGTAATGACGGTTTTTACATCGAATGTGTTCTGTCCTGATTTGGGGCCTTTTATCTGATATTGTATTCATATGACAAAATTAGTCATTTAGACAAGGTTACAAAATTTAAATTCTGGCAAAAAGGAGCGGTAGTAATGAAAAACTGAGTCTTTTGTATAATTCAGTTTTTAAACACCATGATGTACCTTCATTACCAGTTATTTGTATATCAATCCAATAAATGCTTTGGATTGAACTCATGTGGTTTGTTCCTCTGCATGTATCAGTTAGCTTGTCCAAAGCTTTCTTGAGGCTTCTCCAGTCATTTCAGACTAGACTAATGCTAGTCAATACATTATTTTCAGTATTTTAGGCCTTTTGAGTCTGTCACTTTTTACTTGCCCTTTTCAAAATGTACATAGTTAAAAATAACTACCCAAACATATTTTTCTTAGTAGTTGTTTTGCTAATTCATGTATAATACAACAGCCCTACTTTTGTTTGATGTTCTCCTGCTAGAAGATTCAGTGATTGTTTTCATTGTGTTAACAGCTGTTGAATAGTTCATTGGACTGCAGATCTCTGAAACAAAGAGCTCAAAGGTTTCCAAAATTGCTGCATTGCAGTATATGTAGTCTCTTACTGTATGTAATGTTTTCTCATCTGGTGATATTACTCCATTTAGAGGCAGGAATTAGCAAACTATGAAGTCAATAATGGGTATCTTATTTTTGCACTTTTTTTTTTTAATGGGACTGAGTAGAATTGTGTCTCAGAATTTAAAAGCATTGGAAATAAACACAATTTTTCCTTGCCAGCCTATTTCTTGTTAATCTCAGAAAAAGAGGATTTGTTTCATAAAATTCATCTTCCTTAGAAATCTGTTACTCTGCATTAATTGTGCTGCTTTTTCTTAACGCATTTGTATGACGTTTGCCATGATTGCTCTTTTTGACATTGAAACAAATAGTGCATGAACCCAAGAAACACCTGCACATTGTCAGCTGAGGCAGGTATCCACCACCATACTTCCCAAAATACGGGAGAGCAAACATGAAGTGCTTGCAACAGCCCTTGCAGAGCACTTGTCGTCTCACTGTGTGCAGTTAGTACTGCTGTGTGTTGGTATATAGTTACAGCTTCCAAAATACAGGACGCATGTATTTCAACAAATAAAACTGTCTTTGGTTCAATTTTTGTCTTTTTATGGCAGGTCAGAAAAACAAGCCAGGCAGCGTTGTTAGTGCTGTTGGAGCAAGAACTCATTGAAAGATACGATGTGGAGACCAAAGTGTGCCCTGTGCTGATAGACCTGACAGCTCCAGACAGCAACGACGATGTGAAGACAGAAGCTGTGGCTGTAAGTAACAGCAGTGCCAAATCACACAGCCAAAAGTTTGCCTGAATGCTTAATAGTGCAGTGGTGGTGGTGTGTTTCCAAGTTGCACAGCCATTACTAAAGAGAAAATGTTATATCCCCTCTCTGTAACAAATCTGTAACTTCTTCTGTGCTGTGTCAGTACTGTACACTCTGATCAAGTTAAGATTTAAATTCAATAATTTACATATGCTATTAAAAAAAAAACCCAGCTGGACAAGACAGTGTTTATTGACTCCTAAAGCATCTGCTATGTTGGCTTGTTAGTGTTTTGAATGTTTGTCTGTTTATTTTATGGGAGTTTGAATTGCCTGTGTGGAAAATTTCCATCAGTTCAAAAGCTTTAATGTCTCAGTTCTGTTGCTCCTTGCTGTATGTCTGTTCTCTTTATTGATTTTTTTGTGTTTTATTGGACAAAGTAATAAGCATCTGAGTTGATTAACTCATGGTTGGTTGGTTGGTGGTGGTTTTTTTGCATTAGTCACAACTTTTATAATTAAAATGTATGTGTTGAATTAAAATAGTAAGCAGATTAGTTAATTTATAATGGAGAAATGGCAGATGTAGGCCCTTTTGTTTCCCTTTTTTATTGCAATTTATATTGATGCTTTCTGCTGGGTGAGTTTTTTTTTCTTTTCTTTTTGCTCAAGAGAGACCTCATTTAATATTTTACTTTCATGCAGTGGCTGGACTAATGAACAATAAAAAGGCTCCAGCACTGTTGCATTTGGCACCAAATTTCTAGTGCTTCTTGATGAAGCTTACAATTACATAAGGGAATAAAGTATAAGCAGATTAGTTTTATCTGCTGTCATGGTTTTGAAGGTATTGAAACTTGACAGAAATTTCTGTACTTCATCAACCTCCTAGAGGTTAGAAAAGCCATCATTTGTTATTGATGGGGAATGAATGTAAATTGTTCGACTGACATGAGTGGGAATGGTAAATGTAAAATTCTTTTTGCTTTTTAGAGCTATTTTTTTAAGCTTCAGTAAAAATTAAAATGAAAGAGCAGTTAGAAGGAAGAGTTCTTTTTTTTTTTTTTGGTGCTACGTTTCTTTGGGAATTTTATGTTTGGGAGTTGCATATATGCAGTGTAGTGTTGTAATTAATTTAAAACCATACAGGACTCAGAAGTCTCTTAAGCATATTAATTGTCAATAATTTTCTGTTAATTGTACAAATATACATTTTGTATTGAAGTAGTAAAAGAATCATGAACTTTTTTTTCTTTAAGGTCTCTTGGGTAACATAGAATAATTTCTAAGAGCCTGGTTATCTTTGTTAGCTGGGAATTTGATTAGGTTTATTGGAAGATCAATGTCACCTTCTACACCTGTGTCGTGTCATGACAAGGAAATGTGAAACACGGTTCTTTGTAGAAGTGGCCAAACCTTTTCTGTTCAAATGGCATTTTGTTTTCAATATTTTTCACAGTTTTCAGTAAAATTATGTTCATCAGAATGGAGAGTAGATGTAAAAATTCTCTGTTTAGCTGACACAGAATGGTGTGTTGTGCAAGCATCTCTGATTAGTGTCTTTCTTGTCATTAGATTATGTGCAAAATGGCCTCCATGGTTGGAAAGGACATCACAGAAAGACTTGTGCTTCCCAGGTTCTGCGAGATGTGCTGTGACTGCAGGATGTTTCATGTTCGTAAGGTATGAATTGTGAGCATCTGGTCTAGATTATCTGTGAAAAAATGTGTCATGTGCTTGGAACTTGCATGTGACTAAGAAACTTTCCTGGTAGATCTCATTTGTGACATGTATAAATGAAAGCTGTGGGGGTTTTTGTATCTTGCATTTCCACAAATTTTAATATTTGACACTGAGGATTTTTTTTCCAGCATCGCTACTCTTATTACTAGAAACAAAGAAAGAATCTGCTTGTCCTTATGCTACAGATAGCTGCAGTGTGATTGGGCATTTGTCCTTATGATCATGTTGGTAGCCAAGAAAATGTGAAGCATCTGTGGCTGGTAAAGTGTCAGCCACCTGAGCTCATATCTCTGTGTAGTATTTCATCATGATGTTTAGGTGTGGACGCTGCGCTTTGGTCTCATCCTGGCATTGAATAGCTTATTTTCCTTGGTAGCTGCATGTGTTCTTTAATTTGACAGCACCTCAAATACATTTTATCCTCTTTTCTTTTCATTTACGTTCTGGGGTTTTTCTATGATTAAAAAGACTGACTAATTTTTAAGAAAAAAAAAATTATTTAATTTTTAAAAACCATGGAAAGCGATGGAATGGGAAAGTAGCTCATAATGAGTTTGCACCAAAACACATTTTTCTGATTTTAAAAGGTTTTTTTTTTTCCCCTTGGATTTCTCTGTATTAAAACTGTGGTCTTCTTTATTTCTTGCATTCTGTCTGCAAGGTATGTGCAGCAAATTTTGGAGATATCTGCAGTGTGGTTGGACAGCAAGCCACCGAAGAAATGCTGGTAAGCCATTTCTTAAAGGGTTTTTCTTAATACAATTCAGGAATGGAGCCAGACAAGCTACAGAAGAAGGGCAGTTCATGAGAGATTGCAGATACAGGGGAGCATGGCAGGGGGATAAAGTGCTGGGAATGCTGAGGCTTATGTATTGATTTAATTTCTTCAAGTCAGTTTTCCTCAAACAGCCTTCTGGAAAGGAGGGAAAGAGAAAGTAAAGTAAGGGAAATAAGTGAATCTCAGAAATAACAAATAACATAAAGGAAAGAGAGACAAATTCAAAACGGAAAAGCAGGGAACTGGATGGAGTGGTGAGAAGAGGATCCTTAACAGTGCACACATTCCCATGATGGGTCTGGGGAGCTCTAGTGGATGTTGATAGATTTGGAGATGTGACGAGGCTAGGGAGCAGAAATCAGCGTGGCAGGCTCTGGGATCCCTCTTCAAGCTTTCTCCTCTTGGGAATGTGGACGGTGAGCTTGCTGAGGGCCAGCAGAGGCTGATGAATCAATGCCCTGAATTAGTGAGGCACTTACATGGACAGAGTGTAAATGCAGGCATGACTTCAGCCAGAGGGTCTGCAGCTTTTTGCAGTGGTGTTGGGACAGGTAGGCCTATTGTGGCTCTCAGGTCGTTTCTTATGCTCTTAAAGCATTTGCTGCATTTTCTCTAGCTGTTGAGTGATTCACTATGTCATTTGGTAGTGAAGTTAAGTTGTGTGGATTTGCATCCCATGTGCTTCCTGATTTGGGATGGAAATTGATTTCTCTCACACAGCTGCCTTTTTAGTGATTAGCGTAATGAATTTGGATTAAAATTTTTTAGAGGGCGCACTTAGACTACTATGAAATAAAAAAGTGATGATTATTTCATTTGAAAGCAGTAACATGTGGCAGGACAGCTGGGGTTCTCTTTCTATAACAGAAAATGCCATTTTCTGCTCTTCTTGGATTATTGTTAGGAAAAAGGAGGGGTGTAAAAAGCTGAATGATAAAACTTCATTTTTTAACCTAAAAGCATTTTTTAATTAGAGGCAAAGTCCAGAATGCTTGGCTGCAGAGAGTAGGAACAGCTGAACATCAATTACTGAACAAGGCTGTAGCAACAGCCATTGGATTACTTGTGTTTTGTCACTGTGCCTGTTGCAAACCAAGGCAGTTGTGCCTCACTTGCACTCTGTCCACCCTTACTGATACTGTGTCCAAAAAGCCCAAGCACCTGAGCACCTTCAAAATGCTTCAGTTTTATTAGTAAAACCACTGCTCTGTTCAAACATGTTTTCTCCTGAGCAAATGCAGTCTTTCTCTCATTCCCCTGTTCCTCTTGCAGTTCATGTCCTGCATTGTAGATAGAGGGTGGCAGAGGTTGATAAATCTAACAATGAGAAGTGTAGGTAGAAAAGGAAGTTTTTTTCTTTCTGAAGATGCTGTTCATTGCATTTCAGTACGAATCTTACAAAAAATCTGAAGTGGTCTTTGATAGGTAAAATGTTAGTCATAGAATCAAAAAATGTTGAGGTTTGGAAGGGACCTTAAAGATAATCTAGTTCTAACCTCCCCTGTCATGGACAGGGATGCCTTCCACTAGATCAGGTTATTCAAGACCTTATCCACCTGGCCTTGAACACTTCAGGCTTGAGGCATCCATGATCTGCCTGGGCAGTGGGTTCCAGTGCCTTACCCTTGCAGTAAAGAATTGCTTTCTAATAATGCATCAATATTATATTTCTTGTCCCTGCTTTAACAGAATGGTGTAGACATGAGGTCTTGTCTTGCGATAGGTTTGTTGGTCTTGGGGGTGTATTTGAAGTTGGGCTTTTTGGGGATATTTTTTGGGTTATAAATCAGTCTTCAGAGTTAGTACTTGCTTGCTATTCTCCAGACAGGTGAATTTTTCTTATCTCTATCCGTAAGTAATATGAAAGCAGCACATTACAAGCTACTGAATGTGTGTTCTTTGTCTTGCAAATGTTAAACTGTGCCATCTGAGTATGAAGGTGGACAACCAGGTAAAGAAAATGAATGTGAAAAGAGAACTTGTTTTGAAACAAGTGCTGCTGATTAAGACTTGCAAACTCACTTGCTATATTCCTAACAGCTGCCGAGGTTTTTCCAGCTCTGCTCTGATAATGTGTGGGGAGTTAGAAAAGCCTGTGCTGAGTGCTTCATGGCAGTTTCTTGTGCAACATCACAGGAAGTCCGGAGGACAAAATTATCAACCCTTTTTATTAATTTGATTAGCGATCCTTCACGATGGGTAAGAATTGCTTTTTATTTTTTGAATAGCTGTTGTATTTGAAGGATTTTACTCCAGTACTCTATATAGAACTTCTCATGGGTGTGGGTAATCTAACCTGTTCCATGCACTTCAAGCAAAATTGTTTTTAAACTGGTTAGTTCATTGGTGGGTGTAGAGAGTCCCTGCAGCATGTAAGGAAAACTCTCTCAGTGGAGTGACTTTTTTTAACTGCAGAATTGCCTGTGACTTAACATTGCTGAAAATCATTAACAAAGCTGGAAAATAAATTACGATATACTTGTACTTCTTCGGGTTCCCTACCACCATGTCGTTTTTTGGGGGAGGGCATGGTGGAGTTTGCAGTTGTTTTGGAGGTAGATTGGTTTTGGGTTTTGTGGGTGTTTTGGATGTTGGTGGTGGGGAGTTTCTTATTAATTAAATCTTTATTGTTTCTTAGCTGATGGGTTTTATTTGTGGTTTTTTTTAGGGGAGTTGGGTAGGGATTTTTGTTTGAGAGGGGGTTAGGTTGGTTTTTTGTTTGTTTGGGGTTTTTTTTATTATTTACCATCTTTAAGATTTACTCTTAAACCTTAAGTTTGTTACTAAGCAGACTACTTCCAAGAGCAAAAGATCATCTGCAGAGAAGCATGAGCTCATGCATCTTGGAAAGCCATGCAAGTTGTAGCCCAGCAGAATTAATCAAATAACAAAAATTGAGATAGAGAATTGTTGAGGAGAATAAATAGTAGGAGAAAGGAGGAGCAAATGCATGACATAGCCAAATAGGAAAGGGAAAGAAATATAATGATTGTCAGTCAGATTTCTGAAAGTGAAATGTCTGTTTACTGTACATGATTTTTTTCCTTTCAAGTTGTTAAAATTCTGAGCTGAGCTCTCAAATTCACCTGCTTCTGTTATCTAAACAGATTCTTACTCCTTTGGTTGTGAGGAATAAGCCTGTCAGTTTGGTTACCTGTGATTTAAATGGTTTCACCCTGCTTTTTCATTTTTTTAACATTTTTTTAAACCTGGGACTCTGTATACATCTGGCTGATTCTTTCCAGGCAAGAGCCTCTGCTCTTGATTTCCTTAGTAGGCTTATGAGTCTTTCAATTTCTAGTAGCAGGCATTATGTTTTATAGGGCAGTAAGGTTTATATATATAATTTTGTTTTTTCACCTTGGACCCTTTCCATTAGGTTCGCCAAGCAGCTTTTCAGTCTCTGGGGCCTTTCATATCAACTTTTGCTAACCCATCCAGCAGTGGCCAGTACTTTAAAGAAGAAGATGGTAAAAACCCAGAAGATTGTGGTTCTGCGCAGGAAAACAGGTAAATTTGCTGAATCTCCAAGTTATTTTGCCTCCTTGTTCTTCTTCTCTATGAACTGTTAGAAAAACTAAGTTTCCTGGATAAATTGAATATTTGGTAAATGGGAAAGATCTGGATCTTCTCATCTTCATAGACCAGAATTAGGATGTATGTTCTGTGATGAGATGACTGACTTGATAGACAAGGGAGAGCAGTGTATACCATGTACCTGGATTTTAGGAAGGCTTTTGACATAGTCTCCTGTAAGATCCTTTTGGAGAAGGTGCTGAAGTTTGGGTCGGATGAGGAGACAGTGAGGTGGGCTGAGGACTGCCTGGCTGGGCCCACGGGCACTGGTCAGCAGCCCGTAGTTGAAGGTCACTGACAGTCTATTGAGAGGGGTCAGCATTGGGTCCAGTCCTGTTTAACATCCTCTGTAGTGATCTGAATGGTGGAGCAGGGTGTAGTCTCAGCAGGTCTGCTGATGACACAAAACTGGGAGGAGTTCACCCACGGGGTCATGCTGCCATCCAGAGGGAGATCTGGAGAGGCACAGTGGAGAGGGTGCAGTGAAGGGCCACAACAGGACAGACTGTGACATCTCTCCTGTCAGGAGACTCTGAGAGACCTGGGACTTCAGCCTGGAGAAGAGAGGGCTCACGGTGAGAGGGGGGGGTCTTAGCAGTGTTCATAAACACCTGAGGGGAGAGTGAAAAGAGGATGAAGCTAGACACTTTTCAGTGATGCCCAGTGACACTTCCAGAGTCAATGGCCACAACCCCAAACACAGGAAGTCCCCTCTGAACATCAAAAAATACTTTTTTTTTTACTGTGAGGATGACTAAGCACTGGCAAAGGTTGTCCATGAAGGCTATGGAGTATCCATCCTCTGAAGTACTTAAAACCTGTCTGGACACAAGTCCTGGGCAACTGGTTCTGGTTGTCCCTTCTTGAGCAAGGAGATTGGCCCAGGTGGCTTCTAGAGGTGCCTTCCAACCCTGACCCTTCTGTGATGCTATGACTTCTGTTTTGTTATGGTGTAAATTAATTTTCAAGAGCATAACAAGTCTATTTTGATTTTTTTGATGTCTATTTTCCTCGGCATTCAACAGTGAGCAAGTCAGAACCACAGAAGATGGCACAACAGATGAAGAGCACAACAGGACAGAGGACCTGTCTTCATATTGTGATGATATTGATGATTTTGCAACAAAACTTGAAAATGTCATCGAAGATCAAAATACAGTGTCAAATAACTCCACGAGGGAAAGTGATTTCCAGACTGAATCATCCTTCCATTGCACTTTGCCTTCAGAATCTTGTGGGGAAATGGCGGATGAGAACGAGCAAAGTTCTCATTGCTGTGCAACAGATGTGCAGGAGGCTGGGCTGAATTCACAGGAAACCTCTCTTTCAGAGCAGGAATTATACAACTCTTTCCATTTCTGGAGGACTCCACTTCCTGAAATAGATATTGACTTTGAGCTTCAGCAGACTTCTGATATAAAACTCGATAGAGAAATTCAGGAACTCACTATGCCAGTGTCTCCAAGCATTCCTATGGCAACAAGGAAGGAATTAGAAGAAATGATAGAAAATTTGGAACCCCATATAGACGATCCAGATGTTAAAGGTATGGTAAAGATACGGAAGCATTTTTAGTGTTTGGAGATATGTATATGTTGCTTCAGCTGTTTGAGCTTTAACCTCTTAGTTGTTTTAAAAGTCAGAAGTACTGTTTTCTCCTGGTCCTCAAAGAGATTGAGGAAAATTGATAGTCAGCCAAAAGGGAATTTGCATTTGTGTAAAGATGTTTAAAAGGAATATAATTCCTTTTATAAACTGAATGTATATGCAGTTAGCAGTATAAAGTTCTGACTGCTTGTTTTGACATTATAATCAAATAGATGGTTCAAAGGCATAAGCTGTTGATAAGCAAGTTTATTTCTAATTAGCATACATCCAAAATAAGGCAGATTAAGAGGGTTTTATTTTTTTAATTATCAGCGTGAATTACGGTTTTCTTTTTACGTATTATCCATTTGATTTTGGATGAAATAGTCTCCATTTTTTTCTGCAAGGGCTTTTTTATTGCAGTCACATGTTTACAGCTTTAATGCAACAAGTTTGTCAGATCAGGCTGATGATTGATCCAAGCTGAGTTCTTGAAGTGAACACACATTCTCCATTTTAAAAGCTCTTGAAGAATGGAGAAGGGGTCATAAGTGTGACAAGGTGGTGGAGCAGCTCTTCAGAGACACCTCCTCAGCTAAAAGGACTTGGCTCTTCTACACATACTTACTGGAAATAGGTTTTTCTTGGTATTCATTTGCTGAATAAGTTCTAAGACACATCAGGCTTGAGTGTCACAGTCAAAAACTCTGGAGGTACCACTAAGGAGGAAGCCATGTTATTTTGGAGCTGAAGAATCTCTAGGGGGGAACCATGCCTCTATACCAGAAAAAGTAGGAGGAAAAGAAGGGGCAATTTGGGGAAAAATATTTTAGAATAAACTGATACTGCTTTCAACTTTGTTTTATTGTTAGTAGGTTGTTATGCTAATAAGTTTTCTTAAATCCATTTTGTACTTTTATTTAATCACTTGTGAAGTCAGCAGATAAAATTTTGCTTTAGGAGTGCTTTGGGCACTAAGGAAGGAGGTAAGAAAAAAATTTCACCCTTGCTAATGACTTCAGTTTTCATATAACCCATCTCTGAAGCCAGCTGCAGAAGCTTGCACTGCTGTTCAGGTTTACTTTGTAAAGCTGTTCTGTCTATAGTTAGAGAACATACCTAAATTAATAAATAAATAAATTACAGTGGTTTATGTAAGCATGTAGTTGTACATCCACAATCGTCCTGTGTTAAGAGTTTGTTTATCATGTGTGTTCATGTGTTGTTTCAGAGCAGGTTTTTGGAATTATTTTTGTTTGTTTGTAGGTCTCTTTACTGGGTGTCAGGAGATTTTCCGTGGAGTTGTTGACCAGCATTTGCACATTTAAGTAGAAGAAAACTGTTACTAGGTTGTCAACACCATGGGTTCCCCCACTCTGACTTGGTCAAGACTGTGTAGTGAAGCCCCATAAAACATTTTTCCTAAATCTTCTACTCTTTTTCCTCTTGCCTGTGCTCTCGTTATTCGGTCTAAATACTTGAGTAGCTGGAATTTAACAGCATGCCTGTTTCGATTTAGTAACATTGCAATTTTAATTTTGCACAAAGTAGCATTAATTCTGCATGCTTGTCTCAAACACTGGGACACATAGAAGTGGTAGATATCCAGTCTTTAGTCTCTGAGTAGCTGATTTAATGCCAGTGTTTTGAATCTTACGCTTCCTAAATTGTGACAAAAGGTAGGCTTGCTCTGGGGTAATCCAGAAGATCAGAGCCCTGTCTCTTTGCTCACTGCAATGTAATCTAAAACTGTTGATGGAAACGGATGGTATAAATATTGAGTCAAAAGCTTATCTTAATTTGTTTTCATGGAAATTTTATGAAACTGCCTGATTTCAGAGATAATTTTGTCTCCAGTATAGATGGTTTACAAATGTATGCCAAACAGCTCTGGTCCCAAATGGTCCATAGGGTCTTACCCTGCTTGCACTTCCCCTCTCTGCAAAGCTGGCCATTATATTTTTGAGTCTTGTACTGTGAGTAGGCTTTGCTTTGACAGCAATGACTGAGCAAGCTAGGAGGGTTTTTTTCCTCTCTTTATTTATTTTTAAATCCCTGTGATCTTTTTCTTGCACTTATTTTCTTCATTGGCTTGCTGTCACCTAAGTCCTGGACTCCTGCTTCCATGCTGTGCTCCTGTCTTTATTGCTGCATTCCCAGCCAAGGGATGGGAGTGGAAGATGCTGTGTTCTCTGTGGTGGGTAAGTGGAGGCCTGCCATACTGGAGAGCTTCCATGGGTACACATCTTCTGGCTTCTTTAGCAAATTGGCCAAGAATCCTGAAGGCATGACAAGATGAAGTGATGAAGTGTGGTTTGGGAATGAGACTGTAGTGTATGATGTTTTGCATGTGTCAGTAAGATAAAGTTGATCAGATGACCTTGTCTCTGGCTGCGCCTTGCCTCTTTATGCTTGACTGTGCAAATTCAGCAGCCTTCTTCTGGTGTGGATTTTTGGTTGTTTCTTTTTTCTTTTTTCTTTTTTCTTTTTTTTTCTTTTTTTTTCTTTTTTTTTTTTTTTACATTTTAGAAATTTATGAGAAGAAGAAAATTAATTCCTGCTGTGTTGAACCATAATGGCATGGGGTTTTTGAAGTTTCTTAAGATCACACTGAATTTTTATTATTTGACTCTGCGGGATATTGAGTGATGGTAATAAGGTGCTGTTCTTCACTAGTCAATCAGAGGAGGTTGATGATTTCTATTTTGCTAGTTTGTTTCAGAGCCCATCCCTGATAGCTGAGGCAGATGTGGAGATTTGGTGCTGAAGTTCAGCCAGCAATTATTCTTTCTGAGTCAGAAAAATATGGTTTTGTAGGGGTTTTCTTAGTGGTTTTTTTGTTGTTGTTGTTCCTTCCTCCCATCACTCTCTGCTTTGCACTGGATGTTCATCCCTAGCAGCTGCTATACCTTTGTACCCCTATCCCTTTCCCTCCAAATGTATTCCACCTCCTATTTCCTTCTTCATTTTCATTTCCCTTCCTTTCTGGGTTTGGCATTCCTCTTCTTCACATGTCTCACTTCATCCTTCTGTGTTGTGTGAGTTGCTTCTCCCCTCACCTGCTTGCATCATTATAGCAGAAGTATTGAGAAAGAATCACTCAATTTTTATCTGAGGGGTACCTGAGTGTACCATGCCAATGGGAAGAGTCAAAGGAAAGGCATCACCAGGCTGTGCAGCCCAGACCATGGCATGTTCAGTGCATATCCCCATCTTCCAGATGTCTTGGATGCCAAACACTAAGGGGTTACTGTTTACATACACACTGGTCATGGTTATGTGGTTTTGGTTTGGTGTTTTGTGTTGGGTTTTTTGGGGGGGAGGGGTGTGTGGTATTGGTTTGTTTGGGGTTTTCTGCAGTGCACCTCAATAGAGCAGTTTCTGTTTTGAGCCTTCGATCTTGGCTTCAAGGAATAGAGACTGATGAGATCTTCAGGAAAAACAGTTTTTTAACAGTAATCAGTAACCATCATAGAATATTTTTCCCTTAATCTCATTCTCAAAAAAGGGTGAACTTCTTCACCTTTAAAGGGTGAATCTCACTCTTTACCTTGGGGCTTTCCTTCCAGAGCTAGCTTATTGCCAAAGTGATAAATCTGAGTAATAGGTGGTTGAGAAGTCAGCAACCAAGATAAAGAGAGCCTGTCTTTTCACAGGCAAAATGCTGGCCAGCAGAGCTACATGGGCTGTGCGAAGTTAGGCACTGGTGTTGTAATCTCCCTTGAAAGGACCTTTCCAGTCCACTGGCCAGACATCTGGAAGGTCTCAGACTGGGAGAACTTGTACGTTCCTGTGAAGTATGCCAGCTTTTTAAAAATTATCACAGGGTCTTTTTTTGGGTCCATTTTTCCAGTTCCCTGAGACTGCTGCTGTCTTCACTTCCCTCAGAGATTACTTTTCTTTCCTCAGATGTTTTTATTTCTTTATTTTTCTTTCCACAGACACTTTCTTCAACTGGCTTTATCTTACGATCTGCATAGAAAGGGCTAAATCATGTAATGTCAGCTTTCCTTAATATTATTTGGGGGAATAGAGGAAGCTTGGCTTGCAGGCTACTGAGGCTAACTGTGGCCTAAGCCAGTTGGTTACAAGCTGTTTTGCCAAAAGGAGACCTAATATAGACAAACCAGCCAAATGTGGGGTCAGTTGATCTCATTCCCTTATAAGAACTATGTTTATAAGTTAGGTTACTGGCACTGCCTGCAATAAAAGTCTAAAATATGTTGTTAATGGAACAGGTGAGGAGTAAGTGGAGAAGAAACTGTGTTCTTATGTTTCAGTTACTTCATCTCTGTACCCATTATTGCAGCCCATAGCTTTTGGCTTTTGAGTAAGAAGTGAAGGTATGGAAGGCAGGTCCTTCAGAAAAAAGAAAGAAAGGAAAAAGAAAAAAAAAAGAAACATCAAAAGAAACATCAGGAGAAACAGAAATCAATAAGGTTTATTGAAAGGACAGAAACTCCTGAAAACCAGGATATTCAGTAAGACCAGATGAAATGTGATTTAGAATTTACAGATTGTGCCAGTTATTTTAGGATGCAGGTACATTAGCCAAGACTAAATACTTTTTTGTTTAAAAATACATCTCACCTGAAGCAAAAGTTGAAGAAAGAGTTAATTAATGGTCTGAGATCCAGTGAACATTGACTTTATCTGAGCAATGCAGTTACCTGAGTTCTGTGCTATGTGCAAAACTGACCTTTACACTCCAGTTTTTACTGATGCTAGTTGTGAAAGCTGGTTAGCCAGAGATTCCCTTCTTGAAGCATTTCTCTGTCATTCACGAAAGGGGAGCCTTATCCTTGAATTTGAAATGATTTTCTGGAAACCAATGCCTGTCTCATGTCAGTAGGAAATCTCTTCATGAGAGATGAGGAGCAGCAGCGATGCTTGGCTCTTCTTTTAGCTAGGACTTTTAAGATTTTTATAGATTTCAGGACATTCCCCTTTCAGTGAATGGTAGCACTGAAGTCACAAATAAGCACTGAAAGAAGAAAGAAGGCACTTGCTAGTCAGTGAAATCCTTGGAAGTTTGGCTTCTCCCGTCCTTCATCCCCACATCTTGAGATTGTAGAATTGACAAGAAGCTGAGGAAATGCACATTTTTTGTCATATTTCTTCTAGGACAGGCAGAGGAAATCGGGATAGGTGGTGTCTCCATCCTGTTAAAGCCCCTAAGCAAGGGTGGTCCAGGTGTGCAGGCTGACAGTGGGGCATGGGTGGGGAATATGTCTTGGAAAATTCCCAATTACTGCTGTAGATACTTTTGTTACTAGAAGTAATCTTTGGAGCTCTGCATGGATTTTTCAGAATATACATAAACAGCATTGAAGCAGTGTGTGTTTACCTAGTCAGGGTAAGCTTTCTTCACTTCCAAGTGAAGGTGAGCAGAATGTGCATTTTTCATTAAGTTGTCCTTCATGAAGGAGGTGTTCAAGAAAAATGTTTCCTTAATGTACGCAGAATATAATTATTTTTCATTTTCTTCATTGATTTCTCTAAATGAAAATAGTTTGGAAATAAGCCAGGCATTTCTTGCCCTAGCATAGCCACCTATTTTGCCTGGTTTTGGGGGTGATTCATTTAACATTTAAGTTTTCCGGAAATTTATTAACCTTGATCTTTTTTATTCTCATGGGTCTTAAAGTACGTAAGTTTATTGTCAGTGAAGTAATATTTGAAGAGTAAGGTTGTAGCAATCTCTTATTAATCTTAGAAACTGTGAAATTCCTTATTTATATATATTTATGTTTAATTATAATATCTATTATATATATTTAAACTATATATTTCATATGTTTTATAGTGAAAGTATTAGTATAATGTTGATTATACTTTAATTTTTTAGCAGTTTATTTTTCCTGTTTCTTGTTGAGGAATACAGTAATACAGCAAGAATATATTTTGGTTATTTTATCAGAAATTGGACAGAGTTAGAGAGTTACCATTTCATATTGTAAAGAATTATCTTTATTCCTGCTCATCAAACTCTACCAACAAACCAGTGAACCCACAGTGTGTTTTCCAGTTTTTGCTAGATTTTGCTAAGGTTTCTAATCTAAGATTTTACTGAGTTAACAATTTTTGTTTCTTGTAACAGTTGTATATCATATCTGTTTCTTCTATCTACAAATGAGTCCAACTTTCTTTGTTAGTACTTGCTAACAACCATATTCAAAATGCTAGAGGGAGAAATTCAGAATTCTGTAGTTTAGTATGGCAATATGGAATTAAAAACGAGCATATGGGTTGTCATGTAATTTCACAGTGAACATTTAAGAAACCTTGGAAAAGACAAAATCTATGAGGAACAGATCATCCGGATGGCTGGATAAATTTAATAAGTGAGGAGATTATTCCTCCTTGCCTTCTTGGAAAGAAGTGGAGGAGGAGAGTGGCAGGGTAGATTAATCTGCACTGAATTCTGTGTCACTTGTGCAACTGAGATTGCCTCTGATACCTGATCTCAGGTCAGGCTATATCCAAGGAGCATTGCTCAACAGAGCTTTTTCTAATTGACAGTAAACAAAGGGATGGAAAGCAGAGCAGCCTCAGAACTGCTGGATCTTTTCCAAAGGAGTGGGTAGCAGAATATGAAGTGCTAATGCCTCCTTTAGATGAATAAGAGAACATCAGACAGTGCAACTTTCTTATTTGCTTGGAGGATCCAGGAAGGCTGAAGTATCGTGTCTGGCATCTTTCTATATAGATCTTGTTTTAGAGTTGCTATTAAAATGTAAGAATTTAATGAACATATATAGAGGGAGAAACAACCTCTCAGAACTTGAATCCTTTGTGTGTTACGAAACCTGTTCTTAATCTTTATTTGAACTACGGGGTCCCTCTTTCTCTTAGTCCCACCTCCCACAAATGACCCAGTCTGTAAGTTACTACTCATGGCTGTTCTGCCCAAAAAAACTATTGCAACATTAATATTCACTAAAATTGTTAAAGAACCGATCCTGCCATAACAGCAGTCTCCTTATTCTGCCTTATTCCTCTTGGGTTATGGGGTTTGATTGTTTATTTTAGCTTTAGGGACAAATTTCACTGGACTGTGGTTTGGTTGAGTACCCTAGAAAAAGAATGGAGTGTTAATCTAGCACTTAATTGGTCCCTAGTTTGGGATTTACCAATATGATCTTAAGTTGATGTACCTCTCCTGTAGTTCCTCTGCCATCTTTCAGTTAATTAGTCTCTGTCTAAAAGTTGATCTGTGGACTTGCTTAAAGTTATATTGCAGATTAGTCTCTCATGTATTTCTCTTTTGTGTACTGCAGCACAAGTGGAGGTGTTGTCTGCTGCACTCAGAGCATCCAGTTTGCATCCTCAAGAAGAGACAATGGCCAGTGTTGGCAAGGGAACAGATTCACAGACTGAACTAACCATCAATGACCAACAAAGTTTTAAACCTATACTGGGTGATATTGTGCCTTTAATTGGTGACACTGTTGAGGTAAGAAGAGAGTTTTGTACTTTATTTTTTCCCAGTAGGATTTCCAGGGTTCTAGTAACAGAGCTGTAATTTGCATTCATGTGATGATTGCAGCCAAATGCTTTCTACTTTTGGCTGCTGTGGCATTCCCTTTTGTTGGATGGTATTGAAGTGCTAGCTACTAAAATAAGATGGGTTGTGTTGGGTGCCTTTGTTTTTGCCAGTTCTGTACTTGTCCGTGTAAATTCTTTAAACTGTGTCTGTTTAAATTTCTGTTGTGACTGTTGAATTTGAAGATGTTTTAATGCTACCACATTTTATTAATGTGAAAGTGCCTTGCTTAAAACAGATGCTCTGCCGATAATGAGTGAATCTTCTTCTCCAGTGCCCTCCCTGAAGCTGGAGAACGAGATACTTTGTTCCCTTTGCTCCCTGTTGAATTGATTTATTATGGTTTGCTGGTCTGCATCCTTCTTTAATTAGAGCAGTGTTTCTTGATGACATTTAATTCACTTTTTCTCTAAGCTGTTGGACTACCATCTAGACCAAAAACATACAAGGAGCTCAGGAATGTGATATTTACTTGGATACTGCTGATTATACTCAATTGTAATTTAACTCTACAAATGTGGTTTGTTTCAAAAACACCAGCCTGTCTCCAATTCCTTTATGTCAGTCTCAGAATGCTTGTTTTGTTATAGGATCTCTTATTTCTAACGCTAATCTAAAATGACAGTGTATATTTATCATCCATTCTTAAGAATTTTGAGGAGTGGTGAGGGTGGTGTTTGTGCAGAGGGACCTGTCCTGTGTTTTATGTTTTTGTGTACAGAATATAGTGCTGACAGAAAATTTTAAGAACCAGTCACATTGCTGGTATATGTTGATTTTTTATCAGTTTTATGCTTTAAAAGGATGATCTTAATATGTCAGTTTCTTGTTTGTTACTGGCACCGAATCAAGTCCTCATTTTACAAGTGAGCAAATATTATATATGTGACCTAGAATTCTGGGAATCAAAGTGTGATCTGTTGAGCAAGTAGACTGTTGCCCCTTACAGTGAAGAGACCTCTGATTTTCACAGATGGTTATTGGGGTTTTTTAGTTTAGTTGGGGTTTTGTTGTGGTGGTGATTTTTTTCTTCTTGTCTTTTCTTGAGTTTTTTAAGTCCCACCATAGCAGTGTATCAGTAGGACACTTGATACTTGAGAGAAATCAAGCTCTCCAGCATTTTATACTTGAATGCAGCCTGCACAGTTCTGCACATATACCACTAAGCAAAACCACAGTCTGCTTGTCCTTCAGCCACTGTATTGGCTTATGAAGGAGTTACTGCTGCGTGTTAGAAATTCTCTGTTCAAATGAAAATAAATGATGTACTAGAGTGGACCAGTAAGATTATTGGCATGTGATGAAGCTTGTTTGTTGAGGGCAGCTGTTTATTTTTTCTCAAGAGGCACTGTTTTTATTTTCTTTAGGTTATATGTTCTTTATAAGGTTTGAAAAGGGGATGGGTGTTGGAGTCTGTTTTTATTTGGAGGTAGAGGGAGAAAGGAAACTGGGCTAAAACCTTCTCACTCCAGTCTGGCACAGTATCTTTCTCTAAGAACAGGAAGGAGGCCAGGAGGAGATGGGCCCCTGACACTGGCCTCTTCTTTGTTTGGGCCAGCTGCTCTGTCAGGAAGCACCAGCACCGCTTGTCCTGGTGTGCAACCCTTGACACAGAGCAGAGATCTTTGGAGCACAACCCCAGAGCTCTTGTTACACAGAAGCTTAGCCTTAGAGATCTGTAAGGCCATGGCAAAGATTTTGCATTTGGTACACAAGAAGCTTTCAGGCTAAACCCCGCTGAATTTTCGTGTCCTGGCTCTCTGCAATGCTCAGTTTGGTGTGTGCATGGAAGAAGTACAGATGGAGCTTAATTTTCAGGGGTGGAGATACCGAAATACTGATTGATGGCTGTCATTCTTTTCTACTGAAGCTCTTCCTCTCTGGAATGTGTATTTGACTTTAAAAGTGGCTGAATAAAAACGTTCCCATCTGTTGACATCCTCCATTATATTCAGTTGTTTGATTTGGTTCAGTCCATAAAGTATGATTTTTTAAGCTTAAGCTTTTGGAACTGAGGGAGCAGGGAATGTGAGATGGAGTCCTTTGATTTTCATTGTAACAGATTGGATGACTAACCTCTGGTCCCATGCAGACTGGCAACTCATGGAAGGCACTAGGGTTTGGGTGGGCTGGCTGCCTCATAATTCCTTGGTTTGCATGATATCAAAGCCAGTGACTGGCAATGCTGAAAATAATCTCTTTTTCAGAGGGAAAAAAACCCCAAACAAACAAAAGGCTAAAAAAGAGTGAAGGAGGAATTGACTGTCAAACTAAAAATCCTGCACAGATAGTTTTCAGAGCCTCCGAAGGTTTTATAGTTGGAGCTGTGTGCTGCTGGACACATTTAGTTATGGAGTTGCTTGAAAATTATTCTTTCCTTGGGTCTTTAACACCTTGCTGCTGCTTCCTAAGCCTGACAGGTGACATGGACTGCTGTGCCAGAGATATGCAATTGCCTCACAGCTCTGCCTGTTCTTTATCACCTGTAATTATACCTCAGCAGCTAAAATTACAGCCCAGTGCTTAGATGAAAGCAGCTCGTGGAGAAGGAAAAAGCAACTGTCTGAAGTCAAACCAAGGAAGACAGATTGTATCCTGGAGGCTTTTTTTTGGAAGAAGTTTGTAGTTTGCTGGAAAATTCTCGTTGTCAAAACTATCTGAACAGCTGGTGGAAGTAGGCATGTTCTTGTTGCTTGTGTTGACCCTAGGAGCTCAGATAGATAGATACCTTGGCTCAAATCTAGCAAAAATGCCTTTGTCCTGTTCCAGCACACAGCAGCCTGATCTACTTTTCAGATATTAATTGCATACTGCTTGAAATTCACAGTGTGTTACAGGAAGCCCATTGTATGTGGGAGCTGCACTGGCACTGAAAGCGTCGGTGCTGCATCCCCCCAGCAGCGCAGGTCATTGCAGCCCATCACACCTCGGCCACTCCTCAAGGCCCAGATGTGTAGCCAGGGTGCTAAAATGACTGCTGAAAATTATTTTAATAGGACTGCTGAGAGAAGTTATGACTTGTCAGCAGCTGTGGCCAAGTAGGACTCAGTTTTATAAGGTGAAGCTTATCCAGAAAAGATTATAGAATAATCACCTCCAGGAAGGGTGCAACAGCATAAGTCTCATCGGGCTCTACTCTTCAGTGTGAGGGTGGCTTTGTTTTGACCATTTTCTAGCACAAATCCAAAGCAGCAAATCCATCAAAATCAGCTGCAGGTGTTTTCTTACTTTCCATTCAGGGGAGAAGCAATGGGACCCATATGTTAGTTATATTTTCCTTAATGCAGTCTCAAAAGTACTCCTCTCCTGTGATTTTCCTTCCATAAGAACCAAAATGGAGCAGAGTAAGAGGAGCTTCTGTTTGAAATTGAAAGCAGATTTATCTTGCAGACCTTTTGATTCTGGGATGCAGCAAAATTGTATTTGTTATTAAAACATATATTCCTTTAATCTAAGAAATAGACTCTGAGGCAAGGACAGCACTTCTTGATGTTGGTATTTCTTTTGTGTTTAATCTTAGAGTGTGTTTTATGTGACCTTTTGTTTTCTTTTTTCCACAGAGTATGGATTCTACACTTCACTATATTCACAATGATTCAGATTTGAGTACCAACAGTAGTTTCAGCCCTGAAGAAGAAAGAAAATCCAAAGTACAGGTAAATGACAGTGACTTCTGGTTTTCTTATATGTAGCAGATAAGTGAATTTTTTTAACATATATAGGTATTTCCTTTATTCCCTTTTTCATTCGGTCATTTCTGACATGATCTAGTTTTATTAAATATCTCTTAATTAAGTAGTTTTAAAATAGTCCTTGTTTCCAGAGTCAGTGGCTTCATTTAGCAGTTGCTTCTGTTACATTTATGCATGAGAGATGACAGTATAATTTTGACATGAGATAACAGTTGTCATAGATCTTCAGACTTTCTTTCATTTGGTTTAGTTTTCGATGGGAACCATGCTGTAATGGGACTTAGGTTATTGAGGAAACAGGATGGGTTTTTTTATCACATGTTTTGAGAGGAACCACCCCTACCCCTTGATAGCTTTTTCCAGAACAGTTTTGAAAGTGTTTCATTAAGCTGGAACTGCCTCTGGTATTTTTTCCAAAAGGAATCAAATGTTTGTTGTTCCATAGTCTGGTATTACATTGCCACTGTGCATCAGTGTGACTCCTTGAGTGGGAACCTCAGTCCCTCACTTGTTCTTGTCAGTGGAGCTATTCAGCAGCTGTGTTATGCAAAAGCTCTTGTGTACCCCTTAATAGAGTCAGTCCCTGACACAGCTGAAGCAAAGGCATGGTGAAGAGGTTTTCACAGAGTTTTGGTTCAGATGCTTTGATTCCCCAGTGGACAGAAGGATAGTTCTTCACCAGAGATCTCTTTGTTTCTGGAGAAGCCTCTTTCTCCCTGTTTTCTGTTCAGGGAGTTTGGAAGCAGTATTGAACACACTGTACTCTGCTCCCTCCCCTTCCCTGCCTCCCCAAGGCATTTTAATTTAGTTTTCTTCTCTCCACCTTCTCAAGATTTGGAGAGAATTAGGAAAGGTTTTTTTGAGCAAGTCACATAATTTGCTGTTTTACCTGTCTTTATGGATGACATAAAATGGCCAATTTGCACGACATGTGAGCCGGAATGTTTGCAAAGTGTAGAATGCAGTCTTTCCATTTCCTAGACTCCCTAAGGAAACTTGTCCACTTGCTCCTCTCTTGAGTTGGACTGTATATTTTCAAATAGCCCCTGTCATGTTACTGTTTCTTTGGAACCTTTTGGTGGAACCTAGCAGATACAAAACTGTTGTGCTCTTATTAAGGAACTGTAATTAAATAATATTCTGTAGTTGTGGGGAAAAAAGTGGGAAAAAAGAGTGCCCAGGAATTATAGTGAGCCTTATGAGGAGTAAGTGAAAATAGTGTGGATGCTCTGCCTTTCTCTTGCTGCAGGATGTTGTACCTCAAGCCTTGCTGGATCAGTATTTATCCATGACTGATCCATCCCGCGCACAAACAGTGGACACCGAGATTGCCAAGCACTGCGCCTACAGCCTGCCCGGCGTGGCACTGACCCTGGGCAGGCAGAACTGGCACTGTTTGAAAGACACCTACGAGACTCTGGCATCTGACATGCAGGTGGGCTCAAGCAGTGAACAGACTGAAATTCTGTGATGTGAGAAAGACTCGTTGGAACCTCTGTAGTGGTTGCTCTTGTTTAGTGGATGTTGGGCTGCTGTGCTTTTTACACAGAGATTTCCATCGCTGGTTATCCTGTAAGGAATGATGGTGGTGCAGTGGTTGTTTCAGAGGAAGCAGGGGGTGTGTGGTGCCCAGGCAGTAAAGAAATGGGCAGGTTAGAGTGGGATTTGGAGGAAAATTAGGACAGGTTTCTGATTTCCTGTGCGTGCGTGAGAACTTATGGCAGAGTCTGGGAGCCTCCTAGGTTTGAGAATTTGGGCTGTGCTGCTGTGTGAGCAGACATGCCCCTGCAGGCGTGTCTGGAGCTCAGTGAGTCAGCCTCACACCAGGCCTTGGTGCCACATCCAATTAGTCATCCAGGAATAACATCGCTATCGCCATGCAGCAGCACTGCTGCTTTAAAAACAAATGCTGGAAATAGCAGCATTTTCCTTGTTGTCAGGTGGTAAGGAGGTGGCTTTCTGCATTTTGTGGTTTACAGTTGTTTCCCAGACCCTTTGTTTCCTTTTTTGGACATGCTCTTTTTATTTTTTAAAATATTCTCAGACTGTTTCACCTCTCTTGAACTTGCTGCTTGCTCTGTCAGAGCAGCAGTTCTCAGTGATACATAGTGACTAATTTTATACATGGCTATTGCTCATGTTTTCCAGGCTCCTTTACAGCCATTAAAAACAACCAGCTAATAAATTCAAAACATCAGTAAAAACAAATTGCCCTATGTTCAGAAGTGTCCAGAATTTATTGCCAGTCCAATCTGAATTAAGACTGGATCATCAAACCAGGGCAAAAGAACAGTGCCCATGCTAATTGGAAAGTGCTGGCTAAAGAATAGATGCTGTTTTATTTTTAAAAGACTTTCTTGAAATAATTACTCAAATTAAACAATATGCCCTCAATTTAGGGTGCCTGAAAGCTCCTCTGGTTTTTGGGTTTCTGGGCACTAAGTGTGGAAGAAACTTTACCTATTATGGAAGCTAAAATATCCCAGCTGAAATGTTATGGTGTATATATCTTACTCATTTAATTTTAAAAACAGATTAAGAGAATACTAGCATGAAACTAATTTATGATTAAGAATTTAAAGCAAAAAGTAATGTGTGCAAGAGCACTGATGTCAGGAATACTATTTTGCTTCCTGGAACTTGGAAAACTAAAATATTTTGATGGCTTATATTTGAATAATTCCTTGATATTCAGGTAGAAGAAATGATACCTTGCCAAGGTGATATCTTATAATTTGTCTTTTGTCTTCTCTTCCATTTTCCTGGTTTTTTTGGTTTGGGTTTTTTTTTGGGGTGTGGGTTTTTTTGTTTTTTTTTTTTTTTTTTTTATATTTTCAGCTGTTACATGAGACACTGTAAAGATATTTGTAAGTAGTGGAATTTGCTGGGAGTCCAGCTTGGATATTGATCCTCAGGTTTGACTGGAGCACTTTGGATCAAAAACATTGATTTATTTATGTTGTAGTGGAAGGTTCGGCGGACACTGGCATTTTCTATACATGAACTTGCTGTCATCCTTGGAGATCAGCTTACAGCTGGAGATTTAGTTCCTGTCTTCAATGGCTTTTTGAAGGACCTAGATGAAGTGAGGATAGGTGTGCTTAAGCACTTGCATGACTTCCTGAAGGTATGTCTGTGTTCCTACCCATGTAACTCTGTGGGAATCTCTGCAGATATCTGTTGAATACTGGAATATATGTTGCAAGAGATCTGTGTTTCTGCTGCTTTATTTTGTCTGAAGAGTTTTGTTCATGTTTATTCAGTATATGATTTTTTTGGGGGGGGCTTTAATCTGCCTACACAACTTACTTGTCAAATTTCTGTAGAGGTTTCTCTGTAACTGCCTCATTTCTGGAGCTGAGAGACACAAATCCTAAAACTGTCTTTACTGTTTACACCTTCTTTCTTAGAGTAAAAGGAGAGACTCATCACATTTTCCTTTCAGTAGTGTGTCCCATGTGATTTTACAGTCTTAAGCATTACACGGTTTAGCTCAGGAAAGCAACACTTGCTAAAGATTAAAGTTTTTTTAAATGAAAAGAGTTTCATTAGTTGTATTTAAAGCTCTTGTTCTATCTGCTGTTTGTAGCCTGTAGCTCTTTATGTAAGTTTGTATTTACTGTTTCAGCTTCTTCATGTTGACAAAAGACGAGAGTATCTTTATCAGCTTCAGGAATTCCTGGTGACTGATAACAGCAGGAACTGGCGTTTCCGTGCTGAGCTGGCTGAGTATGTGGTTTTCAGAATGATTATTTTTATTGTTGTGGATATTTAAAAATGTGAAACTCATATAAGAGATGTTTTCCAGTGATATTCATAATTAAATTTTCGATGGTAGATGGTCCTTCTCCCCTCCACATGTCCCCTTTGCTTAAAAATTCCCAGTAGTTGTATTGTCATTATTGAATAAGTGGCAGTTTGGTATTTGCAAGTGACCCACAGTCCAGATGATGGCAACTGAAAAATAGATTTTGCTTCCCAGTAACTTCATTATGGCCACATTGCATATTTCATAAGTGTTGTCATATAAATGATGATACTCAGTTAAGCTGCCTTTTTTCTTACTGTGATATGCTCTCCTTGGTTTTTCTTGCATCTTGTAGGCAGCTGATTTTGCTTCTAGACCTGTACAGTGCCAGGGACATCTATGACTACCTGCGGCCTATTGCTTTTAGCCTCTGTGCAGACAAAGTGTCCTCTGTCCGCTGGATTTCCTACAAGCTGGTAATGCAATCTAAATCAATTTAGGATGTCAGACTTCTGAGTGTTGGTGGTCAGGAGGTAATTTTTAGATTTACTTTTTTTTTTTCCTTCTCATTTCTTCAAGGTTAGTGAAATGGTAAAAAAGCTGTACATGGCTTCAACACCAACCTTCGTGGTAGACCTCATGAATGAACTTGTTGAAAAGTTCTGTAGATGCCACAAATGGTCTGGTCGGCAGACTTTTGTCTTTATTTGCCAGGTGAAATGTATTTTCATTTATACTCTGGGGGTTTGGGGGAAGTTTTTTTTTTGTTGTTTGTTTTTCTTTTTGTTTGAGGGGTGGTGGTGATCAGAATTAAGGGGATTGGAACTCTCCAGCTGTCCATTGACACTCTGTTGGTGAATATTTGAGACCATTGTTTCCAAGGGAATAGTTTCATGGCTGTTTTTTTCTCTGTTTCTCCATAGATGAGCTTGACTACATCTTTAGTTCAGCATATTAGCACCAGGTCATCAAATCTGATATTGAATATAGAGCACAAAATGTAGCAAAATAATCTCTGCTGCTTTGTTGCTCAGCGTGAAGTGAGATTCGTATAATAAATCTTTAGAAGTCAATGAGTAGGTGCTGCCTATACCTCTTCAACCAGCTTGTGCAGCTTGGTCAAAACCAATGCATTCTCAGCAGAGCAAACAGGAGTTGAAACTAGCTGGGATCCCAAAGAAATGGTCAAATTTGGAGGCTGTAGCAGAAGTGCAGACTGGGAGCCGCTGTGGCTGCTGCCCAGGTGGACAGTTCTTTGAAGTGTTTGGAGAAATGTGAGCTTTGAGCTTATTTAGAGAAATGTTTTGGTATAAGAGGTGTTTATTGTTATAACCATTTTTGTCTCAATATAGTATCTAGTTTAAACACAGACTAAATTAACTGTGACAAGGATTGTAAAGGTCTTCTGCGTTTCTCTCCTGTTTTCAAGTGGTACAGTGATTAAAAAAATAAAAGGGAAAAAAGGGAGTTTCAGGTTTCTGATTATGTGTTGAGATTTCATCTTCCCTGTGCTGAAATTTAATGAAATTGCCTCTGTGTTCCTGCCAGACTATCAGTGAAGATGACTGTCTGCCCATGGACCAGTTTGCTGTGCATCTGTTGCCACACTTACTACACTTGGCATCTGACAAGGTTCCAAATGTTCGAGTCCTGCTTGCAAAAACATTGAAGCAAACTCTTTTAGAGAAAGGTTAGTGGCAGAAGGAGCTGCAATGGGCTGACTGCATAGGGGTTTTTTATCCCTCAGTTTTCCTAATTCAGCTGGGAAAGAAGAAGCAACATCAGATGTTGCCTGCTGTTGCTTTTACCGTCTCTTTGGTGTGAGATGTTACCTTGGCTGACATGAAGCTGTGACCCTGTTGTGGTATCCAACCTGCTGTTATGTAATGCTGAGGAAATGAGTTCTTGCTCATATGCCAGCCTGTTCCTTTGGTGTCATTTTCCATGAATGAGCTACTTGGTAGAGATGTCATCAGAAAGCACAAGTGTGCAACTAGCATCTGTGAAGTTGTTGAACAGTGCCCTTTATTTAGTTAAAAAAAAAAAGTTGATGTTCTGTGTAATAAGAGTAAGAAAGAAAAATACACACAAATATAAACAACCATTTGTTTTCTCACTGGAGGAGAAGAGATGGCTGTTGTTTGGGCTTTATATTTTATGGTAGCAGTGGGAAGAAAGCTTCTCTGGATTCTCTGCAGGGAAATAAGACATGCAACTCTCAAATTGCAGAGTGTGCTTAGGAAAGCATCCCCGGTGCATTGCAGGGGCCAGCAGAGTCAGCAGTGCTTAGAGTCCAAAGCACCGTCAAGGAGAGCAGCATTAGAAGTATTAGGCTATTCTGTAAGACAGAAGAGTGTCCACACTTGGAATACTTCATCCATTTCTGGTCACTTCCACTCTCAACACTGTACACGGGCTTGAGGACTGCTGAGCACTGGGCTGTTGGAAGCTGCCTTGTGCATGCTGACTGAGGAAGCATATGGAGACAGTTGAGATGGATCAGCTGATGGGCAGATTTATCTTCTGTTAACTGTGCCAAGGATGTCACTGTTCTTCCTGCTCTCATGTGGCATTGGTGCTTTTGAGTCCCCCACGTGGATAGTGCACCTCCATTCTGCATTGCTACTACGTAAACTTACGGCACAGGTAGTCTCTGCCTCAGAGGTGTTGTGTGTATGATTAGGGAGGGTGGATAGGTTGGGAAAGGCAGATTTAAAAAATCAGTTCAGGAGTTTTTAAACCTCAGATCTCAACTAATCTTCCTGTGAGCCATTTGTAGTCACACTGCTTTTATGCACCTTGTGTTCTGCACTTCATCTAAAGTGTCGAATGTTGGAACTTCTTCCACTCTTATTTCATGTTATCTTAGGTCTACCATTTGGTAATTACTTGGCAAGGCTGGCAGGGAAATGGAGTGGCATGGCCATGGGTTGATGGTATCTTTCCTCTGTCACAAATACAAGCACTCTCATCTGGAGCTGTTTCCAGGCTTTTCCTTCCTCTTTGGCCATGGAGTTTATCACCCTTTTATACTGAAGAAATCCTGTACTTGAACAGCATCATTAGAACAACTGCACTCTGAAACATGGAATGATTTTTTTTTTAAGGTGAATTCATTGATATATTTGGAAGTGTCTTGAGCACCTGCTCAGATATTCCAGTTGGACTGTAAGAGTGCAATTTTGTATCTCATGGGGTACACTGAGGTTGGCATTGAGGTATCTGCTGTTCTTTCCTCCCATAAGTTTTCTGCATTTTCTCTTACAGAGTATTTCCTGAATTCTGCCAACTCTCACCAAGAAGCTGTGGAACAAACAATTATGGCTCTTCAAATGGATGGTGACAGCGACGTCAAGTATTTTGCAAGCATCCACCCTGCCAGTACCAAAATTGCGGATGATGCCATGAGCACTGCTTCATCAACTTACTAAGTTCTGAATGTTGCTATAATTAAAAAAAAAAAAATTAAACCAACTATCCTCAAATGCTTCTAAAATGGTTGATATAGAGCAACCTCTTTGGAAGGAGGGATTTCTTGCCAGATTTAAGAGGTGGATGTGATCTAAACCTGATAACCAGGGATTTTAAGTCAAGGCAAAGTAAACATACCTGTGTCAGCCTGACTTTAGAAAAACACTGCTCAGAGGATTATTTTTGCCACCGAAGCCTTAAATCTTCTGTCTTCCTGAACAAATGAAACTTGAATTGGCAGATCATTTTCATTGTAGAAAGGATGTGATGATTTCCAGAGACCTGCATTGTTTCTCCTGAGGAGTTAACTTAGCAAGTATTTTCTGTAGCAGCTGATGGGTGGGATGGCCAGAGAGGCGAGTTTGTACAGGGACTGAGACCTCCAGTATTAGAGCTAAAGTTTTTATCAGTCAAGGACTTGATTTGTGTGCAGCTGGGCACACCCTTAAGTGGGAATAGCTTTGATGTTTGTAAATGGCAAAAGTAGAAATTTGGATTTCTCTTAAGGGCTCAGTGCTAACACTAAACTAGAATCTGATTTTAATCCTTAAATGCAGCATATTGCTGTATCCATTAGCAGAAAACTTTGCTGAGTACCTGTGTCCTAATTATTTTCATGCTGGTCATGACCTAAAGGAAATTTATTAGCACATGTACTTTAAGTCAGGTATTTTTAACTTTATCATGATCAGCTCTGAAGGTGCAACTTCTTTCTTCATATACTGTACATATCTGTGAGCCTCCTTGGAGTGCTGCAGTCTAATCATGTTGTTTAAAAGCTGTTGTGATACAAGTTGTTCTCTACTTGTCCAAATAAAATTTATTAATAAGATGGAAAGAAATCTTGTGACCTTTTTAAGACATTAAAAAAACAAGTTTGAAATTTAAGTGGACTTTTTCTTTCCGTTTTCTACACTTTGCTGGCTATTTCAGGGGCAAGGGGTTTGCTTAATGATCATGAAGAATTCTGCATTTTGAGATGGAATATGCTACAGCACAGATGTACTTTGACCATATTGTTGAGGTTTTGCTGGATTCCTCCAAGTGTTCCTTTTGCTTGGGAACCTGTTTCCTCCACCTTGAAATTGCGTCTTGGCTGGAACTAAGTCTGAACATCCACCTCAGTAAGATTTACAGAAAACTGTGAGTCCAAACTGCCCTTAACCTGCCTGCAGTCCATTGACTGCTTTCCTTTCCTCTCATTTAAAATTACTGATCCAGTATCTCCTTCTGTGTCTTCCAGGGACAACTTCCTTAAATTACCTTTCTTCCAGCCTTCGGAACCCAAAGTGTGTGAAGCTTTTTTCTTTTCCCCCAGGAAGTAGAAATGACTGTGGCAGCTTATCTTTGATGTATTTTAGCAGAACATTTTCACTTATCGGTCCGGTACCTGATGCCCTGGCAGTTGAGCCTTAGGGGGGATATCTTTTTTCACCTCCTGTTTTTTTTGAAAACAGATTATTCTGCAGTTTCTTCTCTTGTAAACAGAAAGTTGCTGTTTACTCCCCAGAGGCTGCTTTTGTACTCCTTAGCACAGCCATGGAGGTGGTTAAGATGCAGAGTCATCTCTGTCTGCCTTGAAATGTTGGTGGGTTTAGGGTTTTTTGGGGTAGGTTTAATTCTCTAAATTGCAGAGTTTTTTTTCTTTTAGGCTTGAGGATTTTTGTGGGATTTCTTTATTTATTACTTTTTGTAGGTGTGTGGTTTTCATCTGCTTTTTTGGTGTGGATTTTTTTATATATAAATATACATTTTTTCTATGCATGTCCCTTTTTCTTTTCAAAATTGGCAAAATCCCTGGAGGACTAGACAGTGACCGCTGTGGATAGCATCAGGCTGTGTGGAAGCGGGGAGCAGTGCAGCTCTCCCTGCTGCCCTAAGGAGAGCCCCTGAAAGTGACTCATCTTCTCCCAGACCAGATGGTTCCCATTGTAGCAATATGCACTGAAGTCCAGTCGATTTCTGAATTCTGTTCACAGAACATGAATCCCATCATCTGAGGGATTTTTTTGCCTGAGTGTAATGGCAATTAAATTGTAGTTGAATCATGTGTGCAGTTCCTGGGGTGAACAGGACCTGTTGAGACCAGAGGATAGTCCAGGTCATCATCTTGACTGTGAATGGAGCACAGTATTTGCTGGAGGAGTATTGGGGTTTAAATCCCTGTGTTTGGAGTCTGAAATTAACATGGCCCAACCTAATTCCATCACTGTCCTCATGTACTCTTCCACTAGTCCAGTAAAATGAAGGATTTTATCTAATCTCTTTAGGTATTTTCTAGTTACTTAAAGGTAAAACACCTCTGTGTTGAAAAATGAGACGGAACTTCTGGATGCTTTATTTATGCAGTAGTGGTGCAGGCCTAGGAATCTGAGGGAGAGTTTGAAGCTCTTCCTAAGGAAGACTTGAGTGTTTTCATTTTCAGAGTACCTGAATCCCCCTTTCATGTAACAACTGAAGATCATTTTCAGTGAAGACGAGAAATGGCTTTGTCCTTTCTCCTCCACCCAGCATGTCATGGATCCATCTCTTTCTTTTCTGCTCTGTTTGATGACTCCCAAGAAGCAGAGGGGACGGAAAGACTTGTTTTATTCTCAGCATTTCCTAAGAGCATTTGATCTACAGCCTGAGGGATGTGGACTCTGTTGCTGAACTCTGATAAGGGATTTTCTCATGCCAGCAGTGTTAGCAGTGCCAATAATTCAATCTTTATTGTTTCCCTAAGGATATGGGGTTTGGGGAAATGTGCAGCCTTGTTCTGAGAACTGCTAAAGGGCGCTGTTTCTTGTGTGGGGCAGTGTCTGGGGATGCTGCCAGAGATCCTGCTGAATTACCTCCTGGGTGCCTTTCCTGAGGAATGATTTGAGCTCTGTACCTCAGGTAATTTCTCTTTTGGTCAGGATTTCCTGAGCAGAAAGGGAGGTGGCTCCTGAGTTGTCATCTGTTGGTTCATGGTTTTCAAAAGCTGTATCATCACTCAACCTTCACCTGCTTGGTCGAGTACCAGATTGTTTCTTCACAGGCAATTTTCATTGTTTGCCATTTAATATTTTGGCTCACTCATCTTGCATCTTCTTCATGAGAGTTCTTCACAGGAAGCTCCTTTTATTCCCATGTCTTGGTTGCGGTGCTGCCTTACTCCTGCTTGCTGTTTTCCACAGCAGGTTCTCTCTCTTCAGTTGTTTCTCCCCCAAGGACCCATCAGGATTTGGTATGGCCATTTCCTCGCCACACTTGCCTGCAGATTTCATGCCAATAAAACTGGCAAATGTCTGGAACTCTGTAGAGGCATGGATAAGGCTTGGAAATTTTTTTTCCTGCTCTGAATGTCCCAGACAGCTGTTGCACAAGTTCCTGGCCCCGTGGGTTCGTTAGGACAACACAACAGCAGGGTAACTTGTTACAGCCTTGTTAGTGCTCAGCCCCTTGTCCCTGTACTGGCAGAGGTCGGGCTGCAGAGATGGCTGATTGGAATTGGTAGTAGAGGGGCAGGAGGGCAAAGTCTGTCCCATGGTTCAGGCACTCTCTGATTGAGTTCTCTCCTGCTGGCAAAGGCTCCTGTTAGTCCCTTGTCTTTTGCTGGGGAAGCTGGTGAGCAGCTCACGTTTTCTGACCTGGTTTCAGCCATCTGTTGTGAAGGATGAGGAGTCTGAGTCAGGCAGGTGGGAAAAAGGTGGTTCTGTATTCCACTTACTCTGTCCTCCCTGATACTAATGGGAAAGCCATGTCTCCCTGTCTGTGCCAGCATGGAAAGGATATTTCAAGTGATTAATCATTTCTTTATGTGAAGCATTAGGACTTACTGAGAGACTGCCTTAAAATATGAAAGTATGACAGAAAACCTCATTTTGCATGATGATCTCCCTCCACCCGAGTGCCTTCAGATTCTGCCTGTTAGTTTTAATTAAGATTCTCTTTAGATCAGAAAAATAAAGAGCCCAAATTAATGGGATTATTTTAAGGTTCAGTTGCTGTTGAGGTTGGACTACATCTAGCTGATTAAAATACCCTGTCACTTAGCAGAGATAAATAACCAAATGTTTAAACATCTTACAGCTCTCTGATCATTGTCTGCTTGAAATTCCGTGACCCATTTCTGCAGACATGTAGTAATGGCTCTGTGTGGGAAATGCTTTAAAGGGAGTACCTGCACGTGCTTTGGGATCATGACTGTGACGAGTGAAGGTACTGAGCACACTTTTCTGCATGTTTTTTAGCAAGGCTGAGAGGAAGAGAGATGCACTGTTTGAACATCAAAAGGAATCTCATTTATTTTTCAGTCTGGGTTTGTTGTGTAAGAAAAACCCAAATAAACTCAATTTGAGTAAGGTATCAACAAAGGCACAAATGGGTGCCAGGCCATTTCTCTTGTACTGGTCATTGATCTCATGGTTTCTTCTTCTGGTCTCTTGGCTGAGGGTTTTGGGTTTTTTTTTAGTTTTTTTCCAGTCACCTCTTGGATCTTTGTGCCTAACACTGTTTCCTATAGGCAGTGCTGTCAGCAGAAATGTCCTACCCCCACCTTCCTCAAGGCCCTGCACTGGGATAACACCAGGCAGTGACTCTCAGTGTGGGAGTGTGCAGCAGCAGGAGCTCATCGGGACTCCCAGGCACATCTGTGTGTCAGCAAGTGGTGCAGAAATCTGGAATGCAGTATTGCCATCTCTCAAATCAAACTGCTAGATTGCAGACTTCCATGGTGATCTGCTGAGTTCTGTTCATCTGTAGATGAACATGGCTGTGCTCAAGGCTCCCTTCTCCCTCCAAGGCCCAGCTGTGGTTCCTCTCCTGGACTAGGGAGTTCAGAGAGAAGAGGGATTTGGGAAGGGGAAGGTCCATGCTGAGCAGCCCAGTTTGCAGCGTTGGCCTGAGAACTCTTGCGGTTTGGATGGGGAATTTTTCCAGGGTGTGGGATTGGGGTTGCTTGGTTTAAAATCATGTTTGTGCAGTGTAATCCTCTGGCAGACCTTCTACCTCACGCTGTTAAGGCAGCAATGCAAGAAACTCGAGGAAGCATGGCAGCAAGTCCTTTGTGTCAGCAGTGACGGTGCCAAGGCTGAGGCAGAGTGCCCCAGGAGGGGCCTGTCCTGACAGGTTCTGTGGGTCTCCACCTCTGGGAGAGGCCAAGGGCTTGGTCCGAAGGACAGGAAGGACAGACAGCCATGCTCTGGCACGGGGCAAGGTGCTGTGGCTTCTGCTGTTGGAGTGTGTTTTAAAGAACACAGTGGAGAACTTGTGCTATTGGATATAAGCCGTGTTTGGTCTGGATGAGGCAGTTTTCCCTGTGCAGATGAAGCATTGGGAGTAAGAGCTGCTTGCTGAGAAATTAAAACCTTGACAGATGAAGCTTGGTTAGACCTTTTTGGCAGAGGTTCAGGTTGAGGCTTTGTTAACTATTTTTTTGATTGCAAGAAATTAGCTTTACATGGTCAGATATCAGATTCTTGGCTTCAGTACATAGATTTTAAAAATTACTACCTAACTCATTAATCTGAGGGGACAGAGAAATAAAAATCCCCCCCAGTGCTACTGTAGGAACGGTGAACAGAGGTGGAAACCTTCTGTACAGAAGTCCTTTATGTCCATGGTAAAGGACAGTAAATTTCTGGAGGCCCATCTAACGTTTTATTTTTTGTTACCTTTCAGTAAATAAAACAACCCCAGTTCTTTTCGGCTATTCAGACAATACCAGTTCAGGCTGCTGTTTTTCATGTAAAAAGGGAGGGAAAAGATCCTGCTTGTGCCAGATGTCTGAGGCTGTTCCAAGCACAGCTGCAGTATTTCAATGGGTATAAAAGCTGTCATGATTTCAGTAACCTGTGGGCAAACCCCTGCCTTTGTGTCCTGGCTCACAATGGCACAGGAATCCCAATGATTTATTCATACGGTGCTTCCTGATCCCTTGCGCTTCTGACCGACTGATGTCAGGGCCTGTGTTGGAAAGGGCCGTCAAAACAAGCACGGTGTGTCCTTGTCACCTGTCCCATCACCCGTGCCACCTCTAGTGGAAGTGCTCAGATTTTCAAGAAGGAATCCAACGGGCCAATCACTCTCACAAACGTTAAGTCCAGAACAGTGGAATTAACGTTGTGAGCCTGCTCCTCCCTCTTTTCAGTAAATGTAAATCAGTCTGGTGTTTTGTCCAAAGGGTTTGACAGAGATTCTGCTGCTGCACTTGGCACACACAGGCTCTAAGGTGTTGCAAAGAGGCTTATTTTAAGTCAGCGCGAATGGTACTTTGATTTAGATAACCTGGTCCTTTAGGACATGTATGTGCTTCATGCAGGTGGCCAGGCTGCTCAGGTCTTTTTCTCTGGCCCTTGGGATTGAGAAATATATAATGTGATCTGAACAGCACACTCTTGATTATTGTGCTGTAGTTCCTTTTCACTTTATTTGAATTAGCTTTGGCTTTTTTTTGGCTAATGATTCACAACTGCCACATGCAGCTTTCAAATGGCTGCTGCTCTGTGGCTTTTTCACTGCAGGCATTGGGCTTCCGTGCTTGGGGTAGTCAGGCCCCTCTGCAGAGGAGCAGCAGGTGCCCAGCCCCAGCCTCACCTGTGCTGAGGCACAGAACAATTCAAACATCTCCCAGGTGGTTTGACACCAAGTTTCTGCTTACAGGAGCTGTGCTGCTGCAGGGGCAGCAGCTCCCGCTCTGTTTCAGACCTTACTTTGAGTAATTTTTTATAGAAACTTCTCAGCTGCAGGCACCCACCCAAGAAGAGTAACTATGATCTGCATTATGAAGTAGATGAAGAGAAACTACTTTCAAATGGCTGTTGAATTTATTTGCTTGATAAATACAATCCTAACAAAATAAAAGTTAACCAATATTAAGAGATTTGTCTGAAGAACATTAGAAAAATCCATGACAATTCAATAGGAATTAGTGTGAATTAAACAAACAAACAAAAAGTTTAAATATTGCCAGCAAATATAAAATGTATGTAACGAAGGCAAGGGAGAATGCTTTAGTTTACATTTGTAATCTGATCACATTTTCTGTGTTTATAAACTTTTTTCCAAATTTTAAAAAAATACTATGCTGTTTTTTTCTATAACATATCAAAGCATTATTTGTACAAAAATCAAATCATGGCCAATGATTCACAACAGTGCAATAGATAAAGAATACAACCACATCCAACAGGTGCTGAAAATAAATATCCAGATTAAAAAATAAGATAGCCTATATGCACTCTGTGGAGTTTCTGTCTATATATGGATTGAGGGCTGAGTCCAATATGCGTATCTGAAACATTAAAGGGCCCTTAAATGCCAGCGTGAATGGAGGATTTTGAAGGGTAGAAGCATTAAAAACAGCCAAACCAAAACCAAGTCCCAGGTAGCGCTGGTTGGTTTGTTAAACACCAACAAAAAGAGGCTATTGCTGAACCCCCGGTGCCTCCCGTTGGCGTCGCTCTTCGGGCTCATTTGGAATCACAAGTGACTGGCATTTGTGCAGGGGAAATGCTGTATTGCTTGGTCAGGCAGATACGTCCTAAAGACATAACCACTCCCCATCCCTGCCTACAAGCAGTGGCTTTTTCCAAGAGATGGAAACATTTAAAATGGATGAAGACAAAGCGCTCGGCTACATGGCAGCAGTGTGAACAGGGCCTGTCTCAGACAGGTGTGATGAGGGTGGTTAACGATGAGTCAGTGAGTTACCTACACCGCTAAAGGACATGGACATTTCCATCATACGGGACATAAATAACATCTCTCAAGTTTTTACACTTACTCAGTACATCTCAGAACAGAAATGAAGCTTAAGGGCATGTTAGGTAAACACGATACCCCACAGTCTCCCACTGTTTCAGCCAACCCAGAATAAATTTAAAGCTCCCTTGTATATAATCTGCATCAGAAAGGTATCAAAGGCACAAGCAAGAAGTGACTAGGTTAATAAGCAGAAATAATGGTGAATGAGGATGAACAGATCCACAAGGCAAATCATTACTAAGTGTGTGGGTGGGTTTTGTTTGTTTACTGAAAAAGAGATCTTCCAATTCTGCTCCAGTGAATGTAAATAATGATTTTGGTTTGAAATAAAACTGTTACTGAATTATTTTGAATCACCTGAAGGAAACCAGTCTTGAAATAATCTGATACTAACTGGAAACTCTTCTGGCCTCTCCAAACTCACCTGAGTTTGATGAGTAGAAGCCACAAGTAGTAGAGACAAAAGTCTCCAGGGCTTAAAAGAAAAGTTTCTTTACAGAATGTACACAGCCACCAATAATTTGTGCAGTTTGACTCAAATTACAGTAATTTGCACAGTTCAGTTGATTTTATGCATAGCCAAGGAGCCGGATCAAATCGGAGTTTCTTTCCTGTCTTTACTTGGCGATGGCTTGACTTGCTGCTCCTTGCTTGCTTTTGGCTGCTCTTTGGCTGCTTTTGTCTCCAGGACAGTGTCTCTCTGCTGCTGAGAAACGCCCCCGCGCTTTTCCGGCTCCTCTTCCTCCTGCCCCTGCTGCTCGGATTTTGCGCGCTGCAGCAGGCGGAGCTGCACCCGCAGCTCGATGATGGCCTCACGCTCCTCATGAATCGCTTGGTTCAGGTGATTGTTCTTGATCTTTTAAGGAAGGGAAACAAAGGTCAGGGAATGGCAGCATGTTTCTCTGACACAGCAGTGCTGTAGCTCAAGGGTGTTTAGCACTGCTGGCCCAGGCAGCAACAGGGACTCACATACAGCAGTGATTTAAAAGCTGTGTGTGGGTCACAAGCCTGGGCAAAACTGATGCACACAACCAGTTTGCACCTGTGCAATCACATCACCACCACAGGAGAGAACTAGTGAATGCTAAGAACCAAATGCTACCTCCAGTTCCTCATTCTGTCTCTGCAGATCTTCCAGGATGACCTGCAGCTCCTCCTCATCTTCACTCTCACTTTCACTCTCGGAAGAGTATTCCTCGGTTTCACTGCGGCCATGCTGCTGGCGACTGAAAGACCAAGGGCAAATTCCACTTTAAACATTTCCTCAAATCTGCCAGAACTGTGGCAACATAAGATACTTAACTTTCATCCCCCCAGTCATCTGCCAGTGGTGAAAGAGCAAATTTAGACTTCCCTTTCAAAGCTTAATTTAATAAAGCAGTGATTTCATAGGGGGACTTCTTTAGTGCACAGGGTCAAGTTTCCTTTAGATCATAATTCCATTGTTAAAACAACAGAAAATATCCTGCAAGATTCAAATTTGTCAAGACTTCAATAAAAACAAGTGGCTTTCAACTGTGATGTTCACTTGGTGAGCTTTTAAGTGTGGTTTAGAGCATTCTTTCAGCAAAGCATTTATGTACTTTTAATCCCAGCATGCTGTCCTGGCTGGGCTCTGCTGTGAGCTGTCCCCTTTACCTTTGTATTTCAGCTATTTCTGCTCGGAGCCGATCTATTTCTTCCTTCTCGGAGGCAATCTGTCTCCGCAGAAATTGCTCCATGGCCAGCAGCTCTTCTTGTTCTGTTAAAATCTCGTTCTCCTGCAATGATCAGTTAGTTCACTTAAAGCCTCGACTTTATTTCCTACAGGAACATACAATAAGTATATGATGATGCTGTTCTCTGAAATACTTTCAGTGGCAGTGGTTAGCATGTCTGCTTTGAACTTTGATCCATCAAGACCTCAAAGCAAAGAAAAAGTTCAAACTCAACAATGTCTGTTCTAAATCCTCAAGATAATCACCATACTGAATAGCTGTGGAGATGACACACCAAATCCTGGCATGTTTGGCTGCCTTTCCTTAAATCACAGGGGAAAGATCTGGCCAACCAGTAAAATAACTAGAAAAACTGAATTACATGTCTGATCTTCTCCCCTCTGTACTTTCCTCCTTATATTCCTTTTCGAAGCTACTGAGGGAAGCAACAGAAGGCAAAAAAGCCAAAATAGTTGCCTTATTTCCTTTGATCAGCAGGAAAGCAGTTAACAGTACTGAACCTGGCTACATTGAGAAGTGGTGCTTTCTATGTACATGAACAACAAAGGCCACTTTTTTTCTTTCATAATGCTTCCATTCAGCTGTTAACAAGAGTCTCCTCAGCTCTGGGCTCACTCTCGCTGTCAGCATTTCTTCCCTGCTTCATTGGCCATTAAAACAAAGCCTTGTGGTTTTAATGGATATAGAGACCCCTCTGAGCCTGCAATGTCCCCTCTGCATCAGAAGGGACAAAGGAGTGTTTAATAGATCTGAAATATAAAATACCATTACCAGGAAAACAGGTAAGTGCCTGCCAGCTACCTGTGCAAGCAGAATATTTATAACTTCTTCATTCTCATTCATTTCTTCTTTGGAGACATCCTCCTTTGAAAGGCTAGCAATTTCTTGTGCAATCTTTGTTTCACACTCCTGCCAGAGAAAGGAAACAACATTTAAAAGGACAGTTTCCCTGGTCACTGCATTTACTCTAAAAAATATTTTTTGAATGGATTATTTTCCAAATTTAGAACCACCATCATACTCGTTTTCCAAATTTTGAGCATGGTCTGTCCCATCTGTGGGACATAAAATAGATTAAAAAACACTTCTCAGATTTGTTAACCTCAAGTCTTCCAGTAATTCCTCTTGGTACTCTAGGACTTTATTTTTAAGCACGTAACAAGCATGTGCCCTAGCAAACACTAAGGTTTTCAACACACACATATTTTTTTGTGTGAACAGCTGTGAAGATCTCCCTGTCCCTAGGGAGAGCCAGCTAAGCAGAAAACACAATTGCTCGTCAGGCATGTAAAGTTAAAATGAGAAAATCTGCAGCAAAAAGATTGAAAGGTGTTTTGATCTAACTGGGTGCACTGTTATGGATTAGGATCCATGATTTAGCTGTCTGGCCAATAAACAGGAAAGTTACCCACCTGTCTCTTAGCTTCTCTTAGTTTCCTCTTAAGAGCTGTTAAGATTCTCTGCACCTCCCAGAGTCTCTCTTCTTTGGATAAGTCTTTTATCCCTGCCTGCAAGTCTCTGTGTAAACAGTTCAGAAGGAACTCCTAGAAAGATTGCCAAAGAAATTGTCTTTAAATATATTGTACCAGGGTAGATTGAAAAGGAAGATCTTTCTTGCTTATGTAGCAATGGGCTGGGAGTTCTGGTTTTCAAACCTTGACATGTCCGTGAGCAAGTGTTAACACGCACCCAGCACGGATCCAGAGCCAGCTGAAGAGCAGTACTAAAGAAACCCCCTCCCTAATGGGCTCTCCTGACCTTCCTCCCACAACAAAAGTATTGACCTACAGAGCAAGGCACTCCACGGATGACACAGCTATGAGCATCACAAGACCGTAACAACTTTCCACACATGAAAAAGGAAAGGAAATCATCAAGCTCTTCCCAGTGGTCTCACCAACAGGATAATTGTGATTGACTTAAAGTGCATGTTATAAATTTAGGAGAATTTTCTACTGAATGTATAAAAGCCAGGGCAAAGATAAACAGAAAAACACTCAAGTAATTGCCAACCTGTCGCCTGATTTCTTCTTTGATGCTCTCTTGTGTTTCTGGAAGTGCTGGCATTGTTGCCATATTTGACCAGCGAAGAGGTTTTGTCACCTGCTTGAGGGTCACATTTCCAAAGAACTCTTGAACATGTGTAAAAAACACATACAGGACACGGTTGCTGATCTGCAAAGGATGGACAAACAGGATATTGGTTAAAATTATATATTCACATCATCTTTATCTGCAAAGCACAGTGTCCTCCAGAAACAGCAGCCTTTAGTAAACCTTTCTGTGAGCCACAGTCATGTCAGTTTGTATTGAGATTAAAATCTGGATTGAAAATTATCTTTACTTTCAACAATGCAGTGCTGGCCTCAAGGGATCACTTCACTATTTCTCTTACCTGTGCATCTGAGGCATTTTCATACTAAGCTCAGCAACTTCACATCTCTTAACCTACCAGAATTATTCCCATCGCTGGTAGACAAAGAAATGCATTAAATCTCTTTGTACTCAAGTAAAGATAGTGAGTCACTGAGAGGGAACATCAAGCCTACTGTATTATACCTGATGGCTGGCTACACCTTCTCTCTCTTCCCCCAACGTTTAACTATTCTCTACAGCTTCTCTCTCAGATGACTTAATATAGTAGGAAAAAGAGGTATGAAAGCATCTTTCACTATATTCCTTTTTTTAACCTGAGACAGAAGCAAGTATATTTATTTTGATACTTTATCTTCCATTAACATTTAAAAAATTATCCTGAAACAAATTTGAGAGGTATGTCCCTACCTGCACTTCAATTACTAAGATCTAGTTACCAAGAAAACATGATTGGGCCTGCATTGTTTTACCCTAATTGTTACTTTTCCTAGCTAGAGAGGTGTCTGGCATAGCACAAAAGCCAGGAATAACAGCTGGCCCTTCTGCTACTGGGCCACCACCTGGACTCTTAATTATAAAGTCAGGCTTTCCTAACTTGTGGGATTTGCTCTAGAAGATCCACACCCAATAATGCCACATTTTCATAATGCACAGGACTAATTCTGAGCTGTGTTTAATTAAATATTTCCAAGATGTCTATTAAGGAATCAAGCAACCCAGAAACCACAAAATGGAACTGGAAAACCAAGTCAGTTCTTATTCCCCAGCCATTTGGCTGCAGAGAACAAAGCCATTTTACCTACGTCATTACTGCACCAGGAAGATCTATGAGCAAGACAGGGTTCATTAGCCTGATATTAAAATTAAGCAGCAGTATCTTAACTAAACTATCACTAAATCAAAATGGTAATTGTGTATCTGTATGAATTATTGAACAAAATCAACATTAAATGACTTCCCATGACAGAAGTGAAAGACAGCAGTCTTTTTAATACTCTGATAATAACCCAAATATCAGACTACAGTATGCAAGCCCACATGCAGAAAGTCTTTTGTTCCCCCCTTCCCAGCACTTCAGGTTCCTGAGGCACAAAGAGGAGCTGTAATTTAGCTAAACTGTATCAGACAATATCCAATTCCCACCTGCAAAAGAATTCCTACAAAGAAATCTTTCTTGGCTGGCAGTTCTGCTCTAAGCCTTGCTGTGTGGTGCACGTACCTGGACAGTAGGGCTGAGCACTATAGAAATATTCTGGATGTTCATTTTAGTTTCCAGTTCCTTTGCAATAACATGGTCCATATGCACAATCAGCCAAGAAATCAGGAGATGGTTACACTCTGGCAGCTCTTTGAGAAGCCTCTGGCACTCCTGAACTTTCTCAGCTTCTGTGCTCTTTCCACAAGCATCTTCAAAGCGGGGCATGAGCTCTTTGGTAAGCAGATTTTCGGGCAGTTCCCGTAGGTACTGTTTGAGCAAGCTGGCCACTGTATTGGGCTCATATTCTTCCAGGTTTGGAGATTCTTCACGATCATAGGCTGCCTTCAGCTCGTCAACTTTTGATTTTATTCCTTAAAATAGTCAGATCAAGAATTAAGAGAAATTTTGATGTAAATGTCTAATAGTTATACTTTTTTTTTGGAGATGCATTTATTTCACCTCTCCTTACAATTTAGGGCAATTAAGAAACACCTTTTAGAAGTTATCCACATGCAACAAAGTGAAAATCGTGACTCAAAATTACATGGTCACTGGTTCTAAAAGCACTGACTACTCCTATGAAGCAAAACCAAAGCACTGACAGAGCTCTGAATCAGAACTGGTGCCAGCATTCCCTTTCATCAAGGAATATAAAATAGGGTGAGGAAAGGCTGGGGAACTCAAGATCAATTGTGTATTTGCATTAAGTTTCTTTCTGGCTGTTCAATTATCCATCCCTAACCCAGGCAGCAAATATATTTTTAGTTCAGATGCTGTGCAACAAGCTCTACCTATAACAGCTTTCCTTTGTCAAAACAAACTCCACACTTTTTAGTTTCCAGTTTTCCAGCTGGCCCTCCTCAGCAGAGGAATCTCACATAGGATCCTTGATTTGAGGCACCACATGATTAAAAGTGTGTTCACAGTTATTCAACCCAGCCAATATTTTCTACAAGGTGTTTGTATAAACTCAGTGACATTCCAATCTTCCTAAGCTTGGGGAAATTTCATTCTTGCAGCTCAAACACCCACTCAGGTTACATCAACTTGGTGCACAGCCCTGCCTTGGTTCATACTCAATGAGCACAACTGGGCACACTCAGCCCCTGGAAAATGCCAGGAAAACACGCTCAATTTCATGGCCAAAATGAGCCATCACAACAGCTGCAGGCCACAAAGGCACAGCAATGCTCTCTCTGAGCTCTCAATTTAAAGAATCCTACACGCACAAACGCACAAGAGGGAGCTGTTGCACTGGAGAACATGTACAAAGGACAAAGCAGAAATTAAGGAAAACACACCTGTGAAAACTCCCAACACATCATGTGTAAAAAAACAAGCAACCAAAATGTGTCACTAGGCAGGACTAAGCAACTGCTTAAGATGCTGCAGTATTTCTGCATGCCTACAAAACACCATGCAGATGGATAGCATGACAGCTAATGAAGCCTTTAAAATAATTTCATTACTTGTTTACTGTGCTGGGTAACTTGATTCAAAATGCTTTTTCTGAAATTCCTTTCCTTGCTTGCTCTTGTCCCCTCCAATGTACCCACAGAAGTACTTACAGGAGCTGCATTTAAGGTGCAGCTCACAAGTAAAGGGACTGTTTTGTCTAACATGACTAAAACTGAGGTTTCACTTATGTAAGCTGGTGTTACACAACTACCACAGTTAATTAGCTGCTGTTGCTAACCTTAGTGAAACTTGCATTTTCTGCTTATTAGCAAATCTGCTGAAAGAAAAGGAGTTTTCAAGAAAAAAAATACACAATGGGAGTAACTGGAAAAAGCAACTTAGTGGGAAGCATAAGCAATAAAATGGTTACAGTTCATCTTCGCTTTTGCAATCAGCTACCGTTGTATTTCTAAAGCAGAAGAAAAAGAATACAAGTTGGCCATACTAACACCTTTTATTGACTGCTACCATCCCATGACAAAAGGCCAAAATAGGTGTGTTTTTACTGCCATTAAGTAGTACCACCACATTACCAATTTTTTCTGGTACTTCAGACCTACAAGTTTGCTTAACTTTGGCTACTTGATTACCTTCTGGATAATTAATGGAGCTATAAACAGTGTACCTAGATGTTGGAAGTGATAAAATATTAAGAAAATTCCAAGTAAAGACTAGAACCTGCGTGTCAGTGTGCCCAGAGTACCTGAAACTCTGTAGATGCCTTCACATTTCATGCCATACTTCTCTACATAATCTATACATTCACGGAAAACTGCTGGCAGGCGGATGCCATCATACATCATGGTCCTGTCTACTGCGTCAGACAAAGGAATGCCAAACACGGGTCTGTGACTTGGAACATCCACTTGAGGTATCTCTGTCTCTTGAATTGGCTTTTTCTTTTTCTTCTTCTCTTTCCACTGTTTTACAACATCTGCTGCAGTTAAGTCTTTTGACTTTTTCTCTTTGTGTTTGTCTTCCTTATGTTTTTCTTCCTTATGTTTTTCATCTTTGGGTTTCTCTTTTATTTTAAAATCCTTCTCCTTCTTTTTGGAAAAGCTGGGTTTCTTGAAGACATGTATTCCCTTGGACCGCTTCAACTTGGAAGGACTCTCAGCTTCATCACCGGAACTGTCCTCTTGAAATGCAGCATAACCTTCCGCTGTTGGGCAAAGCAGGAGAAGGGAAGGGGACAGCTGTGAGTCTGTTTACTTTCCAGACAGCAACAACAAGAAGTTGCATGTAAGGAGGAGAGGGAAGAAGCAACATGAATAAAAAACCAGTGCCCGTCTGACTCCTCAGAAGGTTTTCTTTAGTTGTTATACACTTGAGCAGACGAGGATTAAATCAAGTTGTATAATTACATCAAAGAGAAGCCACAGAGCTCCTGAACGATCAATGAATACTTTATATACTTACTCATAATGGCTATGTCCATCTTATGGGCTAGATTCCCATCTAATAGTCAAGGAAATGCAAAATAAAAACAACTGTCTGGCAACTTCTCTATGTTCCTGTAATCAACAGTATAAGAGTTGCTGTTAAGGATCATCTACTGCATACACAGAAGTCTAACAAATTTCAATTAAAAACAAACTAAACTCCAGCCACTTAAAGCCTCAATCCTCTTCCAGAATATTATGAATTTAAAGACAAGTATGAAGTTAATAAAGTTTCAACCTCAAATAAAATACAAAAAACCCACCCCAAACATAAACCAAAAAAGAACTAGCACTTACTTTTCACTAGATGAATAACACAATACCAGTAACACTAGAACAATACCTGCCCATGAAAGTGCAGATTTGCCTTAAAAAGCACATGGGAGAGATTCAAACAAGTTCCTGAGCTGAGCACACCATTCCAGCAGCAAACATCCAAGTGCCGTCTAAAACATGCACCAGGTGCTTTTAAGTCACTACGCCTCTGCAGCTGGCCCTGCCTCACCTTCAGGCAAGAACACGAAGTCTCTAAAGGTGGATTACAAAAAAACCCCAACAAACACACCAACAAAAAAAAACCACAAACAAACCCAGCAACATGCAATTCAACACAACTTTCAAGTCCACTAATTCTAATTTTATATACACAGTACCCCATATAAGAAAAGTAAGCCTGAAACCTGGTCAACAAAGGTGACATTTGACACGCCATCTGCACCAGCCAGGTCACCCAAGGCAGTGGGCAGCAAACCCCCATTAAGAGCCCTTTGAGGCTCTTCCACTACCCACAGGCAGAGCCTCTGCTTGAGTGAGGCAACACTGACAACCAAGTGCTCTTGCTGCCTGAATAGTTTTGGGTAGAGGAAAATTACCCTCTTGATAATATGCGAGCATATCACGAACGAGACTATAGGCTGTAATTTTTTCCAAGGGGAATATCTGCAGAAGAACCAGGAGGCATTTAGTCTTTCCTTCTTCCAATTCTGAACTATACCAGACTGCAGAGTTTTCCAGCATTTTTTTAGCATATAAAAGAACTGTCTCTTTTTTGAAGCCTCCTCGACTGCTCTGTAGAAAATGGCTTGTAATTGTCAAACAAATATAAGAAATGTATTAAAACACAGAACTACCATAAAATAATTACAATTGTTGAATCATCTCAGTCTTTGCAGCGGACACTCTTCCCTAGGACTACCAAACACACACTTTCTTAGAAGACTGAAAAAGACTGTAGAGCTGTTCCTGTCCAAGTGGATTTTAACATAAAAAAGCAAACGTTAACTGAAGGCCAGTCAGCAGCCAGGTCTTCTCCTCCCTGCTTACTGGCTATGTCATTTACTGGTTTTTGTAAACTAAACCCAGAAATGGGCAAGGATTCAAATCTCACTCTGGTACAGAAGCAACTGCAGATCCACCAGCTACAGGACAAAGCAGGAGCACACATCTTCACTGTTTTATGAGAATGAGACAGGCCTGGCACAAAGGTTCAAGATGAACTTCAGAGATGTAATTACCAAACAGAGATCCACATGTCCCCCAGAGAGAGCATGGAACAATCTGCCCTCAGTCTTTCCTCCTGGATAGCTGGGACAGCTCCTAGCCACACAGCATGGGGTTCCCACATGCACACCAGGAAGTGTCAGCACTGGAACACAGGCTGGGAGGTTGATGCCACCAACACAGCACTGCTTACATGTCCCAACACAAGCCCCAGTGCCTTCCTAGATCTGTGGTAATGTAACACCAGCAAGAGAACATTACTGAAACTGGTATTTCTTGAATTCACAAGAAGACATGAAGGAGCAAGTTAAATACAAACCCAGCCTTTTAAAATTTGTTTCAGTAACATAAGTCAACAAAGTTTAGAAGCATATACTAATACAGATTCACACAGAATATCCCACCCATACCAAGAGAGGATCTGCATGTCCCTCAAGAATAGCCCAATTTTCTATACCATACTTTTGGTAATAAAATTGCTGTATCCCTTTCAACAGTGATACAATATATTGAAATATAAACAAGTTACATTTATACAGAAGAAAAACTACCAAAAGTGCTTGAAAAATCAGTGCTTGAAAAATCAGGTAATTTTAAATATGGAAAGAGTATTACCTAGGGTATAGTAAACTGGTATTTCTGTCCACTCTTTCCTCAAGACTTCCAGTAGTAATAGTCCCCATTTTCCCATCACTCTACTCTATGCCACTGACATTTTTCTTCATCTATATGAGAACAGTTCTAATGTAATAAATACTCCAATTTCACTAGCATAATGACACAGCACAATCTGCCAGTTCCTTTTGTTAGACCTTCCTTCCATAAGCATGCCTTCATTGCAGTTATTTTAAATGTAATGCTTCAAGTTACATTTCATGTAATGTAATGTTTGAAATTCCCTTATCTTACCAAGAGTTATAAAAAATCCTTATTAAAAAAAAATAACATTCCAGTGTTACTCTGGAAAAATGTAGTTTACAGACTTATAATCTTTGTCATGCAGCAAGTCCACTGACTCTATCACTCTGCATACTTGGGAATACTTCTGTGTTCTCACAACAAAGCTCTAAAGTCATGCTGTAGTATTTATTATTAACTCCAAGGGTAGCATTGTTCAGATCTACCACTTATCAAACCTACTGCAAGAGACATTTTGTCCATCAGGTCTCTGATGGGTTTTTAAGTAATTTGTAACTCTACAGCTGATTTGGCTTCCCAGGGAAATCTGCAGCATCTGTAATTAATTAATTGAAAGAAAACATGGATGGCTTTTACATATGAAAGAATTAGTATGTCAAATATGACTGAAGTGTAGTGCAAGCATTAGTTACCTGATGTCAGTTTGTCAGAGGGATTGTCATCAGATTGTATAGCATTTCTAAGTAAAACTAAGATGCACAATGAGCTTGGATAGATGGCTTCTACTTCCTCTCCTTGCCCACAAGATGCATTTTTATTATCAACAGAAACTTCCACCTTACAGACACTACTAACACTCACGATCCAACTTTCAGTTAGATCAGTTTGTCTTTAATATTCACTTAATTCACTGATGTCAGCACAGCACTCCCAAACAAATTCTGCATTTAGATTACTCCGCAGCACCATGTCAGCAGAACAAATGAAGCTGAAATAAGGAATCTGTCTTACTTTATTTTGATTTAAAATAATCACTGGCATTGAAAGGCAGACTTTTAAGCTATCTGCAACTGGTGCTTTGCTAGATAAACACACAGTGGTACACAGAGATTTGTCAGCAGAACAGGATGTAGCAGCACACCCTATTTATCCCAAAGATAAACCCTGATATGAAGAGCCTCTAATCTTAATCAGGTGTAGAAAATTCTAATAACTTCTTAGTCTGTAGATCTGAAAACTGTATTCAGAGCTTCTCCACACACCAGACAGTAAAAACAGTGTTTTGTTTGCAATTGCAGTGGTTTGGCTTCAGTCCTCATCCACATTCCAAAGGAATATACAGGACCCTCTGTCCAACACATTAAGGATCTGGTCTTCAAAAATATTTCCTGAAATGTTCTGAAGAGTTCATACCAATGATTCTACTAACCTTTCATGTGATAGTTTAGTACCATTCAACAATTCTCCATTTTCCTGAGAATTGTACAAAGAAAATTGAGATTCTTGTAAACAAAAATTTCTAGCTGCATATTGAACCCATCCTGCTCACCAGCATCAATCTCAGAAGTAAAATGAATAAGCAGAGTAAGATCTACTACATACAGACTCTTTATCTACAGAAATTCTAATGGGTAGAAAAGCCTCTTCAGAAGAATTTTATCATAACATTTTTCTTCTGCAGGGAACTGCATTTATTGCTTTATCAACACGTGATTAGTGACAGGTGGTTAAACATTTTCAAAAATCAGTTACAGCTGTTGCTGTCTCAGATAATCCATTACTGCTTAACACAGATCCATATTTGCTCTCCTGCTGTCACAGGACAAGTGCTGTTTGAGTCAGGGAACAGATATGATTTAAAACTATGCCAGTAAAAAGAAAATTTCTTTTAATCCCTAGTAAGTCCCCATATCTAACTCGCTCTACAGCCAACCAACATCCAGTCTATCATAAAAGAGGGGAGAATAAAAATTAGTAGCTGAAACATTTTTTCAGTAGCTGATATTCCACAAAAAAACCCAATATTCCATTGAATTTTCTATTAGCTCCAAAACATTTTTAGCACTTTTCCCCCAGAATAATTGCTGTGTATTGTTAGGTTACTGACACTAACATGAAAAAATCAAATAATTAAATAACTATATCTATATACGAAAATATGGAAAAGGATATTTTGCTAGCATACAAAAATGCTTTTCTGATATAGGTGATAATAATGAAGCTAAGAGTACCTTACTCCTGCAGAAATTATTTACCTGAAAAACTAAACTGAGTAACTTTGGGATATTTAACCTTCCCTTCCCTGCTGCTCTTCAAGCACTTTTGAAGCTCACATTTAGAGTATTATCAAAATAGCTCAAGATTTTTGTGGGATTAAACTTAGATACAGTTTCACGTGTTAGAATGACCTTGTTCTTAATTCACTAATATTGCAAGTTCAACAAACACTCACTCTGTCATAATGTAATGTTAACTTGTCTTTTGTTCACTGACATGTTCAGTTATATTGTTTATACCCCAAACTGTATGATAATGGCAGGTTGCGCCCTGCTCAAAAACCAAAGCAGGTAGCAGAAAAAATGAAAAGAAACAATCTGAAGACATACAACAGAATTGAAAAGGTGAAATAAAATGAAGACTCAAAAGGATGGGAGGAATAACAAAGGCCAAATCTGGAAGGAAAACTCTTAAAATCTACCATGATAAGCAACTGTACAGAACACTTGTAATTTAGACAGGTAAAGTGCCTGTTGAGGGTATATTTACTATATTGATTATTTTTGGAGTGTATGAGATGTACTGAAAGCTTGGTATGTAACTTACTCTTCTATCTGACTGGCAATTATATGACAGACATGTATTAGGGCCAAGAAATGCTGAATGCCCTTTAAATTAGTGCTGCAAGAGATGATTTTGTTCTTCCCAAGTTTTGCATTTTTGCATTCTTTAAGGATTTTTTCTTACCTTTAAAGTTTCTTTTAAGTAACAGAAATTGCTTTACATCAGCTATAAAATGTGTTGCAATCTCTTGTGGAAAAAAACAGTTGCAGTGCCAATGTGCACAGACCTGTGTGGATTTGCTGAAGTAGCATTTTTCCTTCTAAACAATAGCCTTCAGCTACACTATCACCACGAGACATCCTGAATTCCAAAGAAATCCACATGATGCAAAATATTGGCATCTACCAATTCCAGATTTAGAGGTGTGCAATGCAGAGCTCTAACAGAAAGCTAGACAGTAAAAAAGCAACTACTGATAGCCTGAATTTAGACCTATCCAATCAATACCAAATTTTCATTGCCAATCCAGTAATCTGTATTAGGTCAACACTGTTTACATTAGAGAAAATCACTAAGGAATCACTTTTCTTAAAAGCTGTAGGAATTTCAAGTGTTGGTTTTAACTTGAGGATGTGTTTTTGAGTTACAGTATTCTTAAGGCACAGAGTTTTTAGTTAAAATAGCCATAGCCCTTCTTAACAGTGGTAGAAACAAATCCTGCATTCCAGGAAACTGGGTTGATTAAAAGCAGTGCAGTGACAGTGGATTCTTAAGGAGTGATTATTTAAATATGTGCATGCATATTACAAATAGTCACCATATTAATTCTAACAGAATGCTGTGTGCTGTCTCACTGTTTCTGATCTTCCAAATTCCACATGTAAGAAGTTGCAGGATAAATTGGCATCAGAGATACAGACATTTTGAAATTTTGCTAAAACAAATATCACTTACAAAATACTAACACTTGGGCTGTGATATTTAGGTTTCAGAGATTTGGACAGGAAGGGTCGTTCTGGTACTGAGAGTGCTCAGTATCAGCTTAGTATTTCCAAGTGCTTTGCTCTTTCAGAATATGTAGAAAAACTTTCTTGAATAAAAACTATTTCATATTTCAAAAATTTCCTGCATAATCTAAAGGTGGGAAGTAATAGTTGTGTTGTTTTGGAGGAGGGGTAAGCATTTAAGAAATTTCCACTCTGGATACTGATACACTGACAAAGGATTCTATAGTCAAAGCTTTACCTTCTTCTAACCTTTGCTCAGTGAGTTCTGGAAAATTCAGATCTCAGTGTTGGTTTCCACATTTTTGATCTCTGCAATAATACTTTGGCACTGGAGGAAACTGCATGATCAGACTAAACTGAGAAGCTAGAGAAAAAAAAAGACAGAGATTTTATGACTGCTTGAATAATGGTGCAGTGCGCACATGAAAACTTGGGATGGTACACTGAACAAGGCAAACACCGAATAAGGGAAACACATGGGAAAAGGGCTACAGTTGTTGAAACTGGTTCTTCCAAATGCACAAGTGTACAATTCAGATCAGACATACAGTTTTATTCTAGCTAGCACCTCAGCTATGATTAAAAATTGATGTATTTGGAAACACATTTGAAAACATCCACTTAGAACGTGAAAAACCACCCCATGCCAGGATTTACCAATGCATCATGAAAGGTTTTTGATAAATGCATTTATTAGTAATTCTGGGCACATCCTTGGCACCTGTATTGCACAAAAAAAAAAAAAAAAAAAAAGGTGTGGAGTTTTTTGCAAGAGAAACAGGTGCTGCACAAAGTCTGTTTGTAGCAAATGAACTTCCTTCACATTGAAACAAATTTAAAAGAACCCACTGAGAATACTTAGCAATTTTGAGACAGAAAAAAGGAAAGAGAACTTGAAAGCATTGAATTAAACAGAGACGACGTCTACTCACTTCTTTTTTCTTTTTTCTTAAATTTTCCTTTCTTCTTCCCATGCTCCTTTTCATCATCAGATACTATATCTGGAGGCTCATGTAAGCTGTCGTGAGGTGGCGAAGGCTCACCGGTGCGGTACAATCCAGGGAATTTTGTAGGACTGATTTCTTCAGAGCTGGGAGTACGAGCAAGTCCCCCACTGTGTTCTACCCGACGGTGTTCACTGGGGCTGCTCGTGGGAGGCAGGAAGCACTCAGTCATTCTGATACCCAGATATCAAAGTGAAATCTTCTGCTACCTGTCCATCACACCTGCATCAGAAGAAAACAAAAAGAAAACCCACACAATTTTAAGCAATGGGTTTCAGAACACCTTGTTTAGAGCTTTACCCTGAAATCATAAGCAGCAATATTTTCTGTAACAAGAATTCCAACTTCTGTCAAGACACAGTAACATAACACCAGGTCTTAAGCTCAGTGTTTGCAGAATTTGTTCTCTAACTCCTGAGCCATATTACCATGAGATCTGCCATTTTAGCCATTTCTACATTATGATACATAAAACATATATATTAAGTATCTGAATATTTTAACTGTTGAAATAACTCTTACGAAATTCACAGGCAGCTTGCATACTGATTGGTAGTATTTACTACAAGTTAGTTTGCTAACTTTAAATTTTTTTGACATCAGATAGATTTGTCTGGAAGCTCAGAGTGTTTGTGAGCACTGCCCTTAAGGCAAAGATCATTTTCTTCTTTCCCAAGTATATTTTATAGATGCAAATAAGAACTCGCCCAGCCTGTTGCAATAAAGGGGGGAAATAAAATAAATACAGCAAAAGCAAATCCATCTTTTAATTATGCTACTGCAAATTAAAGAAGGTAAAAAAATAATGATTATGCTTTTCTGGTATACAACAATTTCCTCTCTGAGGAGGCTGTATCAGGTCATTTGCATCCAGATGCTGGTAAATTGTTTGCTTGGGAGTTATGGCCAAATAAAAGCTTATACAAAAATTGCTAAAGGAAGCCAATGCACAAATTCTCAGCAGTGGAACTCATAAGCAAAATCTCTTCCTAGGACAGAACAACTGCAGAAATTCCACAGAATGGATATGGGACACCACACCTCCAAAGTCCACTTGGCTGGATTTGGCCTCTTGTGTCTAAATGATCACAAAGGACACATTCCACAACACTCTTCAGAAGTATCACTCAACTCCTGGGCTTTGATTTACAGACTGGTAGCATACAGAAAAAATATGACATGGTGTTTTATTCTGCCCAGTTAATAATTATAGATGAGTCCAGCTAAGTGGGTTTTGGGGAAGGTGGTTTGTTCATTTTTTGGGGGTTGGAATTTAAATTTTTTTTTTTTTTAAATTCTCATCTTTCAGCTCTCTGTATGCAGATCAGAGTGAAAATTTAGACTATGTATGCAACAGTATCTCCCTACAGGAGATCACTCGCAGTACTTATGGAAATTACCAGTTACTCAGATCAGAATTTGAATAGGGCACGGTAAGACACAGAATTATGATGAGAAAATATTAATGAAATCTTTATTTAAAACTGTTCATTACTTATTCTAGCTAAAGCAGAGGCACTGGCTAAAAATTAAGACACTGGGGTGTATTTGCAAAAGCAACAAATTAAGACTGTACTTATGTTTCTTATTTTTTAATTTTACAGCTTCAAGAAAGCATTGCTTTCCTATATGCATCATTTCCTAGACCTTTAAACAAGGGAGAAATTCTATGATGCTCAAATTATATCAAGACCTATCAGCAGAAGAGAGCTTTTAAGGCTACTGAAAAAAAAACCTCTTCCACTTTACTAATGGATGTTAATGTTCTACTGCCATATAAATCTCTACGTTCCTTTGGCTTTTACCATTTTCTTCTGACAGCAATAAAAGAAAAGACTGAAAAAATCAGGGACTTTCTAGGCATTCTGAGAAGGAACATTCCTAACAGGCTTGCTCTTCAGCCAACTTCTCCCTCTCAGACTTTTTCATCCCAATCTGTTACTGCTTCAGTCCTGCCTCCCCTCTGCAGCAGGTCCTTCCCTCAAACTGTTTCTCTTCACCCGTGCAGTTCTCATGTGTCAGGAGATTCAATAACTCACTTGCTGTCCCATGAGGAAGGTCACACTACTCTCCCCATTAACTCTCCTCTGCCTCCAATTGCAGCAATTTGCTCTTTTTGAGATGATTCAAGTTGCTAGGTGCTCCAACAAGCTTCTGCTGCTGAGCTGGCTTGTGGAAGAGCTCAACAAGCACTAACAATGAAAAGCAGAGAAGTGGCAGTACCACGATGAGAAGAGTACAACCTCCCTCTTTGGGCACCTCTGTTTTGTCATACCGCACACAGAGCTTCATCTCCTCAGATTTCAGTAATTTCTTAGTATTTATAACTTAAAGCTTTGATTTCTTTACCACCAAGTGTCAGTACTCCCATAGCTCTTGTTTTGACTTACCACTCTGTTTCACCCTCAGTGTATCATAGACAATCTGATCTTCATCTGCTTTGGTCTCCGTGACTCAAGCTCAGTTTCCAACTTTCCCCTCATCTTTTTTTTTATCTGGCCAGTTCCTACCTTCCTGCTGCACACCACTTACTTGCAGGTAAAGCTCTCTCTCTTCTTCTTCTGTTTCTTCTATCTGATTAGTTACCAGTTCCTACTCCTTCCTGAATGTTCTCTGCTGCTGTTTTTTGTTACCTCATGATTATCTACCTCATCTTTTTACCTTGTCCCCATTTCTCCCACTGGCTCTCAGTCTCTCCCTAGTATCTTAAGTCCCTTCTTACCTCCCTGCCAACAGCAGGCTCCTTGACTCCCACCACTTCTTGTTCACTTGACATTTGACTCTTCTTCCACAGAAGCCACAAATGCTGTTACATGACAGGGTCAGAGAGCTTCTCACAGTTCAAGCAGCTTCTTAGACCTAGCTACTTTTTCAGTACTCCCAAAATGCAGTTTCATGAACCACCTTCCTGCTCAATGCTGAGTCAAGCCTTCAGAATAACTGAATGTCAAATAGAAGCCTTCACTGAACATGGGCAGAATCGTGACCTTTCCTATATCCCCCAAGGAAAGACTAAATTCTAGGAGATTTTAAACATTGAAAGACGGTATATCATTAACACAAAATCTCGTAGCCATCATGCCATCACCACCTTTCTAGACCACAGACTAAGCACAGGAAAGTGGGCTGGGGAAAGGAAGGAAGATGTCTGCACAGGCAAAATAATGTGGTTTTTCAAGCCTCATTTTTGAAAATAACTGAACTCTTTCCCAAAAAATTCAGTCTGAGCTGCATATTTAGTAAGTAAAGATGAGGTTTGGAAAAACCATAGAAAAGGAAAGACAGAGAGACATGACAGCCAGCTTTAATAGATCTCACTTGCAACAGTGTATCATCTAAGTTGGTATGAACACATTAAAGAGAGACACAGTCTGAAAGACCAAATTCATAGCTCTTTCATTCAGTACAGAAGGCTCCATTATTTCTGTTTTGCACTGACTCTGTACTGTGACTTTGTGCTTTGTAACCAATTGCAACAGCAGAAGCAAATTAGAGCAGGTGATTGCATGCACAGATGTTATTTTGTAAAGCTTCTGGGTGGAATGAAGAATGTGGATTTTTTCTGCAAGAAGTATTATGCAAGACCACATCTGAAGCACAGTGGGTGTCCCCTGGTCATTTCATTTTGCCACAAACAGACACCCTCTGAATACCTGGGTGTTATATTGAAAATAGTCCCAGGAAGTCACTAATCAAAGGATGGAGGCAGAGTGAGGGCACTCACTGCTCTATCTCAATTATCCAAAAGCAAGACAGTGAGCACGGCAGTACCTCACTCCAGTGACCACAAACCTTCAGTCCAAAATATCTGCATATGGGTGAAGGACCTGATTCTTGCAGAAATGAGGCACACCATTTTTGGACAAAAATATCCTAGTAACAAACACAGCTTCATTTTGGAAAGCAATGAGCCATACGAATAATAAAAACTATCATCTGTGGGCTAAGTATGTCAAAACACTTCAGAAACCATGAGTGGTACTCATATAACTGTTGAGACTTTTGAATAAGATGAGAAGATCGAATTAGAATTTATTTACCAAGACTATACAAGGTCTGTATCACATCTAAGTTCTGTATCTATTGCATTTTTTACAACATACTGAAAAGCTTAATACAAATCACTGTTTTCATTTGAACACTTCTTAGATGGCCTCTAATGTAATTTTGACATTTGACTGCATGGCAGCATTTCAGTCTGTTTCATTTAATAAGCAGTGGCCAGGTATAAAATCAGTGCCTTTTCCTTTCTTTAATAAGGCAACACAGCCATGAAAGGAGAAGGATTAGGGAAGTACTTCATGTAGACAGGCAAAGCAAGTTTAAAATTTCACAAGTCACAAGTAATCACACAAACACAGCATTAAGTAACTCCCCTGTGAGTCACACTTTTCATAACTGGTAAAAATTAAAGCCTCAAGAAGGGACTTCACAGAATTTTTTGATAAAAAGAATAAAATACAAATTGTTTAGCAGAATTCAGCTTCTCCACCTCAGATTAGTTTACAGGATATGTGATGCCATGAGAATCTTGGAAAATTTACTTGAAAGGAAGGTGTATAATCATACAGTTAAAATCACATAGGAGCAAGCTGTACATTTTTCAAATAATGCTAGCATCAGATGACCTCTAAGAGTAACAAAACTAGCTTTTGTGTGGTCTCTCATTTATTTGTAGATGAACAAAGTCTGCCAGTTACAGCACCATCCAAGGCATTTCAAGTTTGGCTCTGAGAGCCCATTCCAGCTCAGGAGTGACATATAAACAGACAAAACTACTTAGCTGTCAACAACCAGTGAGCTACAGACTACATCCGTATCTGAGTGGGCTCTTGGAGGAGCCAGCTCACATTTAGAATATGCAGCTGTATCCAGAATACTCCCTATTACTGAGGGTATTCCAGTTCTTCAATAATCTAATCAGTAGGGAGCCAGCCTTAAAATAAATAATTAAGTAATATCCTAGGCATTTTAGAAATATCAAAAACAAGGTTTCCAATCCCATTATGATAAAGTCTTGCAATCACATGAAGATAAAATCTCCAGATATGTGGAAGCACGTGCTTTCCAGTTTAGTTCACTTCAGGGAAAACAGTATTAAAGCCCCTAGCCTACAAAATTCTGTAGAGCTCCATCAGGATGCAATTCACAGGCTGTTTCCAAGACACACATTTTGGGAAAAACAAAAACTGAATCCTTGGAAGGGGATGGGTGGTTGAATGCTTTTCTCCAGGAGAGAGCACTCTGAAAAGAGATGGACCAGAACTGCCTAGGAAAAGACTCTGTCCCATGGTGCTGCCTCCTGCACTGGCAATACCATCACACTACTATTTTGCTGTAATATCCTACTTCCCTGGAAAGGCAGGCTGTGACAATTTATATCCCACTACCTCTCCAAAGCAAGTAGTCTACAAGAAAAGTCTGGGCACAGATCTTTATCACAGGGTAACAACCGAAGCCCTATACAGAGGGTACACAAACTATGCCCCACATGTGGCTCCCCCTCCCCATGTGGCTCATTCTATCCTTCAGGGATACCACAGCAAGTCCTCCCACATGTCTTTCCCCAGCTGAACCAATGGCCATGGAAGCAGTTTCAAAGCAGCACACTACATTATGATCACAACCAAATATATAAGAGGCATTCTTGCAAATAACTGTCCAGCTAACAAGCTGTTTAATTGCTTTGCATGGCAGCTTTCTCAAGTAACAAGCAGAAGGCCTGAACTCTGCACCACAAGGCAGACGGGCACTGCACCCAGACTAGACTTCTGCAAGAGTATCTTGACTAATCAGCCACCTGCACTGCAACTGCTACTGCCCACCCTGAGAATAATTTCTCATTCTCCAAACTTCTTGGCAATGTGCTATTCTGCTGTTCAGGATTCTCTGTTTTTACCCCCAGCAAATTTTGCTCTTGGTTCCCATGTCCTTGTCGGCACAAAGTAATCCAATACCTCCAGTAATAGTACTCAAACCCAGTACATTAGTTTCCCACTCCATGGTTTAGTCACCCCAGGCTCTCTCCATTTGCTTCCTCATCCCCTTTCCTGCAGTGCAGTTCCTCCAAGTCAGGACTGCACCGCATCTATCTCACAACTTTTTCCTCACCAAGCAGGTGTTTACAACCTAGACATGTGCAACCCCAGTTTCACCATTCCTGTTCTCCACACCCAGTGTCTCATCTAACCTCACTCTTGGCTGCTCAGTGTTTCCCAGGTTTCCCTCACCACTTTCTATTTCTCACACACTCAGTTCTCATTAAAACTTCTGCAAATTATGAGCCACACAAGCAAGGCAATCTGGGAGGTCTTATCCAGCCAAATTTAGGTTTCCCTTCTAAATTACAAATAGCACTAAAAAGGTTTGCCTGAATACCAAAATATTCATTATTACAGAAAAGAGATATTTTCTTGCTAGCTGAATTCTCAGAAACAGTTTGAAGAATTTGGTAAGTGCTTTAAAAAAAGAAATTGAAGTACCAGCCTCTGAAACAAAACTTTTCAGAGAAAATTAAAATATGGTAGCTTTTGATAAGAGCTGAATTACTGAGAGTTGATTTGAATATCACAACTGTCTTGCTAACATATTGAACCCTCCTATACTTCTGGAAAGTGCCACACTGTGCAACATATATAATACCCACTATTGCTTACACTGGCCTTAGAAACATTCCTGGTATGACAGCCCTGCCCCTTCTCTCTTGTCCACCTCTCCAAATTCCACTTGCACCACCAACAGAACAGAAAGTTTTACTACTTAACAGAGGAAGGCAGGAAAACACAACAAAAGGTGTACAGTTTACTCTCTTAACAATCACTGTAAACATAGCATCACCATGGGTTTTGTTTGTCCTTGGAACAGTATCCAAGTATTTTTACAATTCACATTTTCTGAGAAGCCCTTCAAAGAGTTGTCTAGTCCCCAAAGGTCTGCAGCGGGTTGTAGAGAGATTATGATTCAGCAAATTAACACTAACTGTTATACTTTAATCAGTTCCTGGGCTGGATCTATTTAATGACAAATTCCCCTGATCAGAGATTTAAACTATAGCATTGTTCAGTCACACTCCAGTACCTGAATGCAGCCAGCTTGAGAACAGCAGTCAATTAGTGGAGTCAGGGAAAAAAACCAAACATCCTAAACCCATGACTGGTTGAGCTGAATGTACTACAAAAGCCATTAAAAAAGCAAGTGCTATTCAGGGTAAAAAATGCAAAATTAAGCAGAAGAAAAACCAATGGATTTGGCATAAAATATTTCACAGGAGTTTTAAGCATTTCTGCTGTTCTTTCCACAGCATCTGCAGACTACCCATGACAGATCAAACAACAGAGAACAGAATCTAGTTTTCCAGAGGCCAGAGCTCTGCACGCTCAGTTCCAACACCCAGTAAAAAACAACTAAGCCTATAAAAACTCTAATTTTGGGTTTAGTGGTTTTTTTTTTTTAAGAGTGTCTTAGCTAACACATGCTAAAATACTAGAAATGGCAAGAGTAAACAGCAATTACTAAAGACTCTTTGCTTTGGATTTAACAGGGGCAACAAATCTGGGAATGCCCAAAACCTAGAAATGCGCACTATAATGCACTGGCCTTTCTGTAACAGCAGTAATTCACCTGGCAAATTCAACAGCAGCAGTGGAGAGGCAGTAAGGCACTGTGAGGCCCCTGCCAGCTGTAGAGTTCAAGCTCTGTGGAACTCTTGGGAACGCACTCAGCTGACATATGCAGGCAGGTGCCACTGCTGCTGCATCACCATCATCTTTCATACCCGTGCCAATTACAACGAAACCAGGACTGGTGTGTGCCCTTCTACAAACATCACTTCACTGGTGTGCCTGCTGGTTTGCCCTTTGAGAGCCACCTGCTGCCACCCTCAAACACAGAGTGCCATCGAGAGCCTTGCCACACTCCGGCAACTGCATAAACCTGCTTAACACATAGAGGGAACGGCAGAGCACGGGTGCTGCACAGAGAACTGCACGTCGAGTCCAGACAGTGTGGCTTTTTAATCCAGTATTCAGGTATCATCTTTCAGACTGGATACAGAAAAAAATCAATTAGAAGCACCATGCTTCTTCACTGAATTGAATGAATTGTGATCATTATTTTATTAATAGAATTTTCAAACAGCATTAACTTTGCAGAAGTCACTTCATAATCTTTTAACTGGGAAGTCAGTACAAACAATCCAGTTTACCTTACCAAAGGCAAAGAATACTCAATTCTATGGCCCTATCATACCCAGAAAGAAGAAATTTCTGAAAGCATATTAATAACACACAAACTTTTAGGGCTTGAACTGTGAAAATTAACTTTTTTATGCTTTACATTAAATTTTTGCCACCATCTATTGAACACAGATGAAAAGATCTATCAGTTACAGGATGTCACTTGAACTGACAACTCTGTAGCATAAGAGGAAGCAAAGAACAGCTTTGCCTGGATTTCTTCATAGTGTGATACACAACACAGATGATCAATTTCCATGTATGATTCATGTTTAAAACCCTGCATGTTCCAGTGCAACAATGGCAAAACATGTTCAGCTTCTAGTGAATATTAAAAGGAACTGTGGTGGTTGAGATCAAACCCATTCTACCATAACAGCAGAAAGGAAAAGAATACTTTGATCCAGAAACACTGTTTATTTTCAGTGATTATTTAATAACTGTGTCTATCAGCTGATTATTCTTAGTGATTATTTGATATCTACGTCTATCACCTTTGCTTTTAACTTAAGAGTCCTGTTTATTATCAAGCTAACATCAGTGGCTATTGACCTGGAAATCAGTCTTCACTGGTTGCTTTATTAAGCCCAATTTGAGTAAAATCAAGCAAAGACTGGGCTGCATGCAAACGTTTTCCCAACTTAACAACAATGGACTGATGTGTAACATTTCTGTGCTCCCAGCACAGCAGTTTTTAGCACAGCCTTATTGTAGATGCAGTTCTACCCACCAAAAGGTTTTTTCTGATGTAGCTTGTTTTATTTTGAGATCTGTTTCAAGACACACCAACAAAACAATTATTCTACTGATCCATGTTATGTCTGCAGCAGGAACCTGCGGGGAATAGATGTCAATGTCTTTCAAACTCATGTTATATATTAAAAAAAAATTATTATTTTTAGCATGGTATGTTACGTTTCCATAGAAGAGTAGGGCTGTACCATCTCTTCTTCCTAGACATATTCCCATTAATGCCAGTGACAATTATTCATCAACACCACATGAAGGATTTAGCCTTTCAGCAAATTTCTGAATTTTTAGTTATTTTTTTCAGTTCCATATGTAGAGATGGGATTAACAAGTTCTGTTTTCTGTGTCTGTCCCAGATTCACTCAATACCCAAGGGGAAAGTCAATTTAAATATTTACAAGCTCAGCAGATTATTAATTATGATTAACATCACCACCTCCAGGGCTGAGATGTTGCAAAATGTCACGCATGTGAACACAGAAAACATTCAGAAATACATGCAAGGCAAGGTGTGGCACCACCCACCATGGGGCAGCTGTTGGTCTCTGCAAAGAAAGCAGGAATCTGTCATCCATTAAAATGCCAATTACTGGAACAGAAGCAGGACCCACAAGTTCACAGTATTTGCCTTGTCTTCTATGCCAATTTACCTAGTCAGCCTTAGAAGAAAGCTTACATGAAATACCTGCCTTCTAGAAAAATTTAAAATTAGAATTTAAAAAATAAATTCACATATACTTTCTAAAACAGGCTTCATTTAGCTCAGTCTGTAGCATCTACTGCAGCAATTTTCAGCAATCCTATGTCTTGAGAATATTACAAAAAACCCTCCCCATACCTCAAGAAATTCACTGATTGATGTTTTCAACCTACTTGCCAAATATAATAAAAATTAACTGAATAATAACATACAACATTAAAAATACTGTATACTTCAGAGATGGAGGAAAAGTTTGGTATTTGATAGCACAGGACCAAACAAGTTCTGATTGCCATTCCCAAATCTGTTGTGTTGCCTTGTCTAAACAAAATCATGCTGCTTTAATTAAAATTAGAGCAGATAGTTTAATGGAAGCCTGAATATACAAAAGACCAAAGATGGCTTTTGTCCTATCCATCCCTCAAAAGAAGATAAACTGCCTCCATCAGTGTAAGGCAATTTTAAGAGTGGTGAAATCCTTGCATATAAGTACTAAAACCCACTGAATGTAATAAACCCACCTGTCAAAATATCCACCAACAACTGACTGTTCTAATCATACACACTAACAGCAAACTTCTTTTACATGTTTGTTTATCTTTTAGATGTCTTTGAAGTTTGACTGCAATAACATTAAAACCTTACTTCCTCCTAAAGGATTGATCAAAAACAAGCAACCAAAAGAAGCCCATGTGAAACTGCAAAGAAATTTGATCATAGACCGAATAAAATATCATAAAATTGCAGCACACAAAGTGAATGACATAGGTAAAACTGATGCGCCTTCGCCACTGCTTTTTTGGTGGTTTATACCAGTTCTGGCATACTCAAAAGTTACATTTGTGAAAGCCATTGCCAGAAAATTAGTTCTTATTTATCTTTGTGAAGGAACATGCATTTAAATATACATCCTAGTATATCAGTCACGCTAATACACAGAACCAGCAAAGAACTCCACAGGTTGATCACTTCCTCTTTCAGCTGGAAAGCTGGAATTTGTTTCCTCCAACAATGTTTCAAAACCTGACTGGTTAAAACGCATCTGCTCACCAGTGGTACACACTGCATGAATTTTTGAGAACTGCAACTCCAAATTTCAGGATGAAAACTTCAGAAGCATGACCTGTGAAAGATCTCTGCATCTAGAATTAACAAGTGGCCAGCATGGAGAAAACTTAAGAGAATTTGTCAAGATTAAAACACCTAAAGAACAAGAAAAGGTAAAACCACTGGATTGAAATAATCCAAGGAGTTTCTGGGTAAATCTGTTCAATCACTTGGTATTTTCCCCCAGTGTTTTAGTCCATTCAATCAACTAAAAATATCCCATAAAATAGGGTTAGGCTATCTTAAAAGAATGGCATCTCCTTTGAAGCCACCACAATTGAAACTCAGAAAAGGAAATGACACCCTTCTTTGAATGCAGTTAAAAAAAAAAGGTATTTTGGGTTTTGTACAGATTAGCATTACACTTTTATACACAGCATTTGGTTCACAATATTAAAATATACTGGAGTAGATACAGTAAAATATCTGTCAACTTAATTACCTTTTATCAGTAATTACACACTACAATAATACACTCAGTATTAAGTATGTGAAAGCAGTACATTGGATATAGGAAAACAATACCAAAAAATTATGAACTTCCATAGTATTCATGGTAGAAAACCACTACTACTACCATGAAATGAGAGTTTAATTGCTGGCATATTTAGCACTAGAATTTACATTTAGTACTCAATTTAATTCATACTAATAAAACTCGCTGAAAATTAACTTTCATGGCAACATCCAGAAAAATTCTGCACCTGACTGCTGATCCTTGTATTTACAAAACACAACAGGGCAGGCTAGAAATGTTGAAGTAGGAACAAGCTTCACTACCAGGGTAAGCTAAATGTTAAATTTCACAAAAGCCATTAGAGGATAAACATTAAATTATAGCTTCAAGCTCATCGGTGTAAGTCCTATTTTACAAGTTAGATATCATTTTAAAGAGAAGTAATACCCTTGACATTATCTTACTTATTTTTTTATGAGAAAAAGAAGCTGCAATTTTTGCCACTGTGATATCCATTTTTTCCACTAGTGTCAAGTTAACAATTATCATCATATATTGTGTTTGCAAAAGTCATCCTTCGAGCTCTGGTAGTAGAGTTCTATGACCAGTTCCAAGAGCTCCTTTCTGCCAGATGTCTAGTCCTTTAGTAACAGGAAAAGCCCAGAGATCCTACTGAATTGTGAAACAGGAAGAAAACCTCAGGAGCTGCATTCACCTAGATAAGAGAAACCTGTGAAATTTTCAAACTAGAGAGGACAAAAATGTACAAAAATACATTTTATCTATACATAACTACTGGAATTGACTCAAGAATTAGTCACTGCTAAGAAATGTACAAAACAACGAACATGAAACTAAAATTATTTTTCCTTAAAATAAATTTCAGTTTGGTCCAAACCTGCGTTCTTATTTGGAATGTCAAACCTTACCACCCAGCACTCACTCCTCTTTCTTCCTCTTCAGCAACCATCTGGCCGTTCCCACCTCATGCAAACAGCCATCACTCATCCCTTGCTTTCCTTGTGTGCCTCCAGAGACCAGAATAGCCAGGCTAAAAAAGCTCTGTTCCTTGTGGGTGAGAAAGAGAATAAAGACAGCAGAGTGGATATGAGGAATCTGCTCCTAGTGTTTGGGAAGCTGACCCTTCCACTGCACAGAAGGGTAGAAATATTCCTATGAAAAAGTATAGCCCCCAGCAGGCAAAACAGGGCATCTGTGCACCTTCACACAGGGTCTGCCCCAGCACTGCGCTCCTGTCAGGCTGCAGCTGGCAAGAATCATTAACCATTCCCTGCTTCCTCCAGGGAAGACAGAGCCTGGATGGAAGCAAGGCAGGGATCACCTACAAGGTCATATCATAAATTAATGTGTACCACCAAGGATCTTAATACTTCTTTTAAAGAAAATTTCTCCTTGCATTGATTGCATAAGGTCTGTATTTCTGCCTACCTTCCTAGCACTTACAACAAATGGATAGACAGCAAGGTATTAACAATTACAGGCACATCAGGACAGATGAAGTGACTTACATCATATTCTTCAATTATTAGTATTATATCAGAATAATTACATTATTTTATTCTACACTATTTCCTATTTCTGTAGAAAACAATACTAAATGTGCTTATTTAAAATACACATTTTCTCTGTAAATATTTTTTTAAACTGGGCTAAGTATCACATTACACACATTAACAATTTGCTGTATGTACTGATTTATATTATTACTGTTTTAGCATCTGGCAAGCACTTTTTCTTTATTATTATAAAATTATGTGTTTAGTAAATAATTAGTTGCTATTTTTTAGTCAGGATCCTACACCAAGCTGCTTCTGGAAGAAACTAGGACATCTTCATTATCTGCAATTTTGTTTACTGAGCATCACAGGAACTAGACAAGGAAAAAATACCAAATCATGTTCTCTATTTAAATACACCTTAATTAGTTATCAAAGGAAATACTGCTTGTAGGTGGTGAACTGATTGCTCTAAATGCTGTGATCTCATGGCTTTGAATTTGCAGATCTGTCTCTGATGTATACGGGGAATTAATCATTAGATAAGAAAAAGAGATGCTTTTCTGTGCTTTTTAAATGCACATCTAATAATAAAAAACACTAAGGACCCAGTTACACATTCCAAATATTTTTGGTCAGACATACTTCATTCAGGTATGAAGTGTTGTTTTTATCTTCTTATTATCCACTGAAGTCACCGTAGCTCATATTTATCTTCTTCACAAATTCTTCCCTACTAGTTCAAAATTGTCACAGCACTTTACTGATGAAACCTAAATTATTTTTTTCCTAGTACATTATCCGCTAGTAACAGGACAGAAAAAACTAGAAACTCCTTGGACATATTTGAGCCAATTTACTGTGTGAGCCAACTTACTGGATCACCACTCCTTACTTGAGTAATACCATATAAATCCTCCACTTCCTAGCAGCTGCCCCAAGTAAGCAGTCATTCCCCAGTTTTTACTGCAGCCTAAAGAAAAACTGGAAGCAGGGAGCACTGGATCCCGGCTGCTATTCAGCTTTGCAGACTTGCTGTTGCTGCCACCATCAAAGTCTGTTTCACTCTCCTGTACCTCCACACCTTCAACCGAGTTTGTATTCCCTGACTTCAAGCTCAAAAGGTGAGGGATGGCTGGGATGAAAAGGGTAAGTATGGACAGGAATGGAGTCATACCCCTCATTTCTCTAAACTCAGCCTGCATCCTTATCCTTCTTGGTTTTGGCCATGGCAAGCAGAAGACGTAAATCTTATCTGCACAGCACTCACCCCTCAACACCACCACCTCTGGGGATGCAACCTAAGTAAAACATCCTACTCCATAAGGTACTTCCAGCCCAACTGTGGGCCCATTTGATATACTTTTTTTTTTCTTTTGAGCAACAATTTGAAAACTATGTTCCATGAGGCTCTGGGGAACAGCAGAAGGAGCTGATGAAGGACAGCAAACCATGACTAGTTGTAAGGGTAGCGAATCATTCACTGATTCAACATAATCAGATACATTAGTTCAGAGACAAGCTTGGTAGAGTGTGCAACATTATACTACTATAAACTGAAGGTAAATATCACACTATATTTTAGCAATTTGAGGCTAACTACATGACACCAAGCTTTACAGAAGGAAAGTAAATTAGCATTTGGTGGTATTTATTGCTGAACAGCAACATCTTCCACATTAGTCCAAAAACTGCCCATAAGAAACAGCAATGTTTACTCAGGAAATATGCAAACTTTTTGCGTAAGAAAATACAGCTAAAACTTACTAGGAAGAGTGTCTGAGGGGCGCAGTGGAGATGAGAACCCCAAAGAATTAGATGCAGTGCTTGTGCATGTCAGTTTTGCTTTAATGACATCTGCAGAACCAAGCCATGCAGCTCTGAAGCAGGAACACAGTTGTTACAATTCCAGGACAACATAGTCCAGTGTAGATATGCCCATACAGAAATGGAAATAATCTGCCCTACAGAAAAAAAAACTTTCTTTCCCACATGATTACAATCACACCAGCGATTTCACTGTGAAATCCTTACTTTGGGGAAAAGCCCCACCAATTCAAACTACAAAATATGCCCTCCTACCCCTGAATACACCTTAACTAAGACAGAACAATGTCAAAGTTGTGTGTGGAGTATTAAGATTTGAAGGCAGCTATTCCTATGTTCCATTTCAGATGTGGGAAAACTAAAGAAAACTTATTTTCTCCAAGCTAGAAATGAGATCCATAGGACAGGGAATGTAAAGTTCCCTACTTCAACATAACAGACACTCTATTCTTGATGTAGCTAGCTAGAACATAACAGCAAAAGGGTTAATAAATTTCACACACTTAGAAGTACTAAATGCTCAAAACTACAACAGTCTGGAAGGGTTTTTTTTTTAAATTCCTGTTTATTTCTCTGTAGAAATAAGACAAGAGCTTGTCACACTGACTGTAGGGATTATACCCAGACTGAGCTGAAATGAACTGAAGCACAGCACCATTCACCACGAGCTGTATGCAACACTCAAGTAACATCAAAACCTAAATCTAAGGGATCTAATCTAAGGGGTCCCTCTGCCATTCTCCTGTAAGCTCATTAATAAATTTACATCCATTACCATCCTGCATCATATGCAATGGAGCCTTAACATCACTCCTGAAAGTGTGGGTTATGGCAATGCAGAACACTCATGGTAAAGCACTTCAAGCTGTTTCCAGATCAGAAACCTGTTTAAGGACTGTTTTGCTGTGCTGAAACAAGGGACTTGCACAAATCACCCTGGTTTATGTAACTGGCAAAAAGGCCTTAGCCTGTTTTTTTTAAATGATTATTTTCTATCAACAATTATCATTAACCTCAGGGACACCGGGGTGGAGGAAATCCAAACCACATCATTGTCATGAACAGATACTTTCAATTTGGATTGCTGGCATTTTCTTTGTCACTTGTTTGAACACCTGTTAGCACTTAAATATAAGATGCATTTGCTCATACATAACCCACTAACATATCCTTGGAAGTGTTCAAGGCTGTCTGGGATGGGGCTCTGAGCAACCTGGTCTAGTGAAAGGTGTCCCTGCTCATGTCAGAAGGGTTGGAACTAGATGGTCTCTGAGGTCCCTTCCAAACCATTCTGTGATTCTATGATGAACAGAACACACGCTTTCTAAACAACATTATCACGTAGGAAACGCGACATTCTTAGAACATGCTAATCACACTAGATACAGAAAAATTACAATAACAGTAAGTTTTCTGGGTTTTAAGATAAGACTTCTAGGCGAAGGTAAAATTATAAAAATCCCTGACCTCTCCCTCCCCACAAAAAAAAAAAAAACAAAAAACAAAAAAACAAACAAAAACGACCTTGCCAAGAGCTAACCCACAGCCCGGACTGAGCTGCAGCGAACCCCGCACGATCCAAAGGGAGCAGACGCCTACGGAAACAGGGCGCACAAGGTGCCCGGCGCCTGCCCTCGTAAGGGCAGGAGGGACAACACGGCCCGTAAGTATCGCACAGGGGCCGGACACCCTCCCGGGCGGGGAACGGAGGGGAAGGAGGAAAGGAAGGGAAGAAATCAAGGGAAGAAAGGAGAGAGGGAAGGAAGGAGGCAGGGAAGGTAGCGGAGAGGGAGGGAGGGAGGGAGGGAGGGAGGGCGAGCGGCGACCCGAGAAGTGGGCGGGGCCTCCTGAGGCCACGCCCCTCCCGCCGAGCCGGCCGGCCCCTCCCCCACCCGGCAGCCGCGCGCGCCGCGGGGCGGTGGCGGCTCGCGCCGCCAGTTGTACGACCCCCCCCACCCACCCCTTCCTCCGCCCCCGCCCGCCCGCCCGGACCCGGAGCGGCCCCGCGGCCCTCACCGAGGCGTCAGGCCGGGCCGCCCGCCCGCCCCCCGCGCCCCCGCACTGACCGTCGGGGGGTCCCGCTCGCCCGCGCAGCGGCTCCGCCTCGGCCTCACGCGCGGCGGGCACGCCCCGCCTCGCGCCCCATCCCGCCGCCGCCGCCGCCCGGCGCTCGCAGGGACGGGCGGGGAGCGGCGCGAGCTCACGCCACCGCGCACGCGCCGCTGCCTCGCTCCGCGCGGCCGTGAGGGCGGGGAGGTGGCGCGGGCGGGACTGTTCTCCCCGCGCGCGGAGCACGTCGGGAGTTGTAGTTCTCACCGGGGACGCTGCCGGCAAGAGCGCTACAGGTCTCTGCCTGCCGCCGCACTACAGCTCCCAGCGGCCAGCGCGCTGCGAGGGAGCAGCAGCTCCTCTGCCCCCCATCGCTGTTGAAGCCCCCGGGCCCGCGGGAGCGGGGTCCGGCTGCTTGAGGGGACCCTGGCGAGATACGTGTGTGAAGCTCCCTCAACAGCCGCCGAGAGCCGGCAGGCAGCAGCTCCATCACTCCGCTGGGAACACAAGGAACGTAAGCGGCCCTGAGCCGTGAGCTCGGGGCCCTTGTGGCCAAGAACGCCAATGATGTCCTGAGCTGCAGTAGGATGAGCGCTGCCAGCAGGTCGGGGGAGCTGATCCGGCCCCTCTATTCAGCACTGGTGGGGCCGCATCTGGAGTGCTCCAGTTTTGGGCTCCTCAGTACAAGAGAGACATGGAGCTCCTGGAGCAGATCCAGTGGAGGGCAACAAAGATAATTAAGGGGCTGGAGCATCTCTATTATGAGGGAAGACGGAGGGAGCTGGACCTGTTCAGCCTTGGGAAGAGACAACTGGGAGGGGTCCTCATCAATGTCTATAAGTATTTGAATGAGGGAGGATGCCAAGAGGATGGAGCCAGGCTCTTCTCAGTGGTGTCAAGCAATAGGGTAAGAAGCAACAGGCAGAAACTGATTCACAGGAAGTTCCACTTGGATATGTGGAAGAACTTCACTGTGCAGGTGACCATGCATGGAACAGATTTCCCAAAGAGGTTGTGGGGTCTCCCTTGCTGGCGATATTCAAGCACCATCTGGGGACGCAGTTCTGGAATGCACATAGCAATCCACAGTGCTCTGGAATGATCCTTGAGCAGAGAGGTTGGACCAGGCGACCCACTGTGGTCCCTTCCAACCTGACCCGTTCTGTAATTTTGAGATTCTTTTGGCAGTGATTAAAGATGGGTATGGCCAAGTGAGTTGTGAGGTTACACTAGTCAGTGTGGGAGGTCAGCAAACACCACAAGCCATCAGTCTCCGTGTGGGAGCTGACACAGCCCCACGGGTGGGGGCACCTAGACCACCTTCCATGTGATGTTACTGCTGACAGAATTCCTCTTCCTCAGTTCACATGAAGGCTTTGGCTTCATCCGCCATAACAAATCTGACCTCCTGAGAGGAGTTACCCACTTCTCTCTACAGCTTTCTGGAATGCAAGAGAAATGGAGAAAGGCTCTGCATGCTGCTTGAGGTGACCTATGCCAAGGAACACATCCCCATCTCAAGATGCATCCTGTTTCCAGTGATGTTATAAGGAATTTTGTGGGGGTTTTTTGCCTCTTACAATGCAAGTTTCTGTTACGTTGAGCACCTGCGTAATTTGAATCCCTTTCAGGATTGCTCATCAACAGGGGAATTTGTTTCAGTCAGAAGCAGGGCCGATTCATTCCCACAGCCTCGAGCATAATCCCCGGCCTATTGGACACATTAATACTGTGGCAGCATGCCACCTGCTCCATTTATTCACTTGAGACTCAATGCTGCTTAGTCCCTGTCGAATGAGCTCTTTGTGCCACCTCCTGTGGTAATGTAAAAGGTCCCCCACAGGAATTTGCGCTATTCAGTGGAAGCTACAAAAGGGAGGGTTGTAAACACTCCGATTAGTGTTGGAGCACAGGGATATTGTCTTCACCACTTATTACATAACCTCGCAACTTCCAGTCTCCGTCCTCCTCTCCAGAAAAAACAGTGTAACAGCAAGGGCTCACCAGGCTATTTAACTTAACATCACAGCTAATGTTTTTCTTTTTTGTTACATATAAAGGCCACCTTACTCCTGGCAAAAGAAGAGAGAAGGGTTAGTTCTGTAATATCCTGTAGTAATTGGAGAGGGTTGCCCGTGAGGATCTCCACTTGAAGTGACAGTGGCCAGAGGCTCGCAGCTCTGAAGAATGTGTATTATTAGAGGCCACTGCCAACAAAAGTTCATGCACAATGGGCTCATCAGTTAATGAGCCCAGAATGAATTTTCTCCCAGATTTTGAGGACAAACAAATGATTGTACACAGTGCTGACTATACCAATTTGCTGCCATGTGAAACAGATTTGGATGGTTTCTGACTTGCAAAATTCACTGTGGTCTGGGAGCAACTTACACAGACTGAGGCACTTTCTTACACCCTCAGCTTGCCCCACATTCACTCAGTAAATTCTTACTGCTTTAAAGACAAAGTGAAGCAAGGATTCTGAGGTGGCAAGCTCTCTGCTTGGAAAATCAGTCTCACTGATGTACCTGAGCTTCATAAAAGTAACAAAATAATAAATGGAGGGGAGGTTCAGAAAGCATTTGGTCAGGGAAAGAAAAGGGAAAAGGCATGGCCGTGTTAATAAATAATTCCTTCCTCCTACTACAACTTCAAGAAAGCCAGTTCTGGAGTTGAGTTTGTCTTGGACAGATGGGAGTCTACGTGGGCTGTATCATTCTGGGATAATTTTCAGACATGCTGTGTAATTCTCCTTAGCAATAAAGGAATATGCAGCAAACATAAAAATATTTAGCTTAGGAAAGAAACTAGTTGGCCACAAACTGAAACAAATAAGTGAAACAATGAGAGCCTGAAGATACAACAGGAAAACCTAGAAGTAGTAAATTAGTTCGTGCCTTTGGAGGAGAAAGTATGTTGTTTGTAGAAATTACCACAGAGCAGGAGAACAGAGCCAAAAAGGTGTATGATGTTGAACTCTGCCTAAACAACTCCTATGAACAATATTATGGAGCCACAGAATCACAGAATAGTTTGGGATGGAAGGGCCCTTAAAGACCATTTATTTCCAACCCCTCTGCCCTGGGCAGGAACATCTTCCCCTAGAACAGGTTGCTCAAAGTCAAATAATTCCAAGTTCTCTGCGGTGGGAAGAAAATTTATAAACACTTAAGCAATGAAAAGGGTCTAAGAAAACTTGAGCCTTGGCCACCTTTACATACTAGATGTACTTGTCTGAATCAGGTTTGCTCTGTTTCTAGGAAGATTTTGTATCCAAGTGTGTTTTCTCATGTGAGTAGCACAAATTTTAATGATGTACTGGTGATTGGGTGAAAGATGTCGTGCCAAGGGAATGTATTAAACCTTGGTAAAGGTGTTCCTTTTGCCAAACCCAACAGACATTACCATCCAACAGGAAAATGTTAGGTTGTTGTTTGGCTGTGCTCTGCAGGTAACCCCATCAGCACGGTCTGTCCTCTCTTCTCATTAAGCTCCTCCCAGGCTACGAGTCTCCAGGCTTTGCCCATGAAGGTGTAAGTGCCAGCCGTGGGACAGGGCACCATAGGTCATGGGGCTGGAGAGACCGGAGCGTATCTGTGTTGTGTGGGTCTCTGTGTCGCTGTGCAATCGCCAGCAAGCTTCAAGTCACTCCAGCCAGCCGGATGAGGCGCTTGGGAGCCAGGTATCTGAATAGCCATAATTTTGAGAGGGACACTGGAGTGACCATAGATATATTATTAAAGATACAAGCAAGTGTTCTTATATTAATTTTTTTGGAATTAGATGTGAAATCCATTAAGCATACTAAAAGCAAGCCAGGAACCCTAAGAAATTACAGGAAAGCAATGACCTTTGTACTCAAGTGTCTGTAAGGAAAAACAAACTAAAAAAATCTGAACAAAACAAACCCAAACCCCAAAGTAACTAAACAAAACCTTTTTTTACTTTTATAGAAAGAATAACAAAAGGCCCTCCACCCCTTTTCAGTCAGACCCCCAACACACTAGGGATTTGTATAGTTTCTTACTATATGAATTCCTTCTTTTCTTCCCTTTACATTCGGTGATTTACAATTTTATCCCAAAGGACAGTGATAAAAGTGGCCAATGCTTTACCTGGAGAACATTGCTCACTAAAAGAAGTTTTAAAAACATGTTCTTATGTAGGTGAAGGTTTGATGGTTATCCAGATGTAGGGTGAAATAAGAGACCCCAAAATATATTGTGATTTTTCCTGCAAAATTAATAAGACTAAATAAACAATTTTCTAAAATGGTTAGGTTTTTCAGAAAGAACATTCTGAGTATTTATCATTTATGTACAGAAAAATACTTCAAAGCAACACTTTTAGGTATGGAAAAAACTGCCGGAGAGTTAATTCTCAGTATTATTCTGTCCATCTAGATCAGTAACTTTTGTAATATGCTTCCTGGTAATGGTTCCCTGAGAAACTCTTGAGAAAGAACACACGAGAACCAGTAATATCTTTTTATTAAAATACCTCTTAAAACACTCATCATCATAAAATACACTGGGTGTTGCTGCATGACACTTGTGTACACACAACACTTTCAGCAAACTCTAGACAGCATCAGGAATTACAAAAAGTAAGGCAAGCCCAAAAGGTGTGCACTACCTTCTCTCAGGCCACTACAGACAAGTGTGTTTGCATTTTTATGCCATTCCCCACAGCATTTCCTGGACACCTGTTAGGCTGCTCCCCCATCCCTCCCACTCCCACTTGATTTGACCTCACAGTGAAATTCTGAGGCTGTAAATGGAGACAGCGTCACAGATCCATGGGGTAGCAGGTGCCTGACCAGAAACATCAGCCCTGTTCCTGCCCCAAGAAGATTCTGAGCTACCCTCATATTTCCAATAATTTAAGATTGCAAAAATCTGAAGCACGCTAATGACCTCCTGCTTGCTTGATTGGTACGTGTCGCCTGTCTCGGTCAGGAACATTGATGTATCACCCTCCAGCTACAAACAGTCACAGGTGGTCTTAACATATTCTTCCTCTCCATTAATTTTAAGAAATTATAGCAGAAGAAAATATGAGTTGTAAAATATAGGAAGAACAACTCCTCCATTATAAGCTAAGTTTTTATATTTTTGTCTATGATCTTTTATCACTTAACTGTAAGTTTAAAGTGTGAAGACATTCCATTATCCACTAGTTCAAAACAATAACATTCATATTTCAAGTACATCTTTATAGCTGAAAACGACACTGAAGATAGTAATATTAACAAGAGTAGATTTTTCTTTTATTATTATTATTATTATTATTATTATTCCATCTTATTGAAAGAACTGTATCATGAGAAAAAAAAGAAAAAAACATTCAGGCAACTTTTTCAACAAAATAAATGTAGTATGACTGCTTTCATGTGTACATGGTACAGATAGACAGGTGTAACTAGAAAACAGTTTAATCCCTCTAGCTGAGGTTAATGAGAGAAAAATGAATAGTCAAGTTACTTTTGTGTTTGCATATGCATATATACATAAAAAATTGAAGGAGTTAAAACCTACATTATTATAAATACAAAAAGCTGATCATTAACTACTCATACACTTTATTCTTGTACTTAGTACCATTATCAGTGGACACCTTAAATCGGTCATAGTAGCTGCTATGTAACTGTCAACATATAAAAACTCTTACTTAAAAAAATGGACAATGTTCTAAACTCAGAGCACTTTAACTTTGCCTTTGCAGACACATATTCCCTTCTCCATTGACAAAAATTTATGGGAAAAAAAAGAAATTTATTAATAATAAAAATGTTTTGGAATAAATATTCACAGGAAATTACTAAATGGGAACATGTTTGTTGCCAGCTGCTCAGCTGGCAGACCTGTACCACTTGCATGTTCCCATCATTTCATTCTTTATTCCTTTAGTCATTAAATCCATCATAGCCTTTCATGTTTCCTTTACTAGACCAAGTGTTCAGGGTGTAACAACCCTAGAGAACAGTGCAAAAGGTGGGAATTGTAACAGCACTTAACAGCTTTATTTTGGGATCTAAGAGAAGACTGAAAAGATTAATTTGTGTCATGCATAAATTATGCATCATGGGCCCCAATGAAAAGAGAGTAGGGCAGATGAAACTTGGAAGAAAAGTATCCCATACATGGTGTTTTGCTGGGCGGCCCTTCTAAGAAGTTAGGATTTTATCCATGACAGCCCATTATTTGAACTTGAAGAGAAAGCATGAATTTTAATTTTTCTCCAAATATCACTTCCACAATAAAAGCTAACCTCAAAATCTGGAAGGTAATAAAGTTAAAAAACAAAACCAGAAACCAAATCCCAAAAACCCAGCCCCTAAACAACATCCACCCTCCCTCCAACCTAGCAGCCATTTATTTATTTGTTGAATTTAGATAATGGAAATCTCATCACCATATTCTAAAAGTTTCCCTACTCTAAACTACAAGATAGAGTACTATGTTCTGAAAACCAGTATAGCCAATACTTTCAAATCAAAGGAAAACAACCAGAACAGTAATGATGAGCATGACTGTACCATTTGAGCAGAAATAAAGAAAAATAAGTTTAAAACATAGTGTTTAAACATCTACTAGTTAGCCTTGCTTACATGAATTTAAAAAAAAGAAAGAAAAAAATAGAAAAAAAAGTTCTCTGATTTTATACATCCTCTTTTCAACCAGGTACATTTAATTGCAACCAGCAGGCAATCCACCAAAATGCAGTATTTGCAATCCCAGTCTCTTTAACTGAGAGAGATTACTTTGGCCTCAGTATTGCTATATTACAATTTTCCTGCTTCAGAACATACAGTTCATGCATTTGACAGTTTTACTGCCATAGTCGATGCATTCTGGCCCAATACACTCACAGCAGGCGTTGTGAAACCATCGGTATTTGGAAGCTCCCATGGACTCGCAAGAGATCTTGCACTGATGTATTGACATGCAGTCATCAAAATACACCACAGTACACATGTGTTCTAAACCAAGAGGGGAAAAAAAAACTTGATTTAAAAGGTCTTAAAGTGTTTTTAAAGGTTAGTTAGAAATTAGTTAAATGAGCTGCTTTAGAAGTATGATTGCAAGACGACAGGACTATGATGCATAAGGGAAAAAGGTGACAGTAAAAGCAGAGAGGCAAGGCAGAGAGAGACAAGGTAAAATCTATCAACTTCAAATTTTCAGCATCTACAACTCAACCTGTTCTCTGATCTCCTCCTGGATTAATTTACTTCTCTGTTCACAGGCAAGAATGATTTTGAGTTTTGTCCCTCAGTTATGAGAGCGTAAGGATAAGCTATGCCAAAATTACAAGCAGGAATGTGTCCTCTGAAGGTAATATGCTACCACAAAAAACTTCAGGTTTAGAGAAGTTATTTTTAAAAAACATAAAAAACCATTATTTGGTTGTAAGTGTTTCTTTCCCCCCACCACCCCAAACCCCACAATAATCTTCAGCCAGATTAAATTACAGAGTTAGAGAATCCTTTTTTCATCAGCATGAATCTGCACACTTTTTTCTTCCTTTTTTTAGCAACACCATCAGCTTTACGACTAATCTTAAGAAACCTCTTCTGCCTAAATGTTGACTTCATGCTTCTAACACCCATGCAATTACTTGAAATGCCATGAAGTTTGGTGCTGCAACATCAAAATGGAGCTAAGGCATTCACCACAACTATAAAATAAAACCGTCACCCCCCTCAGTCTACTTCAAATTCTCCAAGCTGGCAGATTCCACCATCTTTCTCCTGTACTGACCAGGTGATTACACCATAAAACCTTGGTTCATCCTCCAAAGGACCATGATTACATAACATTTACCCAGACCATAACTTGGCAGACTTTGGGAAGTCACAACTGGCAGCTGTCTGCAAATAGGAATGTCTCCCTCACACAGATCAGACCAACTTGTAAGCAGGAGATGTCAAGCAGGAGATGTCAAAGGTTGTAAGCAGATGTCAAAGGGCTATTACTACTGATGGTACACCTGGGAGAAACCCACTGATCTACATTCCAATAGATTAGTTTGGACTAGAAAAAAGTAATCCAAACTTAAATAGTAAATCTAGACAGTGGGTTTGGTTTGATTTTTTTTTGTAATGGCTGATTTTGACCACTGTCAAGTTATTTTGGTACTACCAAAACAACTGCAAGAAGGTCAGAGGATGTGCTGCCTGCCCACTGAAAGCAACAGAGTATTCACTGCCTTGGCCAGGCTCCAAACTGATGTACACACCTTGCAGACACCAGATACAGTGCAACAGGCAATAGGGATCTTGGGCAGGAGAGGCAGACCCAGAGCTGAAGCAGTTTCTGCTCCCAGAAAAGCTGTGCTGCAAGTAAACCTGCAGTTGTCAAAAAAATCTTGCAGTACCTGAAGTACTGCTGGGAACATCAACAAAGTGCACTGTCTTAATCCTGTCCCGTTCTTGGCAGTTCTGTTTCTATAAGCCCTTATAATATATCCTGAGGCACAGCAACCAGAGGAATAGAGTTCTCAGAGAACAAAACCTCTACCTGAAAACAACCAACATATCTACAGCTCCAATAAGGATGTTTGATTGACAAATAGAAAGAAAAAAGAGCTGAATAGAAGTGTATGCTATGGTACCATGTGCAAGGAGTGATAGGTATGCACCTAAAGTGCTCAGCCAAAGCTGAAAAGCAGTAGGGAGATGCAGCCACCACATCCTCAAAGGCAAGAAGGCATTCAGAGGCCAGACAGCAGCTCCAACTTCTATAGGGAATGCACAAGGACTTGGCAACATTTCATCACCAGAGACAAAAAAGCTCAGATTGCCATAGTCCCAAGAAGAAGCACACACCATCCATTCTCAGAAAGCCCAGATAGCCCTAAGTATCTGTTCCCTTCACTCCTCAAAGGATGTTTTTAGTGGAAGGGTAGGGATGCTCTATAGACTGCAGAAAGAGAGTTACACAGGGGAAAAAAATACATACCTACAGGCTCAGCTGGGATCTGGGAGAGTACTTAAACTGTTTCACAAAGCTAATTACCAAGTCATCACTTGGCTCCCTCAGTGTAGATAAAAACAATATTACTTAGTGCAGTAACAGCTTTCTCATTTGCATTTTGCCAATTTTCACACCCTAAGAATGACAGACTGCAGATGCAGGGAGGGAGAAGGATGCAGCAGTAAACTTTTTTTCCCGGAACATTAATTTCTCACCTTTTTCCCCCTCACACTTCATACGTAGTGAAGGTTGTGTAGGAGAAACAACAATCAAGTCTAAATTAAAAGTGAACAGATGAAACTACCAGGCTTTGCTGTAAAACTATCTGTATTGGTGTAATATAGAAAAATTTAGCAACTCAGAGAACTTTCCCAGTTAATGATAATTTGCTGTATGGGATCTTTGAATTTATATGTGCTGTGTAATTTCAGCTGTCTGCTGGCCACTTTATTGGTAACTCTAAAAGTTCTTTAAAAAGGTAACTGTCCATCCAGTGGTCATACCATTTTATCACAGATTGGCCTGGGTTGGAAGGGATCTTAAAGATCATCTAGTTCCAACCCCCCTTCTGTTGGCAGGGATATACCTTCCACTAGAAAAAACACTAGTGCAGTAGTGAGAAGAGGGGAAAACAAGAACAAGGAGATGAACCTGCAACTGTTTATGAACAATCAACTTACATAATCTACTACTTTTGGACAAGTCAATTCTATGTCAATCAATTTATAAAAAGAAACGGTTTAAAAACAAAAAATCTTCCTAGACTACCTACAGAGGTAGATGTTTCTTCACTGGAATTATAACTCTCCTTTCCCTGTTGCACTGGAGGGGAGCAGGATTGCAGACCAGACACCATTCCCTGTGTCACAAGCAGTGTAAGTCAGAAACCCTTAACTACAGCACAGATTTTGTTTTATCAGTTGCCAAAAAATTATCTAGTTCCCCTCTCCCTCTCACCAACATCCTGTCATCATCTGAAACAACTAAGCTTATTTAAATCTCTGAACTCACAGTTCAGAGCTCTGAGGGTATCAGCTAGAAGTAAAGCAAAGAGAATGAAGTACAAATGTAGCTCCAGATTAATAACCATCGCAATCCTCTCTGAAGTAGAGGCTCAAGTGCCAGAAACAACTGATACAAAGAACTACAGCAGCTCCAGCAGCGCATGCATAACTTTGGCAGCTAAAACATTACAAGTCAGTTCACAGGAGGAAAGGGAAGACACTCATCAAGAAAATAACGGGGAAGTTCAAGGTCTGGTGGCTGGGTTCAGGGTAGGCTGGGGCCAGAAAGGAATGCTTTATATCCAACCGCACCCCACCTCCTCCCGGATCCACAGCCGCCCTCCCTGGTGGTGGCTTCACGCCACTCAGGCACAAAGCTCGTGGTTCCCGTGGCTGGTGCTGCTTTTCCTGGCACTCACCCAGAACCGCATCAGGCCAGTCTGGCACCCTGGGCCAGCTTAATGGTGATCCCTGCGAGAACACGCAGTAAAGCTGAAATCAGAGCTGTGTTACACTACGTGACAAGGGCTATTTGTAAGCAGAGCCTTTACAAATCTTGGAATGTATTCCAGAAGACATCACAGAGACCACTGTCCCCCTACAAAATCTACCTCTCATTAGCCCCTCTCCCTTTACAGGCCATGCCATTGGCTGCTGCCAGCACACCATGTTGGAGGGAAGCATGCAAGGAGCCACAGAAGAACCACAAAATGGAGGCGGCACAGCACTGTAAAGAAAACATAAAGCATCTGTGTTCCTGCTCACAGGAATATTCTTTCAAATCCCTGATTGTCACAGCCTCGAAGACAAGTGCTTAGCAAGTCACCTTAAGGGTATCTCCATTTGCAAGACCTGCCCTCAAGCCTAGCAGCATTTTTGGGGAGAAGGAAAAGGTAAAGACATGGTCTGTTTCTTCTCCCATTGCAGGCTATGCTTGTTTTTACTGCCACTGAGCACACACACACATTCACAAAACGTCCCTCTCTTTCAGTGGTTCTAACACTTTCCAGCTTGTTAAAGCAGTGACCCGATTGTGTGACTGAACTTTGCATGGGCAGAAGCCATCAGGCTCCAGGAACTTCCTCAGCTACCTCACTGTGCCCATGCTCACAAGGCTCTTCAGTCCCAACCTACTACCCCTCCACCTTTTGATTATGGCTTCCCCAATGAGCTCAGAAAAACAGTATTAGAAACAATGCTACCCCATGGCTCACACAACGTTCAGCGCTGTTGGATGTCCAGCTGTCCTGCTTCCACCATAATAAACATCAACTGACCAAGGCCAGATGCTAATTTTTCTTTCCACCTCTTCTGTTCTCAATGCTCAAATCATCAATGTTTTTATAAGCAAAATTTAATATGACTTTTGAAAAAGCAGAGCACTACAAAGTTATCTACACTGTGACCAAGAAAAGAGACTCTCGGCAGGTTTACATATTTAGATACTTAAAAGTATAGGAATAGGAAGTGGAAAGTAATTTTCTATCTTTTCCAGTTCTTCACTGGTCACCAAGATGGAGAAGGCATAGCCAATGATTACAAGAACAGGCTCTGACATTTATTTCTGTTTTAAGTGTCTGCTGAGGCCTGAAAGCCAGTGGCATTTGGTAACTATTTCCAAATATAACTGTTGTTTTTGGACTGTCATCATTCCAGTAAGAGCTCTCTCAACCTAATCTCTAATATGTTCCTAGTAAAAGAAACGAAGGGGACTTTTGACTAAGAAAAAATGGCAGTGTTATTTATTTGTGTTGTTGAACTCAAAACTGCTCCACGCCCTTGAAATGCAATTCAAATTCTAAGTTTAATCCAAAACTATCATTAGCCCATCCTGTTGGTACGGTAGTAAAGGACTCTCAGGGAACAACCATCTGGATTGCAGTACCTAAATGCAATGGGGATATATTCAAGGTTGTACCAAACATATTTTTTTCCCCTGAGTTTAATTTATAATTGTAAGTACTGTAGTCTTTGTACACAGGGCTTTTTGTGGCTTTCCATTTTACATGACTTCGTACATTATTCTCATAACAGCAAGCAAGCATTTTAATAACATCAAAGACATATGAATGAGATGTTTTCTGCCCATCTGGTTTTCTAGTTCTGGAATTAATTTATTTTTCTAATGTGCCTTAGCCATAGGAAATTAGAAAAGTTGCCATTATGGTTCCATTTAATCAGCAGCAGTCCTACTCAGAAACACAACTAGGTCAATGGTTCACACTGGTATGGAAAAGCATGTCCATCAATTAGGGTATCTTTTATTGATAAGATAAAAGGGCCATCACAACAGCAACATATGGGTTAAAAATATTTAAAGTGTACGTTGGGAAGGAAGCAAAGCATTAATTGCACTAATAAATCAGATGCTCTTTTTCCCCTGTTAAGCAGCAATTCCACTATGAACTGTTTATGAGATTCTTTAAAGTCTGATGTAATGATTTGCAGGGAAAAGTGTTTCAGGTTTAGTATGGAAACCAAGAAACAGACAGTATTTTTTATACCACTGTCGACACTACCTCAAACTTCTCATCTTTCCCCCACCCAACCACAGCAAACAGTATCCTGAAGTCTATTCTCTAAACTGAAGGTAAGAATATAAAAAACTTAATAAAAAATAGGTGGAATGAATCTGTGAGTTCAACCCCTACCACCAAGTTACTTATTTTGAAGACAGTCTGTCACATATCCTTCCTTCATCAGTCCTTCTAATCTTGTTTAGGTTTACTATTAACCCTGGATTTCATACCAAACATCCCTTCAAAGATTTCAAGTTATGCCAACTCAGATGAAAGAAATAAACAACGGTTCCAGATAAGAGAGCTTATAGCACATGGTTTTCTCAGACCTCTTAAGCCATATTTCTGTTGCCTACTTCTGCAACAGGAGGAATTGACAATTTGGATTGTCAATACATAATTTGGATTCAGTTTCTGGTCTGTCCCATCTCCTAAGCTACAGGTAACTGTTTCTAGGTCAGAGAGCACACTGTGCCAGTGCACATGAAACAACATGAACAAACTGCCTCAGGCCACAGAAGTAATTATAGAGATAAATTCATGCTGTTCAGTGTCCTAAGAGCATCGGTCATTTTAACCCCATCTTCCACGTTCCTCAACACCTTTGCCTCACTCCTTCTGTTATGTCATGCTGAAAATTAGGCTGAACCTTTCATACATTCTTAAGGGAAAAGAAGAAGCTAGCATACAGAAGCATAGGATAGCACTGAGAAGGCTCCTGGAAGAGACAAGAGTAGATGCTAGGGATTTAGACACTACACTCATTACCTTTGTCACTAGAGTAAGGTGTGTGGACATTGTTGCTTGGAACAGAGACATTCTGGTGCTGTGGCTGGTTCACTGTTTCTAAAAAGGAGACGAGGTTCTCATGGTGTGACAGTTCTTCTGCCACAGGGAAGGAAACAATATTCCAGTTCAGCTGAGTATCCCCTTCTGTTAGTGCCCGGAAAAGGGAAGGAATTGGTTCATGCAACTCCTCAACAGTGCTCTTGGATGTTGGAGGTGTGTCACTGTAATTGCGAGGATTGCACATACCTGCAGAGGAAACAAACAGTAAATTACACAGAACTCCCATAGCTCTTCTTGAAACAGGTAGGAATATTTGGAGAATTAAAATTGCTTCTTTTTCTGCTGAACAGAACAGAACTCTTTCATATCTATCCCACTCTCAGCCCAATAGTAGAAGTGCTATCAAACACAGCAGGACAAGTTTTCCATAACAGCGGGTTTTGGATAGTTCAGACTTCTACAAAACAGACCTGTGACTTGTGAAAAGAAAAACCTCATCTAAACAGCACTTTGCTTCCCTGTCAGTGTTACAGTTTAGAAAATGGAAGGTTCAGTGGAAGGTTTATTTTCCGTGGGAGAAGAGATTATAACAAAGCACAGTATAATCGATAGGAGCATAAATCCGGAATGCAAGGTAAGGACTGAACAAGGGAGTATCTTGATAAGTCTGAGGTACGTGAAACTTTTGATCATTATTCAAGTATTCCATCTCATCTGCTGCAGCACTGCACTAGGTCTTTTTAGTCATCTGCCAGAGATACAAAGATCACTATCAGGACAGAGCATGAGTCTGAATTACTTTACTTGTGTAGAGACAGCCAAGATGAACCTCATTTTTTTGCTACTTAGCTGGAGGGGCCACAACAGGCAAAATACTCATTTCTAGGTTACCTCTTTGTTATTTTTCAACATCTTCTGCAGTATCTTTTTTGAAACCTTGTAATATTTTTTCACATTGTCAATTCCATAAAAAATGTTTTTGTGATATGCAATGTCAGTTCCAGTTTTTCATTAACCATTTAAACACTAATATTTATTACTAGCAATTAAACCAAAGGGTATTCAATTTAAGTCCAATCTGTGGAAACTACCAAGATTAAAAAGAAAATTTGTATCTGCACAGGTATTTTAAACTCAGGAGTGAATAAAACACTGTTAGAAGTTACCTGTCAAGAGACAGGCAAATCCATTTTCCTCATGTGCATCTGGATATAATTTTGGGTAGTTTCACAGACACAGGTTTAGACAGGTACAGTTGCAAAGCACACCACTACCTGAAGTATTAAAGTGATATGAGACATGAATGTTCAAAGTCTACCTGCCTCATACAACCAGAGAAGTATCTCCTGCCCCGTAGATCCACTAGGACTCTGGCTTCACAAATAATTGTGTTTAACTAGAGCCTTATTCAAACCCATAATCTTCTCAACCTAAGTAGATGGATTACCATAGTGAACAAAGCACAGGGAAGTTTGTTCATGGCGATTAGCATGAGATCTAGCAAATCTTAAGCAAGTGGTTTGCATTAACAGCATTTGGTAATAAGAACACTCCACGACAGTCTGCACCTATAAAAAGGTAAGCCAAGTACAGAGTAGGAGAAAAAAAAGCCCCTTTTCCAAACATCAGGTCATACTAAAAAATAAGTCCACTTATACAAGCACCCTACTGTACATGATTGTTTTCCTACTCCTCTCAATTAGGTTTGCTCTTCATGGACCTTTCTAGACTCACTGCTTTAATAAAAAATTTCTATCCCTTTCTTACCACCTTTTAATAAGCACTAATATTAACAATACCTTAACAAGCACTGTATTGATCATACAATTGCAATAAAGGATGACCACCTGAAAATCAGTTAGGAAGATATCAAACCAGGTAAGAATTTTGTACAGACACATCAAGGGATGTAGGCTTTAATTGATGTCATTGTATTAATGTTGTGAAACAGAAACCAGCGGGCCTTTCTAGACCTGTCAGACCAGACTTTGCCAGGTAGGACTCAGAAAATAAATTTCACTGATAAAAAGGACACACAAAGGAAAAAAAAAAAACCATCAAGATTGTTTGCCAAAATCCTGCAGAATGTATACAAGTTTGTGTGCATATCAATGCAGTATGAAAATATCACCTTAAGATGGTACCAAGAAATCATTGCTTCTAGTTTAATGGGTAAATGCTCATCCGCACATATCCTTCACTCTTACTGTTTTTAAAAGCATTTGAATAATAATATTTTATATAGTAAATATTATAAAATAGCAACTTCGGTTGAAAAGTTTAACTTATGAGCAACCTGTAAGGATCAAACATGTCTAGACTACTGCTTTGGAATGGATGAGAAGATGCAAAAATGGACAATTAAAATGATGGAAGCAGATAAGCCTTTATACAAGGGACTAGAAGAGCTTAACTCAAAGGGAATGGAGGACTTGTTGCTGTTCTCCCTCCTCCAGCATGTTTTTCCCTGTCAGAGAAAGGAGGGCAAACATAAGGGCATCAACTGAGCACCAGTACAGTTAGTGGTGAAGGACAGGAGGTAATTCCTGCCCTCAAGGCGGACATGATCTGTAAGACACAACAATCTATCTGCTTTTACATTAGACATGATCAGCTTATAAAGAAACTTCAAATATCAGCTCAGGTATCAGCAAAGAACTGTGTCTAGGGAGTCAGGTACAGCATGTCTTCCTATTTCCTGATTTGAATAAGGCTACAGCAAGGATGATCCTATACTGAAGAGAAGAAGAATAGGACCATCCCATAGAATCCAAAAAGGTCTGAGGCACCCTAAGAACCATCAGGAGAAGTTTTAGTTTACTCAGTACTGGGAAACTGAACCTGAAACCTTATTAACTCCTCTCCTGCAAAACACTATGGGAAAGAGCAGCAGAACAGTGAGTCACCTGCAGATTTATGAACAGAAGCTCATGTGTGGACTTCACAATCCCAAGAGGTAGGTTCTTCTTCTCTCTAGAGATCAGTACACTATGCCTTGCTTTCTACAGCAGATAATGGTTCTAAACTAGGGAAATTACCTGCACTGAAAATGGGCATTTTGTGACTAATCACCTTCATGAATTCAGAGAAAACTGATCTAGAAAAGCTGAGAGCAGGTACAACACTCAAGATGCATCCCTTTCATGGAAGCTAGGATTTTGGATAGCAGCACAGGGAGACTTACAACAACCACAGGAAAATTAAGCTTTTGTTACATATAAAACAAGAAAAGGAACTAGAATGCAATCTTCTTCAGCTGGAACAGCACTCACTTGCAAAGATCTGGGCACTCTGAACACCACCTGTCAGCAGCAATGTGTTCTTTTTAAGACTGTCATCTAGTCCTACAGTAAGGCCTTGTCTGCTTCTTTCTCACCCTTCACAAAGAGCTATTTTTGTAAATAAAAGAACAGTGGAAACACTGGGCCATGCATATTTACTAGTAGTCCCAACTCAATCTTAAAGGTGTCCCATTGCTGTACCTGTCAATGCACCCTTCACAGGTAGAAACCTTCAGAAACACAGAAATAGAAACACAGCATCCAACCCCACAAAGCAGGCACTTGGGAGTTTCCTCAAGATGACAATTCAAACAGGAGTTTTATGTTTGAGAGACAAAATTAATAATCAGCTATGATGACATTTAACAAGCAATACCTGGACTACTGCCACCCCCAGCTCCATAGAGCAGACACAGCCTTCAGATGTTTGGGTCTCCACAGTACTCAAACATCCATACCCACACAACGAGCTGTAAGATGCTTAAAGCACAGATTCTGTCCCAGTGTTTTACTTCTATTTTAAGACTGTGAGCTCAGCATGTGGCAGGAGAAAGCGATGTAAAAAAAGCAGGAAGTCCCCCCCAAAAGTGCAAACTTACCAACACAGTCACAGCACTCATCCCAAAGTGTGCCCAGGCAGAGCATACACTCCTTACAGCAGGAACAGTTCCCTTCCCCAGGGCGGCACTGACACAGCTCCTGGAATCAACAGACACTCATTACACTGCAGCAATCCCAGATGTAAAATAACTACACAGCAGAGTGATTTTTTCCTCAAGCCACAACTCAAATTAGGGCATTAAAAAAGCTTAGTAGACTAAGACAGTGAGTAAACGATGAAACAACTCCAGCCAAAAACCAATCCAAGTTTACAAAAGGATCTTTTGCAAGTTTGCTTTTTTTTTTCCCTTAAAGGTGACATTCTGAAGAGAAATCTGAAGCAAGCTTTTAAAAGACAAAAAATCTTATTCATGGGAAAGGTGTGTGCACTTCTGTGCATGTGCATGCCTAAATCTACAAGGTCTTTGAATGTTTTCCCATCACAACAGGAAACTTGGAGACAGATGCTTTTTTATATATAAATAGTGTCCGTACATTATAATTTAACTAAAAAAGAAAGCTACTATAAGCCACATGTGCCCACTCTAGACATGCATGATGTCTACCATCACACCTATCCCTGGATTCTAAGAGGAACTTACCAATTTAAGTCATCTGACCACAGAATTTTCTGTGTCTCCAAACACTTGTTACACATTGCTCTCTGTTTGTAACATTAATGACCAGATTTTCCCCCCTTCCCACCCGCCCCAGGTCTAGATGATTCATATTTGCTATTATGAAAACAACCCTATGCTTTGTCCCTCCAAATTGATACCTTGGGATACCTACAAGACTTCTAGACCCTCTAGAAAGTGAAATGATATACACAAGTATTTTTCTTTAACCATTAATAACCTAAAAAGATAGAAAAGGCATGGAAGCATAAAGACAAATATTTCTCTTCATACTACCTAAACCCAAAAGTTCTGGTTTAGCAGTCCTGCTGGAGACACACATTTGTGGACCTCAAAGCATGGAAAAAACCGACATGGATGAAGAAAATCTAAAAACCAGGCGGTCTCTTTCCCTCTAACTCAAATCCATACTAGTAACTCCAGTTTGGCCAAAAGACTGCGGCTGCATGACAATAATTCACAGCCTTGAATTACATCATAGTGCAAAACACAGACAAGCCAAGAAGGTCCCTCTGGTTATCCTGTCTAAGAATTTGGTTTTGATGACGTCTGTCTAACTATCACATTACACACAACTGGGGAGAAAACAAAATCCCGTTACTGGAAACACTGACCACGCGATCTTTCCAACCCCGGCTTTACTGGAAGGGCCACTGGCAAATCTGTTACACACCAGGCCAGGGGGAAGATTATGCCCATCCCCACTCTTTGATCCCATTATCCAGAGGCAAAGGAGGGACACACTCTCATGGACAGGTGAGAAGGGCAGGGAGGTGGTTTGGTTTGAGATTTTCCTATCCTGGAGTCTCCACCGATGGTTCCACCCCAGCTGGGTCAGGGGCATTTCTCCTTACATTGGTGGCAGGCACCAATGTCACCTGCAAAGTGAGGTTTCTTTCTGAAGCACCTTGAGAAAAGATCAAACTGGGGAAAATTCCACTTTTTAAATAATTCTTCACTTGCTATTGTTAAGAAGCACAAGGTAGGGGAGAAAGGAGGCGTTTTTATACCAAATGTCGGGAACACTTTTGCAAGGCACAGCAAGGTGCAGTCTTGCACCTGATCATCCATGACCCCTGTTCTCTCTTTACTCTCTTTACTCTGCAAAACTGGCAAATGTAAATATCCACAGCCTGTTGAGCTGCACAGTGGCCACCCCTCGCTCACACCAACTCACGTGGGCACACAGAAGACCAAGGAGTGCACTTCAGAGAGGGAGGCCAGAGCGAAGTCTGTATAGGGACAGGCCTCCAGAATACAGCAAATGGAGCTGCAAGGCTCCCAGGTCTGGACTAAAACTGAACAAGCCCTAGAATGTGCTGCAGACAAGCTACAATTTACTAAGACAGTATAAATCCACTGATTCCTTATTTTCCATTTACTTCATCCTACATCATAAGTCATCTTGAATCCAGCAAAGAAACAAAATTCACCAACTATTGCTTGTGATACATAATGCTGAGAAATGCTGCCACCTGTAGAGTTGTGACCTGTTTGCCCCACTGACTGATGGAGAGTGAACCCCTGCTCCACACACATTTCTGCAATAGGCAGCCCTTGCAAGTATTGAATTTTTATTCACAGGGTGGAAAACTACTAAGATTTATTACTTTTTCATCCTCAAAATTTATGAATGGCACCTATCACTGTTTCCACACAAACTGTGCTGTTTCCAAGTAAAAGGCTGATTAACAAAATATGTACAAATTTCCACCACAGGAGACATCATAAACTTAGAAAGATGACTTATGTGAATTAATGATGCATGATGCATTTCTAAAACATTTCTCTTACCATTTGATAAACAGATTTTGTCAGCCTTTAGAATAAAAAGCCTGAATAGAACAACTTTAAAAATTACCATGAGTTTAGTATTAAAAATATCCAATTTATTCTTCAACAGTAAAACCGGGCAAACAACTTTTACATTTTAAAGAAACCAACAGGCCAGCATGTGGGAGGAGGCAATTCTCACTAAACTATTAAATGTAATGCATGAATAGAAGTCAGAAAGTTCACTAAAGTTGTTTCAGTTTTATAAAAGAGTATTCTCAGAGAATTAAATGTAACCTTAAATTCTGCACTTGCAACCTGTTAACAAAAAATTCTGCTTAGCATCTATGTGTGTAAACACTGACTTGGGGCCAGCACCATTACACCTACCAGTATTGTAACAAGTTTGTTTTTACAGGAAGGGCCCATGAGCAGTGCAATATTTATGGTTTTTTGTTGTTGTTTGGGGTTTTTTTGTTTGGTTGGTTGGTTTTTCATTATTATTTCTTTATTTTAAAGTTGGAGGGAGAGGAAGGAAGAAAGAACAACCTAATTAATTAGTCTTCTGCTACTTTGGGGCAATAACTGTATGTTTATATATCTGTTAGAACATCCATTATTTCCTTAACCAGTTTTGAGTCCTCCTGCCTGACTCATCTACACTGGATACTGGTACAAGATGCATCTTTTTAAAAGAATGCTTACATGAGACGTGGGTGAAGCAAGGCAGAATAAGGAACGTTCCTTGTTGATAGCTGGGGGTGGTGAGGCGTCAGTGGAAGAAAATATTACTCATAAGTCAACTTGGCAACTTCCCAAGCTGAACTACTGAAGGTGCATCGGAGAATGTATTTTGCTAGGCAAGAAATAAGCCTCACAGTTTAAAAATACAGTATTAAGTAGGAAGTGGGCATGTTTGTACAATAAAGATACTCCTGCTCCAGAGAGCAAGCAAAAAATTTTAGAAGGTGTTTAACATCTGAGTTTTTTCCAAAGCTTTCCTGAAATTCCAGAGAATATTTTCTTGGTGCAGGGTGAAGTAGGACCTGAAGGCATTGGAAACCTCTCTGCAAACTGGAAGGGGGAGTGAAAGAGAGCTTTTTTCCCTAGAACAGTTTAATAACAGAAAATCTCCTGGAAGTGAACCAACCAGAACTGTTTTGTTAACCCAACCGGGTTATGTACTGCAGCTACAGCACACACTTGAAGTAATTTTTAGATGCTGAAGCCCTGAAGTTAAGGAGTGGCGTTTATTTCATACCACAGGGCTAAAATGTCTTGGAAATCCTTTCAGGCTGACAAGTTTGTACACAGGATTAACAGGAGGCAAAAAAGACATGAAAAGAGATTTTAATTGGAACGATACCACACCAGCTGAGGTGGCTGCAGGTCTGTAGAGTTCATGAGAGAAAATCCTATTTTCCCCACAAAACAACCTCTCTTCAGAAGGATTGTAAAACCATGCCTGAATTATAACACCATTTGTTTCCTATGCACAGCAACAGTTTAAAGCACTGTTGCAGATGAGGTAGCAAAGTTCAGCTTCCAGCCCAACATTGACGTTCCACCCAAGCCTGACTCCTGCTGGGAGCTCTGCACCTCAAGAGCCAACCTGGGACTCGCCTCAAACCTTTTTGCTATGAACAATTGTGGGAACGTCTCATCCTCGAGGTTTCTGCCTTCAAGGATTTCCTCCGTGTTGCAAGGACACAATATGCGCCTCCCCCCGCCCAGCCAGCATAACTGGCCTTTTCATCTCCTCCACACATGGAAACATCAAAACAACCCACGCGGCCAAGTCAACAGCAGATGTGCTCAATAAACACTGCAGCACACGCTCCATGTGCACCCAGGGCTCCACCTGGAATGCATGGCAACAGTCGCCCATGGGCTCCAATCCCCAATCCCAGGGACATGGGAAGGAGCTACAGCCAGAGCCTTGAAGGGCCAAACTAATTTTGTGGACTCACTCTCTACACTCCCAAGTCTTATCCACAACTCTCTCAACAACTACAGGAAGCCACAAAGTTTCTTAGTAAAGGCTGAGCTTATGCAGAGAGATGCCTCAAGCTATTTTCTTCCAGGCCTTTGCTTATGGAAAAAGAGGAGCACCAATAAAGCTAGAGCCCAGGACGCAAAGGGAAAACTGAATCCACGGGAGTTGCTGATCTCATGCACTGTTCTGGATCTAACAAAATAAATATTTGTGTAGGGACCACCCTTAAGCAGAGGAGCTCCTAAGGAGTGACAGTAATGACTGCACTGACTTCTAGCCATGCTGGCAAAAATATTTATGTTAACTGTATGCTTTCTGAGAGAGCAGCTCTCCTGTCTCCCTGTCTCCAGGACAGGCAGCTTCGCTTTCTGCACACAGATGCAGATGACAAACATTCACAATCTGTTTGCTCCCCAGGTTGTCTCCGAGTGACATCTTGGTTTCAAGATATGGATTTTGGTGAACTGCAACAGCGATAAAAGTTGGGGAGGGAAAAATGTCATGCAATAGTCAAGCAACCTCCCTCAATATGGTATTTTATTTTTAAGTTCAGATTCCTCCAGAAGAGTTTAGAGGGGAAAAAAAAAGTACATGGATATACTCTACTTGTATGCCTATCCAGGAAAGAACATGCATTTCATATACCAGTGCAGCACTTCTGCCACAACAGTACTGAAGTTTTAAAACAAACAAAAAAGGCAAGAAGAAGGAGGACAATTGCTTTAAGTCAAAGCTTTATGATATCTTCCTGTCCACAATCAGACTAGTCTGACCTGATCTATTCTTCTATAAAGAATGAATACTGACTGGTAAGTCAGGCCTGTGTGCAGGAAGACAGCAGCCAGATGGTGGAAATGAACAGTGTAATTCCCCTGTAACTGCACACAACTCGCATGGCCTAGGCTACTTTAGGATCTCATATAATTGCATATGACTTTGATTTTGGGGAAATGCTTTAAAAAGGGACTCCACATCACCTGTGCAAAGTAAGACAGAACACACCTACCACAAGTAAAGCAGTTCAGAGGTTTCTCTGCATGCACAGGGCTGTGTTGCTACAGAGATGCCAACATAATCCAAGGAAAGCATAGTTATATCAGCCGTTTCCATGCACTGCTGAACCTCAGCCATTTATTGCCAGCTGAGTAAGGACTCTGGTAGCATTAACTCCACTCCTTCTGGGCTGTGCTCTATTCAGACTAGCTCATAAAAATAAAGTTTAAATGCTTGCTGTCTCAAGCTTGACTCGATAAGAGATGATTTCTCAAGGAGGAGATACCTGTTCTTTCACAGATGGTGGGCTCCATCAGTGGCACCAGAAAAGGAGAAACATTTTCCCTGTTGTCCCCTTTGCTTACAGAAAAACAAACAGCAGATCAACAGCTTCCAGGACTGAAATCCAGCACCTGGACTAATAACTTTCCCCTGAATCAACAAATCTGTACCACTGGATTTACTATTTAAGTGCCACGTACATCCAATGCCATAATTAGCATGTTACTTCTTACAGGTTTCAATCCTAGAGCTGATTTTTAAAAATGCAAGAGAAGGTGCATCAGTTTGTCACAGCGACAGCTTGTCACAGCTGCCACAGTGACAGCTTGTGACAGTTTGTCACAGCACAATGTCCACATGCCAGCAAAACCACTGGAGTTCGTTTTGAGAAGGTAAAAATCAGAAGCCTCATTCTTGCTCCCCTATTTAACAACTCCACAGACTGTAGTGGGGCTGGAAGAAGCAGAAATTTCTTTTTTTTACTTTTAAAGCAAAGGCAGTGCAGAACCCAGAAAGAAGATGGTTCAGCCTACAGTCAGTTTTCATTCCACAGGATGGATTTGTGAATCTGGCAAGTGTTTTTACTTGTAACCAGACAAATTTTAAACAGAAGTCAGCGAAATGAAGTAAACATGGAAATGCTTGAGGCCACTTCTGCATCTCTTTTCAGGCTGTGACCATGCATTTACAGTAAGCACACTCACATCTTACTGCCATATGACATTAGTGCTCTCTGTTATTGCATTTCCAATCTACAAAGAGGCAGTAGGAAACAGTTGTTTTTAAAAAAGCTGCAGCTGACCACATGAAGCATCCTTTCTCAGTCTGGAGTCAAGAAGCATGCTCTGTTTACCATGACTAAAAAAAAATACTTGGTAGCTACCAGAAATGCTTGTCATCTTGCTAGAAAAAGCCTTTTTGTTCTGCTGCACACCACAACTCTTAACTCCTGCTCTAGGAAGAGCAACCTGGTCTCACTCTGTTTCTTTCACAGTACAGACATGCAGTGAGTCAAAAGCAGCATCTGAATTTAACATCTATTTCCTACCAGTTCAGCTCATAAGTATTTGGTTTGGTTTTTAGGCATCTTTTAATTCACTGTACAAAACTGATTCTGTGGAGATCATCAGGTGTCAACTCCTGACCTTCTGCTTGAGATTTAAGGAACTGGACAAATTGAAAGTTAAGGGGAACATAACAGACAGACATAGTCCTTGGATTGAAAAAGTTTCAATTAAAAAAAACCAAAAAAACATGCCCATATAAATATGCACTTGGTATTCTCTGTCTATAAAATGGTTGTAAATCTGCACTTATATGGGTAGGAGATCAAACCAACCTCTTTTCAGAGACACTACTTAACATAAAATACCAGTTATTTGTATCTTTTCAGGATGCAGTTTCACGACTGTTTTCTGAACGTTTGAAAGCAGATGGAGGACACAGGACTCGTACCTGTATCAGGCATTTGCTGACGTCGCTGGCACAGAGAGCCTTGTTGCAGCCTGTTGAAGATGGGATCCACAGCAGGAACAGAAGGACAGTGACTGTGGGCGCCGTGATGTACTGTGACCTCATGTTTCCTGCAGGTGAGCAATTTTCACAAGTACTTCAACCAGCACTGAAACAAGAACCAGAAACTGAAAAGGCTGTTGGAACACAAGTTAAATTCTATTCCATTCCCCCTTTCAGTTCCTTCAATAAATATGAATATTTACAAGAAATGCAAATTGGGGTACTTAACAGCAAACCCAACCCCTCCTCCTCCAGCTAACTTGTTTGTACAAAGCTTTCTGTTATTATACCTTTGGATTAAAACTGCAATAAACTTGAGGAGAGCAAGTATCAAATATGACATCCTATAGGCAGTGATGATAAAAAACCTCCTTGGATGAGAAAATCCACCAAAAGAGACCTAATTCTGTAAATGCCTGAAGCAGAAGGATGGGTTTTGTGTAGCATCTCCTCAGGCTAAGGTACACACAGGTCTGTAGGACCAAGGCCATACAGCAACCTTTTGCAACAAGGTAAGTTGCCCCTGTCATCTTTAATGCAGACATGCAGCTGTTTTTACATGGACTCTTAGATGTCACACAGGCTATCAACCCAGTCACAAAGTTGTTAACTTCTTTTTTAAAAATATACAGACAATAATTAAAAAAAAAAAGTACCAGACACTTTGAACAACGTAACTTTCAAGAGCCAAGCAAGTGTCTGAGGTCAACTAGAGATGACAAGCATCTGGTACATCAAACAGACAGGAACCGGGTTTGTTCAAAGCATTCCACCTTTCTTCCCTTTGTGAAAACCCAGCCTGTCGGCAGGTGGTATTTGCGACAAATACATCACGACTAGCATCGTGCCACTCAGTTTTTACTTGCGCTTTGCACGTGAGCCCGGCCAAAAGAGGACCTATTGCACCAGGCACTGTACCAATGTATAATAAAAGGCAGCCCATGTTTGGGCAAGCTTACAGTGAGCCTGTATTGTTCTCCTAAGAGAGAAAGAATGCTAATGGAGCACTGGATTGCTTTCTTTTGGTATCTAGAAATGTTTTTCTGTTTTATGAACTACAAACCCTAACACCCTCAATGAGCAAAAAAGTGGAAAAGGAGGGCACGATCCGGACATTGAAAGTCTGTGTCCGATTAGTCCTTCTTACAATGGTTGTTAAATGCCTCTGAATCATGCTGAGCTGGGCACGCCGCCATCTGTACCAAGTTTCGCTGGGGAGACCCCCCTGCAAGACCCGGGGGCACGCACGGAGAACACGGGATCTTTTCCCTCACCGCTCTCCTTCCCTGCCATCCGGAGCCAATAACGCTTCCTTCCAGCAGCTACAGCTGCCGGCCCGGACCCGGCGGGTGCCGCATCCCGAGCGCGGGAGCCGAGGCGAGCACGCTGCCTGCCGAGGGGAGCGATCCAGGCGTGCTCCCGCACGGCTCGGGCGCGGGGCTGCGTTACATAAAGGGTCCCGAGCAGCCGGGCCGAGCGCTGCCGTCTGCACACACACCCCTCGGGTGCGCACCGGGGTCCGGGTGCCCCTTCCCCGGCCTCCCTCGCCGCTCCAGTTCCGATTCACCGACCGCTGCTTTCCCAGACTTTTATCCGGCGCGGCGTCCCCCGGAGCAGGACCCCCGCCCGCCGCCCCTCCTCTCCCGTAGGCCACCCTGGCGGCACGGGCTCAGCATCGCTCCCCCTCTCCGCCGGGATCGCACCCGGGGCGGAAAACTCCCCAAAAACCCCCCCGGCCGATCGACCCGCGCTCGGCTCCCCGTCCCCGCCGCAGCTCCCGAGAGGCCCGGGCCCCAAAGATGGCACTGCCAGGGGCCGGGAGGCCGGTGACAGGGAGGGAGATGTGGGAGAACACCCCCCCGCCGAAGTGGCCCGGAGCAGGCGGGGCCCCGCACGGGGAGCGGGTCTCCTCCTCCTCCTCGGGCAGGCACGCAGGCAGCGGGGCGGCCGCGCCGAGCCGCACCGAAACTTTCCTGCCACAAAGAAGCAGCCGCGGCTCCGCCGCCTTCTCCACCTCCTCCTCCCCAGCCACCGGCTCCATCCCTGCCGCCTCCCGCCCACTCCCCCGGCGGCGCTCACCGGGCGGCCCCGGGCCGGGCACCCCGCGCTCCGCAGGCGGCTCTCGCTGCTCCGGAGGCGGCGACGGCGGCGGCAGCAACCCCGCGCCTCGTCCCACTGCTCCCCCCTCGGCCGCAGGCAGCGCGGAGGCGGCGGCCTCGCATCATCGCCCCGCCTCGGGGCACCGTCAGGCGCCGGGACCCTCCCCCCAGGACCCTCCGCCCCGGCGGGCGGCGGCTGCGCGGAGCGGGACGGGAGGAGGAGGAGAAGGAGGAGGCGGAGGCAGGGGCCGGTGCACGGGAGCTGCTGCCGGACCGTGCCTAGCGGGACGGGACGGGACGGGACGGGACGGCCAGGCCACTGCCTCCAGAGGGGCTTCTTCAGGGGAGGACGAGGGAATATCTCCCCGCAAAACGAGTGCGAGCAGGCAGAAACTCGGGGTTCTGTGCGCGGGCAAGGCAGCCCGGGAAGCCGGGGCGGGAGCAGCGGGGCGCGGGGGTCTCGCTGAGCGGCGAGAGGGCAGCGCTCGGGGCAGCGCTCCCGTGCCGGAGGGAGGCGGGAGAAAAGGAACCGGGGGGGCAGCGCCGCTGGGAGCGCTGGCGGGGAACGTGATGAACTTCCCTGATGGCCGAGAAGGTGCAGGTGCCCGAGGGCAGGGGCCGCCTGCATTGGGAAGGGACCCTGGGCTTCCGGACAACCTCTCCCAGGACAACCTCTCTAAAACGTGGCTGGACGGCGGCTTTATCCTCCCACGTGCCAAGCTCCAAGGGACCAAGGTAACAAGTTTGGTCCCTAGAAGAAAACCACAAGAGAATCCTGGCTGGGTACCCAGAAACTCAAGAGTAGCTCTCGGGCTTCCCAGGAGGCAGAGAGACTCTGGCGAGGGAAACGGGGCCATCGCGCCAACGCGTTCCGACCGCATTTCGCCTCATCCCTTTTTCCCAGCTCCTGCCACCCTGTTGAGGTAAATCCACAGGTCGGTGTCCTTAAACAACACATGAGGTATCATCCCACAGAGTAAACTCGGGGAAATAAAAGGGAAAAAAAAAACGGATAAACTTTGGATTCAAATCAGAGACGCCAAGAGATCATTATCTACGGGATTGAAACATTTGGAGCAATAAAACTTACTAAGAAGTTGCAATTGTAAAAACTGTTGCACAGACCCGGATACTGGGAAATAGTTTCTCCTTATAAAGAAGACACAGGCTAATGCTAAGAAACATCTGTCTTCAGATCTCCTTACAAGATACTGCCAAAATATTTTTCTTATCTCCTGCACACCAAGTATTTTTGTCACACACTTCTCTTCTAGCATAGCCAAGACTTCTGCAACCCAGTTTATTTTCTGTTTTTTCTAGCCTCTTAATTACTCCTCATATTTCTGCCACTTCCAGTCTGTTACTTTTTACTACTCTATCAAGTATCTGATAGAAGTAACTTGTACCCACTTACTAGTTAACACCTTGCAGCTTTATCCATTTTTCCTCATCTTTTCAAGCAGATAAAACAGATTTCTGCAGCACTTTAAGAGTTTACAGCTGTGTTCAGAAGAGTATCTAACTTTGAGAAGAAATTTGCTTTTTCCTCAATGGTTTCACTTTTGAGTGAGGTCAGGAAAATATTCTTGTAATAAAAGCAGGAACAACTCAACTTCTCCTTCCACAGGTACCTAACAAATTAAAAGTGGAAAAAAAAAAGTTACAGGGCAGGAACTACATATTAAGTGGCTTTACTGTGCTTGAGTTACTATTTATTCTAAACTGGCACTAGTAGCAACGTACAGATGGAAGGAGTCTGCTGTCCACAGAGTCTCTAGTTCCGCTGCCCGTCTGCCCTCTGCCCCAGGAAATGCCCCCTGGACATTCACACAAGCCAAGGAATAAGTTCTCTGTGGTAGATCACCTAGTCATTAAAAATCAGTTCAAAATCAAGGATTTTAAATCTCTTACTCTGAGTAACCAGCTGTCCTGCCCAAGCCTCACTTCCTTCAGAAATAATTTCACCGACATCAGATCTCAAGCTTTCCTGAATAATTTACAGCCTGAAGGGTAACAAATCTTTTTCATGAATATCTGTAACCTCCTACTAATAAATAATTAACTGTCTGCTCATTAACAGGACTAAGAATAACAAAGTATTGAATTTCACAACATGGAGAATTTTTTTTTTAACTTTTCCATTGAGTCTCCTTATATATTCCAGGAATGCTAAGGTTTGATGTATCAAGTGTTCCAATATTAAGAAATTCCAACTAATAACATGACCAATAAAATTTATTAAGTATTATATTTACAACTATTTACATTTCCCTTCAATAGATTAATATTAAAATAGACAATATACAATTTAAGAATTTTAATTCAAAGGCATTTTGTTGGAAAAAATAGGCTCTATTACGAGACCACCATATAAGAGCAAAAGGGTTTTTTGCTTTACACAAAAATATTTTCAGTATAGGAAGTTTTAGGTATGGCATTACAACAGCAGACTAATATGAAGTATGATTTTGTAAATATTACAACAGTTTAGGTGTCAGTTACTGAAGGGAAGGAGTTCAGAGTCCTGTGGAGCATGCAGTATAGTTCAATCCTCTTACAGTTATGGTGATGAAACAAGCAGCTAAATCAAACACATGCCATACAAAAAGGAACTGCCAACCAGGAACACACTACACTTAATAAAAACGACAACTTTGGTCCAATAAAACATTAGACAAAAACAGTTTTACAGTTAAAATATCTATTTTATACAGGTTTGAACATTAATTACAAGACTATTTACATTTGCACAATATGTATAAAATAAATTATTTAAAAATGAAAACAATATTACATCTTTTTCCAAAAAGAAATCTGTACAGTAATTTACAAAACATAGTAAGATTGGTTCTTTTCCTCCAAGTCTTACGCTTTCTTCCACAGGCTTTCTCATCATTTTTCTGTGGGAGTTCAACTGTTACTGAAGCTTCATAATACAAAGCTTTATAGCAGATTTTAAGTATAGTTTGCTTTTTGGTGGATGTTTTAGTTATTAACAGCTTCCAGCGCTGTAAACTCACCAGGTTTCGTCATCTTTTTCAGCAATAAGGCCTAAAGCTACAGGCTATTTTAAAACACAGATAACAGCAGTTAATGAGAATCTGAATTTAAAATCAGCATCCATCTTCTGTGTCTGAACATGTGTCTGTGCCACACTTCTCTGTAGGAACACCTGAATTATGGAGAAAGGTAGCATTCCACAGAATTAAGTGCTCTGTCTCAAAAGAGAAACACCTTTGTGCATCACTGCACCTCAGTCTCTAGCTGTCCATGGGAGGGACAGCCAGACGGTGCTGGTTGTCATATGGGTGTCAATTCAAAGTCATCATTTACATCAACAAGAGGAACATAAAACTCCTGAATTTCATAAATGCTGATAGATTTGTACGTAGCAGGATCAAGCTCTTGCAGTTTAAGCTGCCACTCCAGTCTCTGCACTGCGTTCAGCGCTGCTGCTTCGTGCTGCTGCCTCATCAAAAGGCACGTCTGGTTTAAAATCGAGAAAGAAGTTATTTAAATACTTGAAAAAATATTTCAACCAGTTTGAACACAGGAAATACCTCTAAGAGCCTCTCTGGTGATAGTAAATTATTCCCCCAGAATATATTTAGAAATTTGCAGAATTTTCCATTACACTACATGGTAACAAAAGTTAGGTTTTTTCTATACTGACAGACCTTCCTTTGTGTTGCCTCCACAGAAGCCCATGATACTGTACACAAATCTACCCTTTATTCATCTCATCTTCATGTTGACATTAATTTTGGTTTGGTTTTTTTTAAGTGGAAAAACCAAGAAGTGTACCTTTAATTTGTCAAATTTATCATCAACGTCCTGCAGCCATGACATGAACTGTCTTGCATTAAATCGATCCCTCACCGATGTTTTGCTGTCATCAGTCTGCAAAAAACAAAAATTGATTAAAACTTGATGATTCAATCTGAAACATACTTTAAAACACAAAACCTACTCTGTGGGACATAAATAGTAAACAATTCCACAAACACTACTTCCCATGGAAAAACAGATTCAAAGTACAAAGGTATATGCAAGTATAAATGTTGACCAACACTTCCACTGTGAGCCAGCTGCTCACTAAAAATGGGTATTTTCAGATCTCCTCAAGCCATTTACTCTGCTCTGGTTTTGAAATTTAGAATGGGAGGCTTAAGGATTTATACCTTAAAGTCTTAACTAATAAAAGGCAGATCCTTCCACAAAATGTCTGTCTTTTTTCTCTTTAAAATTCCGTAACAAATCAAAATCAATATCCCTCAGGGAAAAGCAAAAACATTAATAAAGGAAATATTAAGCAGCCTCATTTAACTGACTATACTTTCAAGTACTGAAAGCAATTAAAAAAATATTTTCACCATCACAATCCCTGAAAAGAGATTAAAAAATGGAATAGACCTGTCTTACGTCCTGCTTAATGAAATAGTTTTTTTTTAAATTCCAACTTTTTGAAAAGGATTTGGAATGTCATATCTGCCCACTCTGAAAAACTAGATATACTCTATGCATAGTCCTAAAGCCAGACTATGCCAATGTAACTTTTAAATGATAACCACTAAATACAAGAAGCTGCTGTTCCTCTTTCAGGGAGAAAACAAGACACTGCAGGAATTTGTACACTGAGGCAGAAGGAACAAAAAGAAGCCCAACCAAATGTGCAAAGATTGACCTTTCTAGAGAACAAAATTAGTATTTGCTAATGTGTTGACAGGAAAATAGCAGAATGCACTACAAGACAATGTTTTCTTATGCATCTACATTCTTCCCATTAAACAAATTTTAATCAAACCATCAAGCTGGTAGTATAAAACACTGATTTCAATTAATTAAAAAAATTACTTCATAATTTACTGAACATTATATGCAATGTAATTTCCTAAGAAAAATTACCACAGACTGAAACACTGCTGAAGTAGTGAGGGGGAAGGAGAGGCATTTTATTAATGCTCTTGTTATTATATAGATGGCAAAAAAAAGGCAATACTTGGGGGGTGCACACAACACCTCAACTTCGCCCCCAACAAAGATTCCTTTGGTCTCACAAAATTCAAATACCGAATCAGCTTACTTAAAACAAGCTGTAAAATGTTAACTACAAAAATTCAGTTATGTCCACAACTCATGTATTCCTCATCTCTAAAAAGCTCAAGGCCTATGAACTGGAGCAGAAATAAAGCAAAGTATATTTGGAATTTTGGAGGAGAAAAATTTTTGCCCTATGAGTTAGAAATACTAAGGAAATGATGTTTTAAAATTTATCTGTATGAAGCTTAAAATGAGACAACAATACAGTCTCCATAAACTGCTATCTCCTGCTGAATCAACTTGTTGGGCATAGCTCTAGTTCTCTAAAGACTGGGGAAAAATGTAGTAACTGACTGAAGAAATACTGGAAGCTATAATAATTCTATAAAGGGCTGCAGAACTAATGTAAAACCTCCCATATGTTGGAAATATATGTGTTTCATTTTAAAATGCCCAATATCCAATGCATCAACACTTTTGTTACACCCAAAACATCAACATTTCCTCCTTGCATTACGTGCTTCTCACAGCCACTGTAACAGGTCTCAAAATGCTGGTTCTGTGTTTGTTAGTTGGAAAAACTGTCCACAAAATACCAACAATTTTCTCTTAGAGATACAGCTGCAGCCAACTTTTGAGTGACAGTCCATACAACATACAGAGATTGTGAAGCACGTTGCTTATTTTATGTTTTAATCAGGTTCAACCCATGTTGAACATGTAAATAACAGGGCACAGGTAAGTCATATGGAGCCTGAAGTAATTCTGAAAAAGATTATTTCATCTGGTGGCATTCAACATTTCACTGTTGGTCATCTGTTATTGATGGTACAGTTCTATTGATGGACTGCCTTGTAGAGAGGAGGAAAGTATAATGTGGATATATCCATAAAACATCTCCAGATTTCATAAAACAATTTCATCACTTCACACATTACTGCATTCCAGTTATCTGGGTTACTGATAGATGTCATCTTCTATGCTGATAATTTCCTTGCTCTTGTTTAAGCTATATTCGTAAGCTTCAAAAACATGTTCTGTTTATGACTAAAATCTGTCTTTTCTTACAAAATCAGCAGAGGAATTTTCTTATTTTATCCATCTCATAATTCCTGGAGGTGAAAGAAAACCAGACATGGTACAAAATGGAAAAACCACATGCATACACCCATCTCCTCCTATTACTGTACATTAACTGAGGCCCAATATAAGTAACAACTTATAGTGGACATAATCTTAATTCCAGGCAAAAAACCAATTTTGCTATGGGAACAGGATTCTCTCTGAATACTTGAGCCAGGCTAGCAAGACCTTTTTGTCTGAAGCTGTGAAGGACAAATCTTTACCTGAGCATCCAGAGGCACGTTGTATACCTCAGCATCCAGGAGCACAGTGCAGGCACTGAAGGGCAGAGTCTGATTAGCCAAGGTCCTCGCTGCTCGGTAGTGAACACGTAAAACCTCTTGCTCATTAGAGACAATAAGCTTTTCCTACATATCAACATACAGATATACATTTAGTAAGTTAAACATTCATAAAAGTGACCACCACTAATTTAAACATTTATTTTCAGGGCTTACACTTTGAGCATTGTGAGAAATGGGCTGCTGAAGGCAGGAGGGGTTGTTCTTCTAATCAAATATGAAATTTGAATTTGATGAAGCAGAGTGTCCCATGGATGTCAGAACTGAAAACACCTTCCCCTTAGCCCTGGCCTCCACTGATGGCTGAATGTTTCCACTTATTGAGGCAAGTCCTGGCTAATGAGGGTGGTGAAAGATGAAAGGTAGGAGGAGCATAGGGTTGGGATACAGATTTGTGAATGTTAACTGTATGAAGCCTCTTACTCCAGGCACAGTGGCCAAGCAAACTGAAGCAGAAATACATTATTTGCAGGATAATTTCTTTAAAAAACAATATGCAGTAACTCCCAAAATTCACATCTGCATAAATATTCTTTCCTAAACTGAGACAAGAAAACTCACTTGACAAAACTTGACTTACAGTTGTATAAAGTGGATTTCATTTGAAGAACAGCCTATATGAACAAAATAACTAGGAATATGCACTAATTTTTAAGACACAGAAGAATGTTTGTATGTGCTTACTGCTCTACAATAAGATGTCTCTAATTTTTATCAAAATAAAAGAAGGCGCATTATAATATTATAATATATTTCCTGTTTGCAGAAAACAGGAAACGGACCACCTCTCCTTTGGTTAGAATCATCGAGTCTGCACTGGAATGGACCTTAAAGATTATCTATCTACAATCCTCCAGCTGTGGGCAAGAACACCTTCCACTAGACCAGTTTGCTCAGGGCTCCACACAGCCTGGCATTGAACACTGCCAGGGATGGGGCATCCACAGCTTCTCTGGGCAGCCTGTTCCAGTGACTCAACACCTCACAATAAAGAATTTCTTCCTAATATCTAATCTAACTTTCTCTTCTTCTGGTTTACAACTGCACCTCCCCTTGTCTTATCACTATTTGCCTGTGTTAAAAGTCACTTTCCCTCTTTTGTATAAACCCCTTTAAATACTGAAATGCCTCCATGAAGTCTCCCTGGAGCCTTCTCTTCTCCAGGCTGAACAGCCCCAGCTTTCTCAGTCTGTTCTCCAAAGGAGAGGTGCTCCAGCCCTCTTATCAGTTTCCTGGCCCTGCTCTGGACTCATTCCAGCAGGTCCATGTCCTCCTTCTGCTGGGGACCCCAGGGCTGGATGCAGCACTCTGGGGGAAGGGGGTGGTCTCACCAGAGCAGAGTAGAGTGACAGAATCCTCTCCCTAGCCCTGCTGGCCACAATATTTTTAGTTGCAACTGATTTCTTTTCACTCAGAACTTGAACCATGTTTACAATTTCTGTGCTTCTTATTTTATACTTTTCAGTGAAATACTAAATTCAAGTAAAACCGCTTCCTCAGCTGGATTTGTTAAGTCACATTGAAATTGTCAATTGCAAAAGTATCACACTGGGTTTGATGGGGCAGTTCCCTGTGGAAATCCTTATGATACACCCGTGTCAGAAAGAGGCCCTGCCTGTGCCCACAAGCGATCTGGCTCATGATACTGGCATCTAAAGCTAGGTTACCAAGGAAAAAGGGCAACCTAAAACTAAAGAATACTCCTAAACCAGTAATATTTTCTCTATTTCTGTGCTCAAAATCAGTGATGCCTACAGATGTAGTTCTAATATAATTTTAGGTAGTTTCTGAGCAGAATATTGCCAAATATGTTTTAGCCTTAGAGCCACACACGCCCTCTCAACACAAAATTTACTATATCTTCAATTCTTTTAACTCAGTCGATTTGGTTCTGAAGTCTACAACCATCATTAGCTTTCAAAACTACAGTGTGAGCCTTCCTTCCCACTGCCTCTGGGATAAATCTGGGACACAACTCAGAGCAATTAACAGGAAAAAGCTGTTGTCTTACCAACTTGAGGGTTCTGCAAACAGCTGCCCAAACCATTCCCCCCCCCACCACTTCAAAGTTTCTCCAATTAAAAAATTTGGATAGAAAGAAGATTACTTCTAAACACTGTTAAATTGAGAAAAACGTAGTCTGTTCATTGAAAAGGCAAAAAATCCTAAAGCTTAAATCCAGGACATAAAAAATCAATTAGCCTTACCCTTTCAATACTGTGCTGTAAACGTAGTTTCATCCTTACAACCTCCTGTTGTTTAAATAGTTCCTTAAGTGGGTCTGACAGTGATGGAGGTGGTGTAATCTGTGGAACAAGTTTTATAAATAATACAGTGAATGTGTATTTAACATGTTTAGCATTGCTTATGTGATCTATTAAAAAAACCCCAAGAAACAATAAACAAGGCATTTTTAAAGAAAATTAGCTTTTTACTTTCCATTAATTATGTGAATTCAATGTGTTTGCAGTAAAAGGTTTTAAGGATTCCATACCATAAAATTAATAAACCCAAGTGAAAATGGTGTTTCAACCTGTTTAGTGTTTTTAACCAGTCATTATCAGCATTCCATAGCTGTTCTTTTTAAAAGGCTATACTGTAGAATATAGGAAGAATACAACTTGCTTCCCATTTTAAACTCTTTAAAAGCACAGCTGTTCATTTTGAGAAGATAAAAACTGCCTAGCAAAATGCAAGAGGAAAGTAAAAAAAAAGTGTTGCTAAAAACACCCCAAACCACTTGATGTATTCATACAATAGCAAGAGCATTTTCTATTGCACAAAAGATAATCAACCATACTCCTAATCTTGCAATCACGCAGAACACAGGAAAGCACAAAAAGTAGACTAGAGACCCAGACAGTAGCTTGAAAAAGTGTTTCTTCCTGTCAGTTATTCAAATAAGTTTTAAAAAAACCTTATTCCTTAAAAAGAAAGTAATTTAAAAAAATCAAACAGACTCGAGTGACATATCAATGCTGTTACTGATTTGCTATACTATAAACATTTCGCATCTTCAGTCAATTATAGTAAACAACCAGGATTACTGTCTTGTCTGAGCTGTATGAAAACACTGACAAGGCACCTGGAGCCCTCCTGGCAACTGCAGAAATCAGAGGCTTTTTGAGAAGTAACTAATAAACTTCTTGGGAGTTTTAAGGCTCCACCCAAAGTTTACTTCCCTGTATGCCAGTTCTGTCTGACAGTTCAGCATGGGTTTTAACAACTGACAGATGTAAGAGCCCTGATACTGCTTTGGAAAGACCCATTCAAACTACATGAAACACTGCCTAGTACAACTGATACTCAAAAACCACAGCTCAAATACATGCCTGCAGTTACTATACCCTACTTTGTACATAACGCAAGCAGAAAGATAAATAACTCTTTAAAATAAAATAGATCCTTCAACTGTCAAGAAGTAATAAATCCATTATGGAAATACAGATACACTATAGATTAAACTAGACTATTAGTATCAATCTTGCACCTATACATCCTAGTAACAAAGTGATTTATCTACCAGAAATGCCTGAATTATTTTTATATTGGAAAATTATTTCTAGACATTTTTTTCCCAATTGGAACTTAGCCAATGTCTCTGGAATTATAGAACATAATCTGAATACCTGATTGCAGTTCATTCCTTAAATTATTATATGGCATAAAACTACATTAAACTTCTTCACATTTCAAACTACAGAACAGGATACACTTCCTTTTTCTTAGTGAAAACAGTTTGGCTCTCAAACCAGCAATGTTTATGGCATATGCCATTTTGTATAAAACATCAGTATTAAAAACAAATACACCCCCTATAGTCTAGTTTTTCATGAAGACTTTGCATTCATGGTACAGTACAATAGTGCTGTCACGGTCTTTCAATAAAATAAGACAAGATGCTTGTAAATAATATCAAGCTTTAATTTTAATAAACCCAAAACATCTCCCAAAATCTCCATTATTTTGCTTACAGAAAACCACACAGATAAGATGCAAGAAAGACTAAATAAGCTTTGGGCTTATGCTCCTGGATTTTCCAGAAATAAAAACTTCAGAGCTGGCAAGCATCCATATCACTTGAACAATTTCACAGAATCACAGAATGGTCTGGGAAGGAAGGGACCTCAGGGGTCATTGAGTTCCAAGCCCCCTGCCATGTGCAGGGATGCCACCCACTAGACCAGGTTACTCAAGGCCCCATCCAATCTGGCACTGAACACTTCCACGGATGTGGCATCCACATTTGCTCTTGGCAACCTGCTCCAGTGTCTCACCACTCTCACAGTGAAGAATTTTTTCCTGATACCTAATCTAAACCTGCCCTCTCTCAGTTTGAAGCCATTCACCTTTGTAATGTCACTAGATTTCAAATATTATAAAATGTTATTCCCTTAAATTTACAGACAGTTTAATTGCGCAACAGAAATAAGAATCAACACCACAGAAATAACCTGACAAGGATCTGATCATCTAGACAGCACAGCTATGTGGACTTTTATTTAAACATGTAGAACTCTGTTTCAGCAGATTACGTTCAGCCCTGAACACAAGATTATGTCCAAACTTGTGTGACACTGACAGGTCTTCATGACCCCAGAGATCCCTACTGCCACTGGATACATTCATAAACTCTTCACTCCCACCCAGCCCAGCAGCATCTGCCAAAATGTACAGCTAAATTTTAGGTTTGGTTACAGTCATTTACGGAATGATCTGTTTTTTCCTCTCTTCTTGGAAACTTGGGAAGAGTGAGCCTCAGATCTTTAGGAGTCTGAACATAGGATTTGGGCAGTTGCACACCACCTGCTGGAAATCCCAGCTTGTGAAGCAGCACTGGATTCGGACAAAGGAAATTGGTTTCTTTGAGACCAAAAAGTCTGACTTAAAGGTTCTGAGGGAGGAACAGCCAGAGGAGCCTCTCAGACCTTCAAGTCAAAGAAACTGTTACTAAAGAGAACACAAAAAACTGTGTAGGGAAAATACAAACACATAGGTTGGGCTTGCAAAAACAGAGCATGAAAGTGAACACTACAAAAAAAAGGTGCCCTCTGTTTTTTGCATAACCAAAATATTGAACTATTTTCTTTAAGGGCCCAGACTTCATACAGAAGAGAGGAAATCAAAGGGGCCCTGCCTGCTTCAGAGAATTCTCTGTTCCCAGTCTGAGAAATCACCCAGAAAAGCCAGACAGAACTTGGCCTTGTGCCTCTGCTCCACCTCCCTTGGAGCCAGCCATTAGAGCAGGTTTGATTGGCTAGAGCTCACGTTCAAGACGTGCCCTTCCCATCTCCAACACATCAAAATCCATCAGCAACTTTCCTGCAGACCTTGCATGCTTCAGAACAATTACAACAAGAGCATCGACTCATCATTCTATAAACCTTCAATCCCAATTTGTGCTCCTCCACTCTTCTATGTCATCCAAACAACCAGCCTGCTGTAATGCTCTATTTCATGCATTTTGAAAACAAGTTTCTGGTAATACCCCCAAAATTAGATTCTACCACTTGAGTTTCTACAGCAATGCCAGGGAGACCAGACAGAATCCCCTTTACTAGAAACATCTGCTAGATAGCCATTGGAGGCTGGCAGTGAATCATCCTGGCACCTCCTCTCAGGAGACAATACAGATAAAGATGACTGAATCCTGTAGAACTTGTAACAATCTGAAAGGCAACAGAGCCAAGTACAATTGAAATTTTCTCTGTTAGAAGATTCAGATTTGTTTCCTTCAATTTTGAACTGACCTGATGACTCCTAACTTGTGCTTTCTATTTGTACTGGTGAGAGGGAAGCCATAATTCATACATGAATATCCTCACAGCCTTACGTGATCTGGGCTGTAAATTACAATAGATAAACAAGGCTGTGGAAACAAGGTTTTAGCACACCATCTCCTAGCTCCCACATACAGCACGTCTGAAGTTCATCAGATAAACTACAGTGCATCATTAAAATTCCAATGCAGAGAACAGTAAACATACTGTTCCATACACTGACCATTCCAAGTCTCAGTGTCAGAGCTAAATATAAGATCTCCACACAGACCTACACAAAGGATATCTGTAACACAGGAATAATTAAAGAAAGAGTATCTACTTTCTCTCTATGCAAATTTTGGTTAACAGAGAATCATTAGAGAACTGAAGGAAAAAAATGCAAAACAAACATGACAAAAAGGTAATTTTACAGTTGCTTATCAAATTCTGCGTTATAGGCATAACAACATGTTATTAATATTTCAGAGACACTAAGCCTAGTCTTTATTTTCACTTTGTTGGACAATATGTACAAGAAACAAATACTCATTTCTGAGAATGAAATGATCCTTGGTTTAGCAATTCTCATTTTTATGGTATTGTAACAGGAATTATTATGATTGCAATTTCCAATGGTGACAAAATAAAATTGTTAAACTGTATACACAAGCAAATTGTATCGATAAGTTAAATCTGAACGATTACTAATTTTTGAAACAATTTTTTTTTCTGAAAGGAAACATGAAAAGTTTTATCAAAATTGTACATTTACACAAGTGACAGTAATTAAATAAAACAGTCACACTGGAAATTTTTCAGACAAGAAAACTGAATTGCTTAGAGTATCTTCTTATTTAGAGCAAAACTCATGCTTTTTCTTACACTTTAATTCTAATGAGAACAATCACCAATTTCCTAATAATTTATTTTGGTTTCTCAAAATGTATCTTCTTCTTTTTTGCTTCTAGGAACTTGAAATAAAAAGTTCCACCTGTTCTCTCTACATCTGTAGAATATTACCAGGACCATCAAAGTATATACAAAACAATGAACTGTTTAAAACATCATTACCATCAGAGCATGTACGTGTAAGGAGGCAAACCAGAAATCTAAATGAGACAAAAATTAGTAACTGTAACCCTTTAATTACATGTTTACATTTTTATCAACTTTTTTAAAGAGGCTTTCCTTTTCAACACTAATTAAAAGCCATTGAGAATAGGAAGCACACATCCATCTCTGGTATTTTCTGAGCCTGTTACCTGAGATTTTGCACTTCAATAGCTAAATTTATTTTCATTAACTCCAGAGTTCCTATTATACACAGTAATAGAGGCAGGAAGTAATTATAAGGCAGTACTTTAATATCAAGTCAAAAACTCTGCCCTCCATATAGTGTTTACACACACGTTGCCATTTATGATTGAGAATTGAATTCTATTGCTCAGGCAGGAGATGGGCCAGGGAAAAAAGATATTCCATGCTTCTCTACTTTCCACTTGTCCCAAATTGAGCACTGAAGTGTGATGCCAAAGCAGTAAGCTGTAGCTTGGAAACAGTATGTACTTGACTAGCGGCAGCTTTAATAAAAAAAAAGAAATCTGTGCCTCCAGTGATAAAGATGTTACAGAAGCTGCAACAGCTACTGAGAAACATTTGTAGACTTGGGAAAGCTGACAGCCTGGTACATCGTGGTGAAGCTTACCATACACCCCGGTTCACCCACAGACCTTGCAAAAGGTCTTGCCCACATCCTTCCTTAGACTGTAACTGGCCTGGTAATCCCCAAAAAATGAGAACAAACAGCTTGTGCAGGGAATTAAGACTAGCTGCATAATGAAGCAAACATTTTAAAATTTACACATTAAACTTCTATTCATTGCTTCATCAAAAAAATCCTCAACTCTACTGCAAAAAGCTAAAGCTTTTTACCCTCAAGTAAGGATGAGTTATCTTAGATGAGCTGACATAATAACTTGTTCATTCAAAAATGGAGAGCGTAGACCTAAACCAGTGTCTCTAAACTACAGATGTTCTTCAGTAAAAAGGCAAAAAACCTTGACATTATTTAATAAAATTATGAACACTTTAGATTGATGGATTATAAAAGCCAGGACACAGCAGATTACATCTGCTGCTTTTGAGATAGCTGGCAGGCACTCTCCTGCTTAAAACATTTGGCAACAGACTTGGTATGTTGAAGCACCACACGTCCACCCACCTCCAAACAAAACAGCTTTGACTAATAAGTTTTAACGAAATTATTGACAGCAGAAATTCAGAGAAGCTCTCAATAATTTACTCCACTTCTGAAAGAGTAGGCTTTACGTACTTTGAAATACAGTATTTATCTGTGTGCCCTTGGCAAATGTCATACACAGTTTGTCTTCTAGTAACTGTGAAACCAGTGTTTGTGTTTCCAGTGAACGGGGTTTTTAAATATGATGCTAATAATCAATATTAGTTTGACATATGTCAACTTACCGCTTCCAACAGAATATTCAGAAGCAAGTTAGGAAGAATATGGAAGTTACAAAAACAAAACCAAAACATGCCTTTCATTGCACTGCATATTGAAAGAACCATGTTACTTACAGTTGGGATGCATATTTTGCTCAGGGGATTGCCATCCAGCAGGTAGGAGCCATTGAAGGTCACATATTCATCGTAATATTGAGGTGCCTGAGGAATAACACTGCACAGCAATTTACGCTTCTCTTCTATTTTCTTCCTTATGTGCAAGTATTCAAAATAGGGGTTTGCTCTTTCAGAACTGTACGGCTGAATTTCCTCAAGTTTCAAAGAATCAACAATAGCTGCCAGTGACTGCTGGGTTTTCTCCTTGGCCTGCAGCAAAGAAGGATTTGCTTGCACAGGCTGAGGCACGCGTGACACCTTCCTTTTACGTGGATGATGCACCTGAGCATCATCATCTTCAGTTAATCTAATTCTTGCTTTCATAGATGCTGATGATTCAGACTCTTTTTCTGATGTTTGTGTACAGCCAAGAGGATTCTGCTTGCCCTGGTTAGCAAGCAGATTTGCTCTGTTCCTTGTGATTCTTTGAGGTACTTCTTGCTGTTCCATCTTCTGATCCTCAGTAACTTCTTCTTCTACTTTAACTATTTGGCTGCATTTATGCACCTCTTCCTGTGTAATCTGTTGTGAACTATTTTCCAAATTGGAGATAGAGGAGTACTGTGGTGGATCATCTGCCAACACATTTTCTTTGTCTGCAGTGCAGGGGCTTTTATTAACCAATTCATTTGTAATTCCCTTTGACACTCCTGAACTTAGTTCACAGAGTTCAGCATTGGCTTTGCTATCAACAACATGCACAGAGACCAACTTTTCTGGTTGGTCTTTTTCATTTCTAATATCTGAAGTATCTGCTGTGTTACCATCCACTTCACCCAGGGCATTCTTACAAACAACTTTACTGAATGAGTACAAATTCACGTTTAACTGTGAACTGCTATCACTTTCAGCAGTATCCTTCTCTAATGGTACCACTGGCAAATCATTCACCTTTTCATAGCCCTGTGAAACATCTCTTGCAGAGCTCTCAGAATATACAGCCATGGATGCATCAGTCTTCCTAATGTTTGAAGGGAAGAAAGCATTTTCCAGCTCTCTGGTACCGGTAGCATCTGTTTCCAAAGCAGTGGTTGCAGTCTGAACTAGATTTTGCTGCTGTACAAATGATGAATCTTGACTGATAATGCCTGGTAAAGAAACATTTTTTGACACAACTGGAAGTGGCTGGATAGGTAAAGAACAAGGCAACTGTGAAGGCAAAAATGATGCAGATTCTTGAGAACTGGAATTTCCCTTAATTTCAGGGTGCTGAGGCAAAAACTCAGATACTTGTTGCTCTTTTAATGTCCTGCTCTCAGAATTATGCACTGCTATAATGCTTTTAGCATCTTGCTCTGACACACCACAACCTGAGCTGTTAAAGTCATTGTTTAATGAATTAAGTCTGTCAAAAGGCACATCCCACAGTTTGGTTTGCTGAGTCACACCACTTTGACTACATGGTTCTAAATGCATGTTAGAGTCTTCTGAAGGGCTCATCTGAGCATTATCTTTAATGGTACTTGTCCCTGTTGTTGCCTGCTTGTTGCCAACAGCTCTATTTGGAGACGAAGTGAAGTTTGACTGCAGAACAGCCACACTGCTTTGAAAATCTCTTTCAAGTGCGCTGCACAGTAGCTCTGGTTTAGGAGAAGTGCCACCGTAAGTCTGAACTGACGGCAGAGCGTTCTGGTTGCTTTCTTCTGATGTTCGAGGCTGTTTGCTGTGTTCAGAAACTGCAGCAGGCATGCTGCATCTTCGAACCTCTATAACAGGCCTACACTCATTTAAAACCAACTTAACATCTTCAGCAGATGCTGATCTAACATACATTTGTGGGAGCCTGTTCGTGAAAGGTGGCTTAATGCGATCTGGCAACTCAGCAAGACCATCGGCCTCTTTTTCCACAAGGGCTGGTGATTTGGCACTTGCCAAAAATGGTGACTGTGAAAAAGACATTTGGGAATCAGAACCTTCTGGCATAAAGTCTGAATCGTATTCAATTAAAGGCCTTGGAGTAGTTACTGTGGTATGGCAAGAATCCTCAGAGCTCGCAACAGAAACCATGGACACTGACCTGGAGCTCAGCCCCATCTTTTCACTTTCTGATTTGGGCGATCTATTTATATTATCTAAAGCCAATGAAGTCTTTGCAACATTGACACTTCTCGTATCCACTGACTGTGATCTATTACTTGTAGCATCTTTCTGCTGTTTTTCCTTCATACAAACGTCTGGCAACTCTGAACTTTTTGAACGAATCAGTTCTTTGCCTTTTACTTCAGCTAATGACTGTTTGGGTTTTTCCTTCATTTTGTGATGTTCTGAACAAGTGCGGTTTCTCAAACGTTCCTTCTCTTTCTGTTTTATTTTTTCTTTATGCTTTCTATGCCACTGCTCTATTTCCAGATCTTTAAGGCTAAGCATTCTTTCAAAACTAGTTTGCATTAAATCATCATTGACTAATCTTTTTTCTTTAGGCCGAGCATCCTTCGATGCAGGAGCTGGTTTAGGCTTAAGTTTCTCATGTTCAAGTTTTAGTTTAAGCAAACTACTTTGATGTAGTTTATCTTTATGCTTGTCCCTCTCTTTGTATCTGTCTATATCTTTATCTTTTTTATCTTTCTCTCTACCATCTGGAGTTTTCAACAAATCATCTTTGGGTTTTTCTTTCAAAGATGACAGTTTGTCATGAACTGTTTTATTACTTTCGGTAATAGTGCATCTCCTTTCCTCTTGCATATGTTTTGAGCTTGCTAATGATGAAGTCTCCTTGTCTTTGGATTTGTCTTTTTTTTCTAATTCCTTTTCTTTAGTTTTATTTTTTTCTGATTTAGTATATTCAGATTCTTTTTCAGACTGTTTGACTTTTCTTTCAGTACAGTGTTTTTCTTTGCTTTCAGCCCAATGCCTGTCTTTATCAGCCTTTTCTTTATCATGCTTCTTATCAGTTTTTTCTTTATTTCTTTCCTTGTCATCAACTTTTTTAAGAGCGCCCATGCTTTTTACTTTATCATTTTCCTTATGGCACCTTTCTGCTTGCTGAAAACTGGACTTCTCCTTTACTTTCTCTGTATTTTCATTTACTTCTGCTTTATCTTTCTCAATTTTGTATTCATGCTTTAACTTTTTATCTTTTTCTCCATGTTTTCTTTCTATCTTTTCAAAATCTTTTTCTTTGATTGAGAATCGCTTTTCTGTCTTCTCTTTATTTTCCTTTAAATTCTTTTCCTGCTTTTCAGTATCTGTTTCTCTTTCTACTATATGAACACTGGTTGCCTCATTTTTAACACCAAAACAGAACAATTCAATTTCTTTATCTGCAAGCGTAACTTCTTTTTCTTCTTTTGTATCTTTTATTTTTTCATCCTTGAGAAACTTCTCATTTTCCTTTTTGTTCTTCTCTTTTTCTCTCTCATCTTTAATACTTCTCTCTTTCTGGAACTGTCTCTCCTTAACTAACTTATCTTCTTTTGCCACAGTTTTTTCTAGCTTTGATTTTCTGTCTGAAGAAAGAGATTCATGTTCTGTATTTATTGAAGTATCATCATTTTCATCACTTTTGAAAAAGTTCTCCTTCCAAAATTCTCTGTCAAACTCAATACTTCTTTGAACCTCTTTAACATTATCTTTATGTTTGTGTTTCTCTCTTTCCCCATCCTGTTCCTTTTTGTGCTTTTCCTTTTCTCTTTCTTTGTGCTTTAATTTATGCTTTTTTAGTGTTTTACCTTCCTTGTCCATTTTTCTCAAACTATATTCTGAATTCTCCAATGTTGAGCTATTATCTTCCTCTTTAATTTTAGGACTAGATTTTTCACCAAATTCCAAGTGAAAATCCTTTTGATGATGCTTGCTTTTTTCTTTGTACTTGCAAGATTTCCCACTAGAACTTTCTACTAGATAATCAGAATCAGTGTTGTGGTCATACCGAACTAATTCGGACTGCAATGTTATTTCAGAACCTCCTGGTGATAAGCAGGTTTTGGTGTTTTCTTGCTTTAATGGCGTTGACTGCTTTTCACTTAACCCACAGGGATGCTTTGGAGATTTTCCAGCAGTGATATGAAACAGATGTAAAGAAGAATCTTCTTTTGAGGTGAAAGACTTCTTAAAAGTTTCTTCCTCTCTAGCTTTATCTAAAGGATCTAACCCAGAAGTAGCTATATTTGTTACTCTAGCATTTTCTTTTTCTTGCTTTACTTCTTGATTCTCCTTATTTTTGCTTTGATTTTTTACTTTCCTTTTAACTTTGCCCTTTTGCTTGTGCTCGTTTGTAACCATATATTCTTTCTTCACTCTAACATCAGAATTTGATGTCTCTGAAACAGAGCAAGGAGAGACCATTTTCTTGTCCTGAATTATTTCTTCATCTGAACTTTCAGAACTTGAATACAGAACTCTAGAGGGTTTTTGCTTTTTGTTTTTGAATGATTTTGAAAAGACAACTTTTTCTTGTTTTACAAATAAGCTGGTCTTTTCAACTTCAGTTTCATCTTCTTTCCTTGGGTCTTTTCTAAGAATATGCTTGTCATCAACCATTTTTTTCATTTCATCTTCATCATCATCTTTGAACTCATACTCATCTAGAGCCGATGGAAGTGGTACCTTGCTAGGGACCGTTTGTTTGCTGTTGTTGGCTACAGAATCCTTTTCTGCTTCTGAATCAACATTCCCATCTACGCTGGAAGGATTTACAGATGGAGCTTCTTCAGAATCTAGAGTAAGGAAAGCAAAAATTAATTGAATACTAATGGGACACTTGCCATACCTCAAGACAAAAGAGTTCAGTTCAGCAGTCACCTCTTTACGAATAAAAAAAGAATAAAACCTATCTTAAACACACAGCAAAACTTCTCACTAGAATTAAGCTTTTTAAGAGAAAACAAAAGGTCATGAAATCAAAGTTCTCCCCTCCCTTTAGAGCCCTCACTTAGAGAGCTAATTAACATTTATATCTAATAAAAGTAACGCAGTTTAAATTTTGAAAACCTCATGTATTGTATAACCTGACTATTTCTAAAGGAGAATACCCTGCACAGACTGTTGAGGAATCAGCTGCTAAATAGTAACAAGACTCTATTACACATATGCAAAAATATTTGTCTTAAGATCAATGCTTTCACTAAACTGAAGTTGATTCTGTGAAGTGATGCCACAACTGTTCCTTAGAACAGAAGGACCACGCACTGTATTTCAGGCTATTCTAATGCCAAAAAAGTTAACACTACATCAGAACATAGGGCAATATGACTTTTTTCCTTGAAGTATACTGCAACTTTGACTAGAAAACACTCCTGGGGGTTGCATTTTAAGTACTTGTCTGGGAAAGAGAAACCAACTTTTACAATCATGTGACATGATGCTACTCTTCATGTGCTTTTCACAGATCACAGAATGGCTGACATTGGAAGAGACTTCTGGAGATCATCTGGTTCAACCCACCCTGCTCATGCAGGGACACCCAGAGCCAGCTGCCCAGGACCATGCCCAGAAAGCTTCTGAATTATCTCCAAGGATGGAGACTCCACAGCCTCCCTGGACAACCTGTGCCACTTCTTGGTCATCCTCACGGTGAAAAAAATGTTTCCTGCTGTTCAGAGGGAACTTCCTGTATTTCACTGTGTGCCCATTGCCTCTGGTCCTGTCACTGTGCACAAGCGACAAGAGCCCAGCTCTGTCTTCTTTGCAAACTCCCCTCAGGTATTTTTATGCATCAACAAGATTCCCCTGAGCCTTTGCTTTTCCAGGCTCTTTGTCATCTTCCTGGCCCCTCCCTGGACTCTCTCCATGGTGTGAATGTCTCTCCTGCTCTGGGGAGCCCAGAGCTGGACCCAGCACTCCAGCTGTGGCCTCACCAGTGCTCAGTAGAGGGGGAGGATCACCTCCCTCAACCTGCTGGCAACATTCCTCCTAATGCAGCCTGGGACACCACTGGCCTTCTTTGTAGCAAGGGCACATTGCTGGCTCATGATCAAGCTGCTGCTGTTCAGCATGAGCCAGGGCCTTTTCTACAAAGCTGCTTTCCCAGCTGGTCAGATCCCAACCTGCACTGCTGCTTGGATGGTTGTTCCTCCCCAGCTGCAGGACTTTGCACTTCCCCTTGCTGAACTACATGAGATTCCCATGAGCCCATTTCTCCAACACAGTAAGGTTCCTCTGGATGGCAGCACAACTCTCTCATGCACCACTCATTCCTCCTCAGAACCCCCAGTTCCGTGTCATTAGGAAACTTCCTGATGGAATACTGTACCCCAACCATTAATGAAGGTGTTAAACAGGATTGGACACAGTATTGATCCAAGGTACAGATGCAGTTACTGGCCTCTAAATAAACTTTGTGCCACTAATCACCACCATTCTGGCCTAGACATTCAGCCAGTTTTCAATCCACCTCACTTCTTTTACCTAAAAGATTCTGAATTGTTGAATATTCTGTGAAAGCCAAATGAAAAGTTCCTGTCTGGCACTCAAGTAAGTTACTCATGGTCAAGAATCTTTTGCTTCTGAGGAGGCAACAATTTTTTCTGTGCTCCAAGAAGCTTTACATACTCCTCAATCTGCAGAAACACAGGAAGGACCAAGAATTACACCAAGAATTACTGCCTCCACTTCAGCAACTTACTAAACGGCTCACCCACCAAAACCAGTGGCCCCCCACTGGCAGGAACTTTTCTACACTGAGTATCTAGGTTGCACCCATGTGAAACACTGACTCCTGATTCATCCACTAAAGGTGGGAAGTAAGTGACTATGGGGATATTTTTCACCATGAAACAAACCATCTCAGAAACACACTATCATAAAAAATATGGTATTTTCCTCTATATCTTTCTCTGGTAAAATCATCATTCTGATATAGAGCTGATCTGCAAAGTGGGAATGGCTTATTAAAGACAGAGAGAAAAGTAAAAAAAAAAAATTCAGAATATGCACTTCAGATAATTCAGTTGAAAAATTTAACAAACTACCTCTAAAAATGTAAGTGAAAGACAACCTTAGCAATATCAATTGTTACCTGCAGCAAGTCTTAATAGCTAGCACTATACAAAAGATTATGGCCACTTAACCTTAGGTAAAATGATGCATAAGTATGCAATTAAATAGCTACTTTTACCTGAGCAACTGTCCTCATCATCAGAGATGGGCACCTCTCTTTTCAACAGCATTTCCAATTCTTCAGTTTCAGCAACATCAACAGGTCTTTCCCCGTGCTTATTAGCTTGAAATGGATTTCCACCATGTCGAAGCAACAGCTTCACAATCTGCAGCATTAAATAAATTAACTTTGAGGTTATCCACAACATTTTACTTGACCGGCATAAAAATCCCCTGTTGCACATGAAATGTGAGTAACATGATATGCGATCCTAAGTCCTATCTATGATATTGAGACTGGGAAGCAAGGCTTCAGCAACTAAAATGCAAAGTCCAGGTAGTGCATACAGTCTGCTCTGTAAAGGAGGTGAAGGGGAAGACTAGAGACAGCTGCCCTCTGTTACACAGCATCATTATAAAAGAAAGAAACGGGCCTTTGTTCTTGCTGTTCTAGCATTTCTTTACACAATTTATTTGGTTCCCCACCTATCAGGCTCTTTACTCCTCTGCACTTGCTTCACTCTCTTGCTCCAAATTTTATTTCACTTAAATAAGGAACAGATAAACTTTTACAAGTCACAGTACTAATGGTTTCCCCAACAGTCCCAAAAAGCCCTGAGAGATCTTACTGGAGGAACAAAGCACCTCCACCTGCAACTGCGTGCAATAAATCAAAATAATCAACTTCTCCACCATCAAGAGCAAAAATTTGTTAATGTTACAGTGATACCAAGGCCACTGCATTTTCAGCACAGTGTCCAGTATTAATTACTTTTTCCCCCCCTATGTATAAAGAATGTGGAAATTCAGCAGACAGTGACATCTTAACAGGAAGCTTCAGAATTATTCTGGTACATAATGTCAGTGAGATGGCCATAGGTACCTGTACTGATACCAGATAAGCAAGAGGTCCCATTCTCCAAGACTCTACTACAACTCTATGAAAGCTTGACCTAAAGACCCAAGTTCTTAATTTACATACCTATAAAAAGCAGTTACTAAACAGCTAATAAAAAAATTCCCAACAGATTATCATAATTAATTTCTCTAGCTTTTCCAGAAAAACCTTTCAAACTGAACATCTTGTTTGCAAGGTGTACTTAATTTAAGGCTGTATTCTATCTTTTGCTTCACACAACAGATCACATACACAGTAATGAAATAAAGGAGATATAAAGGGAAATCAGAGTCATTTCTACATCTTATTTGCAGAAATCAAGAACAAATTTGAAAGTTAATGTAAAGCACCTACAGAGCTCAATTTATCTTCTCCACTAAGTGCTGATTGGTAAATTAAAAAAATAGTAAGAATAGATATACATCAATTCTCTATTTCAATGCCATTAAAATATTTTAAAAGAAATATAGGATATATACCTTTAAATATTTATAAACATGTATGTATAATACACATGAATCCACAGTACACTTTTAGAAGACATCTTTCTTTTGAGAATTCGATACCATAAAAGTTTCTCACAAAAAGTCCCTTAGGTGTTTATTTACTAAGAAAGTAAAGATGAAACTTTTAAATATTTAAGAAAACAGATACTGGTAGGAAATATCTTGCAATAGAAGTCAGATGAAACGAAGACAATCAGAACAAGTTTAAGATGTTCCCAAAACAGCAGAAGCAGAACTACAAGACCATACAACTACAATTAGGATAGTTAGGATCTGTTCTGAAGCTTCAGCATTTCAAGCCACGTTTTTATCCCACCCCCACTCTCACAGAACACTCACATTTCTATGACCACTGCTAGCAGAATCATGAAGAGGGGTATCATCATCCAAGCCCTGTGTGTTCACATCTGCTCCCGCTGCTATCAGAACTTTAGCAACATCGTAGTAACCAACATTACAAGCTTCATGCAGTGGTGTCCAACCTAGAGTGAAGAATGTTAGGTTTAAGACGAAGATCAAAGATTTGGTTTTTCATTCCTGTGCAATAGATCTCTATTCCCTCTGAACATTTTAAAATACACTCACACACAGTCCTTGGCAGAACAGCAACGCCATCCATCTGATGAACAACACATGCTTTATCAACTTCAAACCTCATGTCAAATTTCAAGTTTTTCTGAGATTAAACTGAATGCTGGAATCACAAATCAAATAGTGGAAGACAAAATCTGGCACAAAATCCCCAGGCTAAACATGTTAGAGATTCTTTGACTAGTAAACATTTGAACTCTGGCAGGTGTATATAAAAATAATATTATAATACATGGAAACAGTTTGAAAACCACACTATTGGAAACAGTAAGTGTAGCAAATTGTCATAACCAGTGCTCCTTTAGAGTTATTGAACATGTACTAGGAATCATTAACAACATTAGCAGCTAGATAATAAGCTATTAATAAATAATGGCAGAGAACTTACTCTGGTATTCCCCAGAACACCAGTCATTGTTTACAATTTTGATTTCCACAAGTTCAGTGCTCATTTTCTGTAGCAGACCGTCAACTGAAGATGACAACTCACACATGCTATACTCTTTACCTCAATTTCCTCTTCCAAGCTTGATGACTTCCACTTCATAGCTGACCTGAACTGCTGTAGATGCCTTCTCAAAGCCCAGTTTTGGGGAGGCATTCAACTTTTGTTTTCAACATAACCAATAAAAGAGTTTAATCACATGAGCTCTGTATCTAATCAGTAGCAGTCTTGAACATCCATGAAGTGGAGGTACAAGAAACCCCTAACTTATCTAATCCCTCAGTAATGGGATTTCTCACCTTCTGCTTTCACTCAACTTCAAGCTGCCACTTATTAAAAATTTAAAAGCAGCTAAAAAAAAGGAAAAAGCAAAAAAACAAAAAGGGGAAAAAAATAAAAAATGTTCTAAGTTATTCTAAAGCAAAACACTTCTTTCTGTTCTTCATATACTAAATTTCCTCTTCAATCATCACTTGGGTTACTCACTTCCAGCTCTGTCTGGCTACCACCTCCATCTTTCCATTTTCTTGCTATTTGCCCTTTTCACACTCACCCAACATGATAACACTCTTCTGCTCTCAGCCCTCTGATCCCTGTCTTTTATTCTCTGTATTAATTATCTTCATCATTTATTTTTCTCCATGTTGTATTGCTTTGCTTTTCCATCCTTCCACAATGTCCAGCCTGCCAACTCTAGTGCTGGCTTGCTGTCAGTATGTTTCCCTTACTCTTGTTCTCACACAGCAGTATCATTCTGGCAGATATCCCATGAGCAGGGTTACTTCCTCCATTACTAATTCATTTTCTGCTCCTTTAGTTCTGCCAAATCCTTAGCTAAAAAACCTCTAATTCTCTAAACTACACTGCATACTAAATTCCTACTTTTCTCCACTCATGACTCACTGCTTCAATCCTCCCCCTCTTCTTGACTTCTCCCTCTGCACAGTATTTTGAAGTTCAGCCATCTCTGCTTCTCACTTCGGATCACCAATAAAAAAATATCTCACTTGATGCCAAACAACTCCTCCAGAATTCTGAAGGAAGTCTCCAACAACTTGTATCCAACTGATTGTCAGAACCAGTTCTCAGCCATTGTCCTTTTCCTTTCATCTGCCTTTAAAATTCAGTATCTGCCCTACGTTAGACTAGGATGAGCTGTGAAGTTAAATTCCTCCAGAGCAACACATACAGTAATGTGCATTGCATTTGGGGGCTATGTCAGTACTCACAGCATACCGGTGGTTTTGGCTACTGCTGAACAGGGCTTGTGAAGTGCCATGGTTTTCTCTCTCCCTCCTCCTGCACGAGCGTTTGGGAGGGGACATAGCCAAGACAGCTACCCAAATACATAATCCATACCACAGGATGTCATGCAATAAAAGTTCATTGAAAGGAGAGGGAAGGAGGGTAGTTTGTACATAATGGCATTTGTCTTTCCAAGCATCTGTTACACCTGCTGAGGCCCTGCTTCCTGGGAAGGGACTGAACATTTGCCTGATGATGGGAAGTAGTGAATGAATTCCTCTTCTTCCTTTGCTTGTACAGGCAGCTTTTGCTATTCTTATTAAATGGTCTTTAACACGACCCACAAGGGTTTTTTTTTCTATCTTATTTTCTCCCCACACCTTGTTGAGGAAGGGAAGTGAGAGAGCAGCTGGGTGGGTGTCTGGCAGCCTGCCAAGGTCAACCCACTACACCTCTTCAAGCGTTTCTATTATTCTCCCAGTGATTTCTATGGGCCTGTCTTCTCCTGAACATCCCCCTCCTTTTCTAAAATTGCTCTTGTCAACAAGTTCTTCTCATCTCCCCTCTCAACTTCTTTGAACATCTCAGTGTTCTACTTCTGCTTGTCTTCTTCTCTTCCTCTACATGCCAGTCCTGGGCAGCTTCTTGTTCAAATACAAATTCAGCTACCATTTTCAAACCAAGAAATTACCAATCTGTTTCTTACCTAAAGCAAAGATTTCAGTTCATCTCATTAATATCTTCTCTTGAAGCCAAGTATGAGCTGACTAATTGTGCTATATGGTTCTCAGCTTCTCCCACACGGGCCTGCTACCTCAACTCCTCTCAACCATTCCCACTGAAAATATAAGCCAGACCCATAAGCCTAAAAATATTGTATATGTTACAACATAACAAAGCTCATCAACCGTTATGTAAATCACAGCAAATACTGACAAATTAAAGCTGTCATTAATCCAGCAGGACTAGATGACAATTGCAACCATGCCACTCTCATCTGCCTTGGTGTCTATCAGCTGTCCCAGTGAAGACAGTGCACATCGAAGCGCCACCACCTCCACCATTACTGACCTTGCATCTCCTCACATAGCCCAGTCTCACCATTTAACTCTGCCCAGCACAATCCTGACAAGTTCAGCAAGAACACAGAAATCTGTGTGCACAGGTTTCTGTCAACACCTACTGCTCCATGGCCCTGGACACAATGGAAACCTCTCAGTATTAAAACACTGTTCTAATAATACACTTTGTACTACAGTGTCCCAGTACTGCCACTGCCACTGGAAATGAAAAACACAATTTTGGGAATTTCTATGAAGTTATACTTTTTCATTTGCATAAAACATGAACCGAAAGGAAACTTCTGTTAACAGCTTCAGTATTACTTTTAATTGATACAGTTAAAAGTACTCATATTAACTTACCTGCAAAATCTTTTACATTTACATTTGCACCTAATCTGATTAGCTCCTTGACCTGTTTAACATCCCCTCGAATTGCTGCCATATGTAGAGGAGTCTCCCCTCTTTCGTTTCTCTTGTTAACTTTGTCTTTTTGTCTTGAAGAAGAGGTTGGAGTTTTCTTTTGTGCTGGTGTTGTTTGTAAGGAATGATTTAAGGTGGAATCTAAAAAACAAGTTTTTAAATGGTCATTGTTAAGTTAATTAAAGTGAGGTGAAATAAAAAATTGTAAACACTTGCCTTCAAAAATGATAATGACCAGTGAATAATTGTATTTAAATAAAAGACATTTCACCCTTCACAGGTGTCAACACAATGCTGATTTCCAATGTGAACAAGGGCATTTTGCAAAATCTTACTATTTTAAGCAAGTTTCTAGGACAGATGAAGTCTATCCTAACTACAAGGTTCACATACTCTGCCATAAATTCTCCTGAATCAAGACAAGGTGAGATCACGCAGATCAGTATCTACCCTGCTTCCCCTTCCACCAGCAAAACTCCACTATATTTTTATGTAGTGGGATGCCAGCTTAAAGAATTACAGTGTGTGTATTGTACTACATACAAATCCTCAGCTGTACCAACACAGCTGGGTGGACTGGATAGTTCCTTAAGGAAACCCAGCCATTTGCTTTCAAATAGCAATTTTGTAAAAACTTTATGCCTGTAGAACATATACATACGTAAAGATTTTTTTTAAAATGCAGCTGGACCAAGGACAGTTTGAAATGGTGAATTAAGAACAAGATATCTCCCCTCTCCCATTAAATCAGAAGGAAATGGTCCCATTTCCTCCTAAATTAAAATCCTGCTCCAAAGTGAGAAAATGAGATAATAGTTAAGCTTCAATAAAAATCAAAAAAGAAAGTATTTCAGGCTTTAAATAATCCATACGGAACAATGTCTGAGAGGCAAAAATAAACAAAGGAAGAAATTAAATTTTCAGTTTTTACTGCTATCACAGTGCAAAGCTTTTCACATAAATATAGAAAATCAAGAATTTTTCATCAGATTAATTATCCATGTGAAATAAATTTTAACACAAGTATGAATGATTCAAAATACGTGAAAAAAAGAAAAAAGATTGGTGAAAAACATCAGTGTTCTGAATATTCTGACTAGGACAGAATTAAACAGGCAGGAGAGAGAAAACTGTTAACTCTGTAAGATCACCTGGACTGTTGTCTCTTGCTGTCATCTGCATGAGAAGTGCCATCTGTTTGCGCTCTGACAGAGGGTAACCAAAAAGAATGCTAACGGGTGCCGATTTCTTATTCCCAGCATCCTTCTTCATTTTCTTTTTCTCCGGACCTTCCTTCTCTAGAAATGGGAACAATTCAAGACTCAAACTGCAGTTCCATCAGTATATTTTTCTAAAAATAAAACCATCCTCTTAAGGCCTGTAAACTTGTGATTGGTGACAGGTGATGAAAAACAGAAATTACACCTCTAACTTACTGCATTTGCATTAGTGTTGGTTACCTGGTCTAATCATATTAGGATAATAAGCTACTGAGATAAAGCACTTAAAGCTGTAAGCAGGATTACCAAAAAATTCTAACAGATGAAAAACCTGTTTCATAGAAGCAATGCTATGTATGTCACAACTTTAATTCTCAGACATTAAAGTCAGGAATTTAAAATTTCTGTAAAATCAGCTGGTCAGCTTTGAACATTGAATACAGATCTCAGACTACGCTCTCTTCTACTTCTTTCAAGACACCATGTTAAAAATTAGGAAAAGACTAGTTAATATTAGTATATGCTAAGTAATTGGTTAAAAGATTGTTTCTCTCAAACTCATCCTGGTATTTTGTCTTAAAGCAATTTTTTCTCCAGAATTCATATCCTTCAAAAACATACAGCTAATTTATATACGTAACTTCTTTCCTTTTATCAATATTTACAGAAGCTGTTTAATATTTCATCTCCAAGTTTTAAACCAGGAGCTAAAATTACACATCTGAGTAAACACATCAAAAATAAAACAAAACTAAACTCCCACCAAAACCAAGAAACCCTGTCATCTGCAAAAGCAGAAAACCTTAAAACAGAGGACTCCACTGAGGAAAACTTCACTGAACTTCTGCAGAGGTAAAAATTAGAATCTTAAGTCCCTTTGAGGTTCCTAGTTATCTTTTCACTTTCTACAGTCCTGCCTTCTTTCTTGTTTCATTCTTTTCCTCTCAACTAATTTTCTGCCTTCCTAGCCTTTTCTAAATCTCACTTTCTAGGCCTGATTACAGACACAAGCTCTAGTAATGCAGTGCTTTTCAGGCACAGGAAGGCACATCAACAGTTCTTATCTTGAATTCCATACTGACCCATAAGAAAGACATGATTTTATGGGCTAAACAATTGCCAGCAGAGTATTTAAGAATGGAAAGCTACAGATCAATGTACATATTTTAAAAACCTCTATAAATTTAGCCATGTTTAAAAAGGAAATTATTTTTAATAATCAAATTTTTTTTCCTAAACTGCAGGCAACTCACCGTCTTGAACATCTAAAAAATTAATTCAATATCCAAATCAACACTATTTGTGTTGTGCCCTATAGGTAAAAACATCTGCATAGGAAAATAAAAAAGTCTTTACAATAAAAGTGTACTTTAAACTTCTCACTGCAAGCATGCTGTTCTTTCTGCAAAGAGAAAGTACAGCATACTCTTTACTGACTGATTTAGTACTTCCATCGAAATAACACATTTCAGATTGACCAGCATAATCAGATATTTCTTAGCATATGCTATTGACTGCTCATGATTCTTTCCTTGAAAAACACATTTATTTTCAGAATTATTCCTTACTATTTTATAGCTATTTTCAGCTTGAGAAAATAATGTATCAAAATAAATGAAATAAAGTTTTTGATTATCTCGGTTTTACTCTTTTATATATCAGGATTGTTTGAGTTTTTTGGGTTTTGCTTAGTTTTTTTAATTAGCACAATTTATTCCTGCCTCACGTTCAGTGCTCCATTTCAGTGGTAAAATATTCTTCTATTATGCTTTATCAACACAGTGCTAGCAAAGCATTTCTAGATCTTACAAATTAAAAGCACCAAATAAGAACATAAGTGTTCTCACCAAGTTATACTGTAATTACCCGCTTACTGCTCAAAAGGAGACACAATTTTATTAAAATAGATATTAGACTTCATATATGTTGTCAATAAATCTAAACAGTTCAATAAACAAAAATCAACATGTCTCAAGATTACAGCAGGTGCACTTGGTAATCCCCCCAAAGATCTCATGGATATGACCTGGTTCTGACAAGAGGGGTGGAAGAAAGCAAAAAAAAAAAAAAAGGAAAAAAAAAAAAAAACCACAAAAAAAACCCAACAACAAAAAAAAAAAAAAAAAACCAAAAAACACCCCAAAAAACCAAAACCAAACAAACAGAAACCCCAAAACCCAAACCGAACCAAAAAACAAAAAACAAAAAAGAGACAGTAAGGAGTAGGGCATATAAAATAGAAAGTTTTTTACATCAAAAAATACATCAATGTTCCAAGAATACTATCACATAGTACACTACACTTTACCAGGAGGAGACCAAGTTAACATTCAGGAGCTTCAACTTTTTAGCTGTTCTTTATCTTACAGTAACAGAAAATTTCACCACTGTGAACTTGATGTTTCTATAATTCGAACAGTAACAACTTCCCTAATAAAGGAACAGAATCAGTTTAAGATACTAAGTTCAGGTAGAATTTAATGTATAAAATTGACGATGAAATTCAATCAGTTAGTTTGGGGGTTTTTTTTATATTTTTTATACTTTGTTTTTAGGTTCTATAGAATACAAATATCTTCTTTTACATTCACATTCTCGTAACTTTCTGACGTTCTTCAGCACTTAGAAATGAACATAAGGGTTAGAAATAGAACATAAGAGATTTTTTCACTTTTTATTAAAAAAATAAAAACCAGAACTCTTCAAGTGGCTCCATGTTCAACCACCTTTATTAAATAAACTTCATAATACACAGCCAAATCCCTCTGGACTATATCTCTTGAATATTTTCCCTTGGCAACACAAGCTTTTCACTGAACACGTAAAAAAAAAATTTGAAATACTCAAGTTATGTCAAACAGGAATTCAGGAGCATCCAAGCACTTATTTGTAAAAGGGCTCAATGAAATCCACCCACAATACTTAAAACACTCTGGCCCAAGGAACATCAGAGACACTGGTGATTGTTTTAGGATAATTTATGCATGACAGATTTTGTCCCAAGGCAACCAATAATGTATCTGGTTTTTTGTTTGCTTGCTTTTTTTCCCCCAGCTGGATAAATTACAAATACCCACTCAAGTAATTTTTAATGTTTTGGAAAAGTTAAATTATTAAGTAATGTAAAACATAGATTTCTCAAAACAAATAATGCCAAACTAACAACGTATTACATTTGGTAAAATTAATCACCTCAGTGGATAAAGGAAATTAAGCAAAAAAAAAAACCCCTCAAATTCAAACTTCAGGGCTCATCATACTCTGTTTTTATGCAAAAGAGTCCCAATATAGTCTAAATCATAAAAAAATAACAGGATCAAAAAATAGGACCATGACAAATTAAAATATGAAATGCTCGAAATAAATTTTATGAAGTCAAAAGATTGAATGATATACAACCAAAGAAAAATATATTCATTGCTAGGTCAAGACCTAGATGCAGATGATGAGGTTCAGAAATAAGAGTTTATGGAGCTCTGCATGATCATTGCAACCTCACTGAAGTTATTTCCAAGAGAAACACATCATGACTGGCTGTGTTTCCTACCCTCAGGGGAAGAGAAAGCTTAGAATGTGATGCAGAGACCCCATAGTGCATTTAACAATGTCTAGATTTCAAGGTACTATTGTGATACCTAATTAATCAAGTTTATGACATATTTATTTAATGAAACCAACACACAAAACCACCTCCACTTTCCTGCCTGTAGCCCAGACAACAGTTAAACTTGTTATAGCTAAACAATAAGCCCATATTCAGAAGCAGTGTGTGAACAACACCCCCGCTAACCTCTGTAACTACAGAAGGGATGAGCACAGGAATTGCGTTACTGTGATGTACCCGGGCAACATCAAGAGGTCAGTTGTTTTGCTCTTCTGGATGTCAACTAAGTGCTAAAAGAAGTATGGCTATGCCAGGTTTGGACTACTTTAAAGACTGAAATTGAAGGGGTCAGAAAACAAAACCAAGATCCTGCTATAAACAGTAAATCTGGAGAACATAATTTCCAAGAAAGATCAACAAATTGCTGCATTCAATGTAACTGTAACTCATTGTTGTTCCTGAATAATCAACTCTGTAACAAGACTCTCTTTACAACTGAAAGATTTTTAGGATCTGCAGTTATGTTTAATTATTGTGAAAAATTCAATTTTCTCTCTTCAGACTAGTAAGGTGGAGAAAGCAAACAAATCTGACATCTGCAAAATCAACACTTGTCTATTGCTCTTATTCCAATAACCACACCAGAGGTTACTTAAAACTAACCAGATTACATAAATAAATTAAGAAAATATAAGTAACTCCGTTTAAGTAGTCTAAATAACTGATGGCTTTTCAATCAAATTATGGTTTTGGATTGGGAGACTTAAGAGAGTTTATTTTAAAATATATTAAAAAGAATTCTGCTTTGATCATCCAATCCAGCAGTTTCAATCAAAGCTTACGTGTAGACTCCTCCATAATATTTACTTATAAATAGGTTAAAGCTATACTGCAGTATAAATAAATTCACCTGCAGGACGTATACATTTTTTTGTGGTTGCTCTGACCAAGAATGGGGATATCATAGCAGAGCCTTCAGTTTTGGGAAGCCACCACAGCCAGGGGAGTGTCACAGCCCTGCACAACAGAAGAAACACAACAGGATGCTGCTGACAAAGACAGGGACAGAGTGTCCTTCCAGGTGTGTCCTGTTCCCAGGGGCCTCTTCAGAGGGCCACAGCTCTCCTGGGACTCCCATTATCTTTCAGATCTGCGCAGACTTGGCAGCTCCCGCAGCCTTCTCAACTGGCACTGCAGGACTGCCTTTACTCAATTGGCTGCAATCTTCATGGGTATTAACTTATTAAGAAAGTAACTAAAAGGCTCAATCTTAAAATACTGAATATAAACTTAATGCAGCATTTTCTTAAGAAAAAAAAAATTAAATTTAGCTAGAGGTAGGCTATAATTTTTCTAGACTCTTACAGTACTCTACAAACGCTGTTTGGTTGCAGTCTTGCCAAAACTGACTAGGTATAAAATGTACTTTTTTTATAGCACTGCAGAAATCAAATAGAAAAAAAAAACCCAAAACATTTCTGTATTATGTCAACATTTATTTTGGCTGTCCATGCTCATTCCCACTTGCAAAATTTAGACAATACCTGAAACAAAAAAACAAACAAACAAAACCCCAAAAACCAAACAAAAAAAAAAAAAAGCCCACCAGAAAAAAGAGCAAAGGAGCAATTTTTACAAAAATCAGTAGAAAAAGGAAAAAAAATTAGTTTATGGAAGACCCTGGAGCTAGAACCAAGAAAGTTTTAATGATATAAAGCTCTAAAAATTAGGTATCCCTATTCTTTGACTCATTTACATGCCTAAACAGGATGAAATCCAATTATCATGGAGTTTCTACAATCAGCTAGTAACCCTATATTGTATCTTGGGGATAAACCATTTATTAAACAATTAAATTAAAAAATTTCAAGTAGCTCTAGCCACTTTTATATTTAGGGTTTTTTTAACTCAGACATATTTTTAAAGACCTTGAAGCTGATAGGAAGCTTTTCATTACCTTTTCTTTTTCCCCCTCTGTGTCTGGTTACACTCTCATTTCCAAAAACTTACTTTCTTCCTTCTCAACATTTGCCATTCTCTGTCCACAGCTATCAGGGAGACACTTCTGTCAGAGGTAACAGTTTTGCTCAATGAGAGCAAAGCTTTTCCATGTATAATGCCACATTTGTGCCAGAAGCAGCATTGCATTTCATCATCACTGATGTCAGTCCTAATCCATGTCAGTGACAAACTTGGCACCAGTGTGCCTAATTCCCAGCAGTCTAATCTAATTGGTTAGGCACAGAATCTGCATTACAGGAACATTTTTTTTATCCTAGCAATGCTCCTGCTCTGAAGTTTCTGGAAGGTTTATGTACCAAGTTTCCTACCTGCAAAAGGGCAGTTGCTCTAATGCCTTACCTCAGCAAAAATTAAATGTTCACCAAGCTCTGATGCTAGCTAGCACAGTTAAGAGCCATGTGCCTTCTACTTTTATGTTAAATATATCTTGCCTCCGCTTGAACTGTCTATTTCACCTCCCTGCTACAACTTCTGACAAAAAAATTTTGTAGTGTGAGCATTGTGTTCTTGTGCATGTCTAAGTGTCTGAAGTAATCAATTTTGTTTGTGGCAACTGTAACAATAGACACTACAGCAAAAAACACACAAAAAGTTCTACGACTTTCCAAGATGCTTGGGACAATGACTTATTTAAAGTTGATGGGGGGGGAGACATGACAAAAGATTTTCAGAGAAAACTTTCAATAAATATTTAATATGACATCTAAATACATTTACTTCCATGATGAAAAAGTAGTTTTGGTCTAATATCAAGCAAAAAATTTAATAAAGCAGGTGCTGGGAGCATACTTCTAATTTAGACATGGTCTTTTCAGAATCAAATGGTATTGTGAATAGTGCAAGAATGCTGTAAAACCACTGGGAACAGAACTAGAGTCAAGAGCATTGTTTTGCAATGCGACTATTTCAAATATGGATTTCATACTACAGTCTCTTTACAGTAATAAAAATATGTAAGTATTATCAAGGAGTCAAATCTGCATGAAATCAATCCTGAACAAAAATTAAACTCATACTGAGGCATACACTTCTACCTTGCATTTAAATCTAGGCATATTAAGGGAACTAACTGGTCATGAAAATATGCAAATGTACAATAAGCAATGTATAAAAAACTGTAGCACTGAGCCTTTGAGAAATGTGGGGAATTTCAATGCATTCTGCTGGCCATGGATACTGTCTGGTTATCAACATACCTATTACTGCACAATGACACAGATAATTAATTACCTAAACCCAGAGATAATTGCACCTCTTGGAATGCATCCAGCTCCCTTCATCTTGATTTGAAAAAAAACTGTGTTAAGAATGGCAGTTTGAAGCCTTGTAATCAGTTCTAGTATAAATAAGCTTAAGCTGGGAAGAACTACTTAGCCTGTACAGAGAAGGTACAGACCACAGGAACTTGAACTGAAAGGAAAGTGTGCTCTCCACGACTAGCTTAGTCCTGTCACTTTAGCAACCCTTTCTATGAAGGACGGTCCATCTACCAATCTATCCAACACTCCCTCCCCAAACAAGGCTACAAAAGGCTGACAGCTGTGTCTCAAATCAAGGCATTCACATGGTTTTTCATCTGTTTACTCATTTAAACAAATGGACCTCTAGGGATGACAATACAAAGAAAGATTTGTTACTGAAACAGAAGGAAAGAATGAGGTTAGTAAACAACTGGAGAATATAGATCAACTATGGTGGCATGCTGGCCACTGCTAATAACAGGATGAAAGCCTATCAGACTGAGATGCAACAATCAGAAGGAAGCAAGCAACTTTCACACTTATTATTCTTTTTAAAGAGAAAAAAAAACAACGTAAAAACATACAATTAATTAAGTTAGGACAGATTTTACCAACAAATAATTAGGTAAGGAAATAAAAAGGTTCTACCTGTGTCTGAATTGCGATCTTCGTTTCTGGATGGACTAATAGTAAAAGGAAGTTTACGTTTCATGGAAGACTTTTCTTTCATCTCCTTCCCCACATCACTCCTATCCACTTTTGGAGTTTTGCTGTAGGATGCAATCTTGTCCTTGCTCTAATATAAATAAAAAGTATACTAAGTATTTTTTGCATAAAGCAGGATAGTCTTATAATGTATACAGACTGAAAAGACTGATATGTGAGAATGCACGTGCTTGTGTATAAGTACGTGTATTACAAAATTTTGTCAGTAAACAAAATATCAATTGTCATTTCTTTTTTAAGTAACTAACTTCTATGTTATTTCTAGTTTCAGATACATCGCTGTAGAAATGCTGTTCACCATTAGAGGCCTAATTAATTAGCAAAGGAACAACATAAACTGAACAAGAATTTGACAAGTCTTGATGACCACCCCAATTTCCTTCCCTGACCATAACAATCCCACTAAAAGCACATTAAAAGCCCACACTGCAATCCAGACTGTGAATTGTAAACCCCCAAAAACCCCTCTAATTACCCTCCCCTGCCTCCACTCCCACCCTATAATACATCAATACAGAATTCCCTTTCTATTTCAACAATAACAGTGTAATGTTTCATTTGAGAAAAATCTATGAAGAAATGTTTTAAACTGATACCAAATTTAGAAAAAAAAAGGTATAAGCTATTTGGATTCCTGAGTTGCATAAATCTAGAGATTTTGGCTTATAACCCATATTTCAAATAAACAGAGAAAAATCTAAACAGGCTCACTATTAACTTATACTTGATTACTTTGCTAATATAGGAGGAAAGAATGCAAAGGATACCAGGTTAGTGTAAAGACTGCTTGAGAGAACCCACTGCAAACCCATCATCTTAGCTACCAATCGAGTTGCAATGCAGACATGTTTTCTGTACAATACATGCTGCAGAAACAATTCTCCTCTCTGTCAGCTATCACAACTCTACAGCTTTATATCATTCTCAACACATGATCAGATGAAGTTACTAATAGATTAACTTCTAAAGGTAGAAGAACATACACCGCCTTGCCAATCACTGAAAACCAAAAGGCTGGTCCTTGGTAATTCTGAAGTTTTATTCAGATTAGAGGAAAACTAAAAAATAACTTAAAGTAGAGGTATTGTTCTCAAAGGCAGCTTTTCTTTTTTTTTTTTTTTTTTTTCCAAAAAAACAAACTCAGGTAGGAAGATATCATCTGACGTGCTGAGTTTAAAATGTTGCCAAAATGTTGGCAGGAGTGATTAGAAAAAGAACCTGTAAAAAACCCCTACAACCTTCAGAAGACAAATATCTGTACAAGGGAAATGACAAAGAAGGTATTCGTCTGTATCAACAGAATTCCTGAGGTATAAAGGTTGCTTCCCTCAGAGAACACCTATCTTCTTCACTCCAAATTTAGAAACCCAAAAAACAAAACAAAACAAAACAAACAAAAAAAAGCAGAATAAAACCCACACACCAAAACCAAAGCCAACTCTCCTTCAAAACCCCAAAGGAAACAACACCCTCCTCCTTTTATTTTTTTTACATGCTAGAACAAAAAAATCTAAAAATCCAAACCCCTTAAGACTCCCCTAGGCCCTTGGAACATACAATGCCTGTGGTATTAGTTATAAAAGAAGTTAATCCATCTAATGCAAATCATCATTTCCAAATGCATCTCTAAGTTGGCAAGAGCAGATCCAAACTCCATTAAGCCTTTCCCCATCTCTTCCACCACACACACAAGTTTCCCACTTGAGCCCAACCTCATCAAGAGCTTTCTCATCCCTTGTTTCAAACAAACCAATTATTTCTCTTATCTTTGTAAGTGAATTTCCCACAATATGATGAAGTAGCATCAGAATTTTATTTTTTTTGCTAGAATATTATCTTATGCTAGGTACTATGCAATAGAAGGGAAGAACTAAAAATATTTAGAATTTCTAAGCAGAACACATTGGTTTCAACTTGTTTAGTAGAAAAAAACCCACAAATTTTTACAGTTGGTGATCTTTAAAAATAATTCCTTTTTTGGGGGCAATCCTCAGTAAAATACATCAGTAGGTGCTCACAAAGAGGCACAAACTGCTTAAGTAATTTGATAGCTCTACATTTACTCTTAAATTGCTTATATGTATTATGTCAAATATTATGACTGATGCACTAGTGTTTGAATAATGACTGAAAATTAATTTTGTGATAATCTAATTAGGAGGAGAGACATTTCAAAATGCATACTTTCAGATAAATAAGAACACATTGAAATAAAAAAAAAGGCCATACATAGAATACACAGAAACTGAAAAAAAAGAGACTATTTTGTTCCTTAGCTACTGTGGAAATAAGTGTTCAGTATTCAGTGGTGGACTTTCCAAACCAAAAGATTCAATGAACAGGGTGTTTGAGAAGTCTGTACAAAGTTGATGCTATTTATTATTTTCGATGACATTGCTGAAATAGAGATACAATCAGATATGCAGACATCATCACAACTGAAAGAGAGGAAGAAGCAAAGAGCCCTGGCAAGGTGAATGTAAAATCACTGACTGATTTGAAAAGCAGCCTTAATACAAAACAAAATAGGAAAAGCCAGGATAAAACCAAGGTCCTACAAACTGATAAAAGTAACTAACTGTACCATCAAAAAATGCTGTGTTAGAAGATAGAAAACTCTTAATGGCATCCTGGATTCAACTTCAAGTAAAGGAAGTAGAGGAAGTAGAAGTAGGAAGAGGAAGTGGAAACCCTGCAGGTTAGACCAGGCATTCCATTTTCAAGAGTGAGCATTCACTGTTCCAATTGTTCCTGGTCACTGCAACAGCATGGATATCTCTCTCTCAGGGTCCAAGGCAAGGTTCAAAACTCAGCGTCAACAGGTCTGTTGCATTATTTTAATGTGAACCATATAAGCAACCTAAAACGAAGTTCACATTTTTTATAAAATAATCTGCAAATCCTGTGGACTTTCTAAAGAGGTTAATTAATCTCAAGTGAAAAATGCTAATCAGATAAAACACCGAAGACATGTTGATGTTCAGAGAACTAAACTACTGCTGCAAAGTGAAAAGCATTACATACTTTCCATGGCCACTACAGCTAGAGAACATTTAATGGCTTTAGACTGCAACAGGAGACTAGCAAAGGTTATTTATCCTTCTACTAAGTATCTAAGTCTATGCCAGTCAGCATAATTAAGTATCAGAATAAACTGCCCAAGGAGACAGGAATTTCCATCAGGCAAGCCTTTAAAGAAAAGGTCTGGCAAACATCTGTCAGGAACTGAGTACAGCTTATTCTACTCTGGGGCAAATGGATGAACTGGATCTGCATGTCTCAACGTTTAATGCATGCCTCACTGGAGGATGTAGTAACAAGGAAGAATTTTCTCTGTCAACAAAACCATACTAGTGTGCAATGATGAGGAACACATTTTTAATCTGTTCAACAGGAACTGTCTCAGAAGGCTAACAAACAGCAGTCTGGACAATTTCTTGATATCCCTTTCCAGCTCTATTGTCTGGTATTGCTACAATCAATGACAAGACACAAAAGGAGACAACAGAGAGCCATATAATCTAGCAGATGTACTAAGCCCTGGGAGAACAAGCATTCTTTTTCTGCCTATCAAAGATAATTACATACTGAAGCATATTCTGTATAGTACTAAATGGTTTTGGGCACTATTGTTGGAGTCTTCCAAGGAGAGAATTAATTCTTATAAACTCCAAAATGTGCTTCTCCTTTGGATGAGATACCCATAGTTTACTTCCTGAGTTTGGCCATTTGAAGTATAAATTCAGATAAATTAAAATTTCATCATGTTCCTATGTTAACAAAGTATCTCATGAAAATATTGGATGGTCTAGCTGCCGTATACACTCATACAATTTTTTATGCTTGCCAGATTCGCAACTGAAATAAAAATACATGTACCCCAATGCATACATTATATAAACTCAGCCTATTACCAGCAATGTTATTTCTAATTTTTTTTTTTTTGAGTTCTCAGAAGACCTGAACACATAGTTGATTCATATAGCTATTCACTGGCTGTTAGGGATGCATAATAAGCATTAATTTCTGGACAAATATGAAAGATTATGTCTAATAATAACAACAGTAACTTAACTACATTTCTCTGTCAACAGCTAAGAGTGCACAATTAGTACCAGCTAAACTGTGTAAAAACTATGAAATGAAAATAAAACCCTGCAAGTGTTTTTTTCTTTTATCTTATGCTAACCATTGGAATAGTCTTATGCCATTTAGGTCATTATGGTTTTTATTTTGTGAAGAATGAAGATTTTTTAATGGAGTGGTATCCTTCAGCATTACTGTTCACTTGTAAGAGGCACTGTTTTTTATGAGCATTATTCCACACTAGGCCTTAGCACTTCCTAACATCAATTACATTAGCTAATGAATCCCTAACTTTTTTCATACTTCTAATGATTTAAGAACTATAACTTTTAAATACATAGCTGCACATATTTATGCATTGAGAAAAATCCTTATTTGCTTTACAGATATTTCCACTAGCTTTTGAAGATATTTCATTAAAGTTATCACTATTGATTTGGCCTGGTCAATCTTTACTTCAGAGCTCTATGTTTGTGTATGTAGTACAGATTTACTTTGATCACTTGTGTTGTTCAAACTCATACTTTGCTCTTAGCCTATTGCCTATTCAAATAATTTTCTTGGCTGAATCTAAATTATGACATTTTGGCAATATTTTCTCTGTCTTTCCTAATCCACTCCGAACAGAGCAGATAAGTCAAAGGCCAGCTGAACACTTCTGACAATTGTCCATTAGAGAACAGGTATGTGACAATTTAAGTGACTATTTAACATAATCATGTATTCAGTTCTTCTCAAAATACGTCAACTCTGTTTATTATGCTAACAACCTGAATACAGGAATATTAACTGAAACCCTTATACTCTCCATCAGTAATATTAATTCTCCATTTTTATTTAGGATCTTACATTACACATTGTTTTATATCATGCAATTCCAAACCAAACCCTACATTATACTAATCTCAAGCTGTCCACTGTACCAGGGTGGACAGTAAGCAACACTGGATAGAACAATGCAAGCAGTTTATCAGCTTACTTTTTGGTATCAACTTGATCAGTCCATCACTGGGATTCCATATTCACAGCCTTTGTCAAATTTCCATTCCCTACTCTTTCCCTAAATTACTGAATGACACTTCAATTAACTCAACTATATCCCAAACAAAGACCAGAATAAATAGGAAAAAAAATCCAACATTATTTCATCCCTTTACTAGTAAGCTGGTTTCTTTCCCCCATTTTTTTCTGTTATCTTCCTCATCTTATCTAAGTAGTTCATCAGAGTGAGGAGAAAGAATTACCTTTGCCTCACTTTAGCAGGACCAATGAAACAAACTAGAAAGAGACTAAAAAGTCTAAAGGTTTCTATGAATGTTTTTGGAAGATAAAAAGTTACAAGTAGATGCTGAATCTTCTAATCTTTTCCTGTTTTTTAACCTTCTCCTGTCTTATATCCATTCATCATCAAATGGCCTTGCAGGGAATACAGATTTCGACACAAGTATGACCACACAAACACAAAATCCATTTCTAGAGAAGACAGTTTTATAGATTTCTGGGAAACAAACAGATTCTCTCTCCTTAGGGCAATATACATGTCACTCATCATTCTCAATGCAGAGGATTACTCCAGCTTCTGTTACTCATTAGTAGCACAGATAAACGCGTGGTCTATTGTACAAGTGTACTAGGCAGACAAACTGGAGAACTGGGTGATTTGAAACTTGCCTCCAGAACTCTGAAAATCATGGGATACTTGACATTTATAAACAACAAACCACCTTTCAGCATGATTGGACTTCCCATATTCCTTCATTCTCCAACACTCAAAAATGGACTGTACAATTTTTAGATGAGACTCCCTTGTACTGGAGCTACTCTAAAGCTTTGTGCAGAATTTGGCTTTTAAGTCCTCCCTCAAAGAAGGAATAAGCCCCTCTGTTATAAAGGAATACTGGAAACTGGTGTTTTTCATTGGTCTGTGCTGTCACAGGCCTTCACATCTGTTTTGTGTGTTTGTTACAGAGAGTAATACACAGTAAAATAAAATAAAATACGGACTGTTGTTCTTGTGAGTACATGAAGACTTCAAATTAGCTAAGATATGGAGACTATACACTAACTTATATCAAATAAAACCAAAGCATCCAGCTCCTTTTAAATTAACTTGCACATCACAATAAAAGTCAAATTATGTCTCACAGTTTAACTTACAGTTAAATAAATGTAAAAATGTGTAACTTTTTTCAGTAGTGAAGATATCAGAACACAGATTCATATTTATTTCTTCCAATTACAGCAACAAAAATCACGAAACATGCTTCATTTTACTGAAATTAAATGGGGATTAATGTAAATTTTACCTTTCTTGCAGTTGTTTTTTCCACCATGGTGCTATTGCTGTCAGAATTTTCAACTTGAACTGTTTTCGTAGACCCAAATTTGGGCATTTTATAGCTGTTTAGCTAGTTGTATCTTGTATCAGTGGGTTCATCCTGTGTCTGAAAAACAAACAAACAACATTACATAAATATACACACTGCAGTGTCACTTCAGGACAAATGCTACTGCAGATGGTAGCAGAGCGGAATAGTACCCCAAAAAAGATTACTAATATTGACACCTGGCTTCAAGCATCTTCCTCACATGCAGCTCAAACCTTGGGGCAAAACCCCAAAAGGTCTAACACAGCTGATGCTGGGGATGGTGTCATGAAAAAACCACCAAGTCAGCTGCTAAACTACCTCATCCCTCTAGCTTTACCTTTTTGGGTATTTTAACAGGTTCATAGGTTCAATATCTCACTTCGTGTTAAACGACCTAAGGCTTAGAAAGATGAACAACATTTCTAGCAAGACAGGGAAGAGAAATAAAGCTTCCTAGCCTGGGAAACTGAAATACTGTATATTCAAATTAGTATGGAAAAAAAAAGTCAAGTCTTGCTATTTATGATCCTTTCTGGATCAAGAGATGCCTGTTAGAAAAAAAATCTTCTAAAGCTTAAACCTGGAACTGGAAACCTTAATTTCCACTGTCTACCAAATCAATTACATAAGCCACTTCTAGAGACAGATAGAGATCTATATAAAGCTCCAAGAGCTGTGTTGTGTTTCATCTCCATGGTATACCAAACAAGTGTCACTACAGATTCACATGACGGAAGAGGTTCAACTTGCCTCTTCCACAGCAGGAAGAGCCGCCCTTTTCGTAAGAATGGCTGAGAGGAAAGGTCACATAAAAGGTAAAACTGCATTTGACAGCACTTTAGAGCTGGTGACTTTTTATGGGTCTTTTTGAGTTGATGCATTTTGTTACAAGTATTTTCATGATCACAATCTTACTGAGTTGTCATAATTTTATGCCTGATCAAGTCATCATTTCAGGTGCAACACTCCTATATGTTGCTTTACCATTAAGATTTTGGGATCATCATGTAGAGAATTTGTTGCTGTTTTAGGACCATAGCCACTATTTTGGTTTGACACAGTTACCTGACAACAAATCTGGTGCAGATGACTTTGAGAAAACCATTTTGCACACTATACCTGACACATGAGACATTGATATTCAAACAAATTTCTACATCCTGCCCACACATCCATCCCCACAAAGCTTAAACCATGGAAAATTTGAATATTTGTCTAGGACTAATACTGTTGTATACAACAATATAACACATTGCTTTCTTAATCTTTCAGAATAGGAGGGGAAGAAAAGTTCAAAAAGCTAAATCCCTGAGACAGAGAAGTAGGAAATGTTGCACTAAGGTCTGCTGTTTTCCCCCCTTTCCCCTACACCTGAGGTGTTGTTTTTTGTTTTGTTGGGGTTTTTTTTAACACTAACCACAAGCTTATAAAAACCAGGAAGAGATTAATTAGAAACAATCTCACATTCTATAACCAGAATCTTGTCTCCACTATGATACAAGATACAATATTGTGAAACTCACACTGTTCTGCTCTTACCTAAGACACAAGAAACATTAGCATATTCCCTTCATTTATGAAGTCTTAACAGGATTTATGCAGCCTTACTGATACAGAGAGTAATTGTTCAATTTAAATTAATATCAAAGCACATGGTTATAAGCTGTTTGTTTTTAGTCACTTTTTATAACAGCTGCAGGAACAAAAAATGGTTATCAGTTCAAAGAAGAGAAAGAAACACTACACTGAGTTTCCCGTAATTTACAAAAAACTTTCCTTAATCCTAAAAGAAGCAACAAGTTACTATCTCCACATAATACTGCTGTGCTGATTACACCAAACATAGCGTATTACCACAGTAGCAAATATCTGTTCCCATGGGTTTAAAAAGTGACAAGTCATAAATGTCATAAATCTGCTTTTGCTCATTTAGCCTCTGAAATCCTCTCTCTAAATTTCATTTGTAACAATTCCCATTTGTATATATCATGATTACAACTATTTTTGAAAAATCAACGGGTCAAAGTTTTTTCTTTATTATTTTAATCAGAATGTTTCTCACTGCATATGCTGCTGTTTCCTTTCTTACTGCTACCTGGCTCCCTAAAATGATCTCCATTCCTGCTTTGCTTCTCTTCCTTTCCTGGTTTCATATGCCATTCCCTGGTTTCATATGCCATTCCCTTGTGTATGACAGCAAGAAGCCAAACTTAATGAGCTTTGTAAAATTTTTTCACTTAGGCTCTGCCTCACCAGTAGGAGTTGTCCTTCACAAAAGGCCTCCCTGCATGTCTTACCTGGCCAGCAACAGTTTATTTTTTAAAGCGATAGAACAAAAAAACCTATCATCAAGTATTGTATAGGGGCAAGAGGATCATGCACACACCTTCAAAACAGATTTCAATTAAAGGTATTTTTAATAATATATTTACTTAATATACAAATAGAAGTAAATGAAAACAGAAAGCATAGGATGTTTCAGTTTTCTTTACCAAATGATCAACAGGCAGAAGCGGATGCGCAGGAAGCTCCACCTGAACATGAGAAGAACTTTACTGTGCAGGTGACGGAGCATTGGGACAGATAACCCAGAGAGGCCAGGGGGTCTCCCTCACTGGAGGTATTCAAAAACTCTATGGACACAGTCCTGTGCCATGTGCTCTGAGATGGCCCACTGCGGTCCCTTCCACCCTGACCCACTGATTCTGTGATCAAAAGTAAACGTGAATTCATGAAATTCTTGACCTAAGTCAAATATGTTTTGGAAAGAAAACTGCTTTGGAAGTTCACTAAAACTGAGTGCCACATACTGGATTATCAAAGCAGAACCACCACACCGTAAGACTAACAAACAGCACTATTTCCATAAAGTGTTTCAAGTACCAGATTGCTGTTGCACAATGGCTGTGCAAAATTAAAAGCAGATGTAAATGCATCACATATTTGAGAAAAAACACTTTTCATAAGAGGTAAATATTAAAAAAAATTATTAAAACATAAGTATCCTGGCCAGAAATTAGGCAAACAATTCAATTGGTGATTACACAGTGTATAACAATAAAATTTTCTGTGGAAGAAGTGATTTTACTGACATTTCAACTTTTATTTCCACTTCTCTGGAGTTCAATGCCATTTCAACTCAAGTTCTAAACACAAATGTTTGCATTCATAGTGAAAATGTAGAACATGGTCTTCCAGGGAAACTTAGATCTGCCTGTTTTGAGTTTTCCTCACAGCCATTTCTTAATGCAATTATTGGTTTATTAGACAATCCTGATGGCACATTTTGAATCACCCTAAATTAAAAGTTAAAGTCTTTACATTCAAATTATTTTCCTTTGTCATAACAAGAACTGTCCTCGCTTTTCATCTGACACACAGGCACAGCTGTGCTTTCTCTCAAATAAAGTGATTTCAAGCTTTTCAATAAAACAGAATTTGCTTCCTACTAAAGAAACTTCTCTGTATGTAACAAAATCAGATCTTCTTATTTTATGTTTGGACATCTTTCCTGCACATTCATTATCAGTCATGAGTCATACTGCTGGAAATACTGTTGAACTCTTCTCTCAGCCATTTTTCAGCTAAGGAACTAAAAATTCTATTTTCTCCTTGAAGTAACAAAGGTAAGCATTTAGACAGATCTATGGGCAGTGACATAAAACACTAGGATTATTTCACATTAAAAAAAAAAAAAAAGCAAAAAAAAATCCCACCAACCACCACAATTTCAGATATAATTAGCTACAGAAAATTAGTGATATAATAAATCTCCAATGCCAACAAATTACTATATTAATTTGCATAAGCTGACATCTAGCACTTATGAAAAAGCTTGTCTTTACCTATGTAAAAAAAAAAGGGGAATTCAAGCAGTACTACAACGGTGCTGCTGCCACTGTCATTCACTCCTTTACATCTTTCAGTCCGTTCTTCTGAGAAATTAAGGGCCATGTGTTTGTGTTAGATGCAGATATATGATTCACTAATGACTTCCAAGCCTGTAGATGATTTTCTTTTAATCTGACAGCTGTAGACATTTTCAAATATATTAAGCACTCACAAATTTCATGGGAAAAGGTGGCCACTTGATAATAATAACAACAACAATAATCCATCACCATTTTTCGTATGGGAAGGCTTCAATATGAGCTTCATGACATACTGCCTGTAAGAAAACTTCATGAGATGGCCTTTGCAAACCACTTTCCTTTTTTCTCTTAGTTATGGAGGGGAAGTTTCAGTTAAGACCTGCACATTACCAGAGTCAGTCAACCACACAAACTGATAAGAAATTAAGCATCGTCAGTTCTGGTGCTCACTGAACTACTTGTTTCCTTTCTGGTTTAGTGTCTTCCCTTTAACACCCACAGGGAAATGTTACAGGATACTTTGGGAAGGTTTTCTTTGGTAGCCCTGTTGTACAGCAGATCTTGAAGGATAGTTGCCTGCTAGTACTACATCAAAGCAAGGGGGCACAACATTATCCTTCTATGAGAATACCAGTAATTGATGAGTTAATTTCCAAGATACTGCATATACCCTCCTGCTCTAGAAAGCATCTGCATTTGAAAAGCAGGGGACCAGAGTAAGGCAATCTTCTCAACTACCTCTGCTTTCCTGTATTTCCCATATCTTACTTCATCTGCAGGGAAAAAGAAAAAACAAAACAAAAAAAACCAACCAAACAAAAAAATCCTTCTCTTTCAATAAGGATTTACTCCAGACTGGGAAACAGTGAATCAACTATAACAAATTTCTTCTATAAATAGTTGACAGGAATGCTTCAGAATGTTATAATAAAATTAAACTACTGAAAATGACAACTATGGCTACATCTAAATTAGCAAGAAGTAAAGAATTATCAAGAGCAGACCTGTAGAGTGGAATAGCTGGTAACAAAAATCCAAATTTACAATAGTCACATTTAGCAGATTTGCTCTGTTCTAGTGCAGTTCTATGTACTAAATGCATATTAAAATTTGGAGCACATTCAACAAATTCCTAAACACATCTCAGCTTAAACCAGGAGGAATCAAGCTCTGAAAACACTACACATAGCAAACTAAACTACAGTGAGAAGACAGGATAGTCACTGATTTAAACTAAGATAGACCTGATTTTCTCTTAGCAATCTCTTCCTTCCCAGCCCTAGAAATTTGTCCCTTCCAAGTTTATTTTGAAATGACTGGTATGATCTAGATCTCAAAGCTATTAAGAGTCTACCAAAGGAAAAAATAAAATTAGTGGATAAGTACAAGAGAGATGGCTAAGAACAGATGAGCTGAGGGAAAGGCAGGCAAAAGCCAACATTACATATTCTGCTCAGAGAAAGCCAGCTGGCCAACCCGTATGCACACACTGGCTAATTAAGAAGTATGTAGGTAGCTCACGCCTAGCCATACCAAATGTTATCTGCATTCTGGTGGGCGTGTGTCAAACACAGATGAGGTTAACACACTGGGAGAAAGGGAATGGGTATAGTACAAAGGACCAAAAAGCTAGAGAAAACTGGTATTTTCAGATCCTGTAAGAAGAAGAGTTTTAGCAAAAAGATGTTCATTTAACTAAGTTTAACACTCTGTGTTCTTTTTTCTTCTTAACAGGAAAGTGCAAATGACTTCAGTATTTTATTTCACAACAAAAGCATCCTTCAGCAAACAGCTCAGAGAAGTGATTTCTTTCCAAAAGAGAGGTTAACTAATTATTAATGCTAAACGAAATGTGTTATGGGAGATCTAACAGCACTGCCAATTATTTTTTTCTTATGGAACTCAGTCCTTCTATACAGTTACTCAACCAGAGTCAACTGCTACACAATGAAATGGCTCCTGGTAAATGAACATGTAATCAGATCAGCATCTACCTTTTCACCTACAGTGTCCAGTAAGAAAAAAGGGCTTGAGACAGAACAAGAGATTATTCAAGATATTTCTGTTAGAAGCTGGGGATGTGCTAAGAGGCACAAGACCAGCAATTTGGTACTGTGAGGAAAGAGACCATTCAGGTCACAACACACATTAAGAGGGCAGTGAAGTCCAGTAGCACAGGGCCAGGCTTTTCTTGGTTGCAGTTTAAACACCACGTCTACAAAAAGAACATCTGTCTGTATTTTAACCTGGTATCTCCCACACAGAAATATGTCTAAAGCTTCAGAATAGCCAAATGACAAAATGTGACTGTGACAAGGACGCAGTGGAGAGAGAGACTTGAGAGGACAATGCTGAGAAGGGATTGTCTCTGGGAGGAAAGCACAGGGGACTCCATGATCAACACACAAATATTTTTTCCACAGAATACTTTTATTCCGTGTTACAGAACACAAACCAGAAGCCTTTAGTCTTGTCATTCCTATGCCTTGCAAAAACGCATGAGTGTTCTATATCCTTCTTGTTTAAACTGAGAATGACCAGCTTATCCCTGTGGTCCATTTTCCACTACCTCCTTGGACAGACACACTTGCAGAAATGAAGTCTCAAACATGGCTGATGTCTCATGAAAATGTCAAAATGATGGTAAAGGATGGGAAACTGCCGAGAGCAAGCACTTCAAAATCTCATCAGAACATTATACAAAACAGTGTTCTGAAAGGTCAAAATTTCAGTGACTGCAGCCAGAAAAATATTTGTACCAAGGTCTTAATTGAAGAAAACTACTTCAACACAGCTATTCTATAATCATTAGAGCAGTTTACTTGATCTTTACAATGAAGACACAGAAAAGGTCATTAAAGGCTTTATTTGAGCAGAAATAGTTTAAGGTTCTTGTGTTACACGGATCCCTCCAAAAAAGACTTCCTCTCAGTCATTTAGCAACTGAGGGTGCTGCTGTAGTCCAGCACATATTACTGCTAAGTAGTACTAGGGAACATTTTTACTCCTTGGGTGCTGAAATCAAAGTTGAATAGGTACAAAATCTAGACAGTAAAACATTTTTCCTAAAAAGCTGATAATACATTAGATATATGCAGCTATAATGGACTAAATATACACTGCAATACATCCCTACTGGCAAGCCTGCCTCCTGCTGCAGGCTAGAACCATATTATTCTTGACAAGCTCAAAGGAAAACACATTCTGCATAAGAAAAGATTAAATAAAAGGCTATTTGTGTACACTGTACTATTTGAGATTGTATTTTTACCATCACCACTTCCTGTATGTGGTACACACTATAATACCTTCAAATACAATTAACAGAACATTTTACCAGGCTCTTTTTGCCCTGCGCTCCATGGTGTCTCATTTGTACTCACAATTCAGTTCTCTGGCACTAACCAGCAAATAAATTACTAACCACTACTGGCTTTAGGTAGCACAGCAATTTAGTATTGTAGAGAGAACACTGTCTGAATGATACATGCAGTGGCTTTTGCAGATGAAAGGTGACATGAACATTTTTATTTGGAAAATATTCACAAGGTCTTTTCACACAACTGCGATGGTTCAGTGCATGCACATTCCGGTGTCAGGGTTATGATGAAAGAACTAAGCTCCAACACAGTCTCAAACTAATGTGCCTAAGGCAACAGTCTGTTGCTGTATTAAGTGCAAATACAGTACCCAGCACGGACATGAGTCACAAATTTGGCAGATTTTACAGCATTTGACGATAAAAATATGACAAAACATTCTTGGTTCAGAAGTGAGAAATTCTTTTTTATTACATTTTTTCTTCAAGATTTGCACAATACTTGACACAACTTTGTGGTTAGAACATGCAATGCTGGGATTAGTTCTACTCTTTTGCTATACCTATTGTGCAATCTTAGAAACCTCTTCCCTGTAGCAGTTTGCCCTACCAGATTTTAGGGAATATATTAAAAATATTGAAGAAAACTAAGCATCAGCCTAATAAACATACATTTCAGAAATATGTGCCATGAGCTAAGTTGTGTGTATATATATATATATATATATATATATATTTTGGAGACTCCTCAAATACTAGCTAACAGATGGAACAGACTCATTGTCCTATTAGAGAGCATTCCTACATTTTAATTTGAAATGTTGAGATACCGAGACTCAAACCTATGAATTGTACAAATCTTTCTGAAATAAGCAAAATAAACTACTTATTTGAACTCCATTTTATGAAGGTGTCCTTTGTAAAATAAAATGTAACAGTAGAACAGGCATGGGCAGTGACTACTCACAATCTCCAGAACAGCTTTTAATATACTCTGAAGTACCTACTCATCACATGCCAGACTACACTATACAGGGATAGGATGAAGTCCCTAAAAAACAGCCAACACTCAGGCAGCAAGAAAGATTTTCCAATACTTCAGCTGGAACTCACCACTACTTCCTACCAAAATAAGGAATGTATCTCATAGTCTAGGAATTTCTACTAGGAAGAGAAAAAAAATGAGAGGACATACAACTCTTTCCTATGCAGAAAACAAAATCTTTGCAGCGGTTTTGTTGCACTTGCCTATATAGTTTCTTGGGCTCCTACAGATAATCCCTATTTTAAGAGCCTGAGTTTACCTGTGCTTGGTTTCAAGTGTCAAGTTCCACAGATTTCACAACACTCTTCAATTGATTTCTGTGGTAGTAGTAGCAGCTAGACTTGTTAAATTCTTTATAACAAATATTCTCTAATAAAGAGTGTGACTGAATCTATAGCTTTCTAATCAACCTTTAGTAAGATTTTTTCCCCTCTTTTATTTTAACTAAACACATATTTATCAGAGAATACAAGAACTTCATTGTACATAGAATTAAAGAATAGTTGAGGGGAAGAGACATTTAGAGGTCCATTTAAGTCTCTCAGTTATCTAGTCAGTCAGACATTTTCAACTTCAGCTGAACTTTACAGGACCAGGCTGAGTTTGTTACTTAGCAGGAAAACACAAAAGAAGTATGGAAAGTACAAAATTTCCTAACTGTAGGCACCTGTAAATCATGTAGCGGCACTTCACAAGCAGCACATTGTGGAAGAAGAAAAAACTTTGGCCCAAGATTCAATTTACAAAATCCTATTCACTGATTGAAAACACCACACCCCAATATGTCTTAGAGATGCGTTACATGGACTGACTTCAGATTTAAAGGTACTGTGGGCTCATACATACGGTTCATTAGAGAGATCATGCTGCAGTAACAGCTGTATCTGAGCAAGAGACGACTCCTCTTTCATATCACAGCTTGTCTTTAGGAATACCCCTGCACATCTTCCCAAAGGTTTTCTTGCAACTACAGATTAAATATCAACTAAGTAAGGACTGAAACTTTTACTGGAGTAAATTGGGCATTTCCTGCTTCACAAATTCTCAACTAAAATTCCAAAATCTACCTATCAGAATGAAACCAACATGCTGACAACCTGGTGAAGTTCTGAGGAACCAACGATCACAAACAGCTGCAGCAAGTGGCTAAAGCTGCTCCTAGAGAAAGGTAATCTATCTCTCACTCTTAACACGATTCCTACTATTTCAGCTTGTCTTGATTTCTACATTCTTAAAAGGAAGAAAACATCTACCATACCTTTAAAAAAAAACCCAATACCAATATCCTAAATAAAAAGCAGCACCTATCCCAGACAACTCCAAAGATATTACCATTCATAAATCAAAATCAGGAGTGCTCCATCTCCCTTCACAAATATTAATTTCTTTTCACAATATTGCTGGAAGATGAAAATGCATTATTTCCCTCATTTTACAGATGGCAAATTAGGTTGACAGAAATAATGAAGGGAAGACAAAATGAAGTGAGGAGTTTGACCAATCTGCCACACTTGTAACATCTAAGACTTTATTTTTGAGATTATTTTGCATTAGATAGTAGTTAATACTTGGTTAGACCATAGCTACTACTGACTTAATTTTCAGCTTCTGCAAGCAACAACTCTTTCTGCAGAATGAAAAAGGTCAAACAGTCTCAAAGCAGATATCCCCATGTGAGGAAAACAGCATGTGCTCATAAAAAGCCCATAGCTCACACAAAATCCAAAACAAACTGAAAACAGGGAATTTTCAGGGTCAGTGTTCAACTTCCTTCAACATGGGACCCTCTCTTCCTGTAACCTCGTAAGTTAGAGAACTTACTTCAGCTTCTGCCACAGGACTCTTCTTAGAGCAGTAACCTAGACTGCACAAATGCATTTAACCCCAGACATTTGTACAGTTTGTCATTTAAAGTGGAATATCATCCAAAAACCCATCAACTCATAATGCAATTCTGCCGTGTGCAGCAGGGCAAAAGAGCAGTGCTGCTCTAATACAGAGCAGAAGGTAAAGGTTAACCACACAGCAAGAAGTAGAACACACCAAGAAGTCATGCAAATACGGACAAGAAGCACTCGTTTCACTTCTTTTGCGACACACTCCTCCCATTTCCTTTCTCTGCTTTCTCTGAAGTTTCCAGTCTCAAACAGATTCTGAGATCCTCCCACTGCAGATGTCACTCCACTCATCAAGATAATGTGGGGGGGGGGAAGAAAAAAAAAAATCAAAGCAGTTTGTTGGTATCACACTTCTAAACTCATATGGAATTAATTACTGTTTATGTCTTTCCAAGACACTGCAAAAATGCATAAAAACTAACATTTTGTCAAAATATCCTTGCAGGTGCTATGTCAACCAACTGAATATTGTTTGGCATGTAAGACCTAAAAATTGCTAGCAGAGCATGACAGAGGAAAAGAAGAAGGATCTCAAATATCTATAAATGACCTTTAAAATTCTTCCACATGGATTAAAAAAAAAAAAAAAAATGTGATAGTCTTTAACATCTCACAGGAGTATTGAAGACCAAGTATCCCAAAAGGTAGTTTTCAAAGGATAGGACACTCTCAAGTAATTATTTAGATTCATAGATCCTAAACCTGCATAAACCCATCTGTATCAAAACCAATCCAAAAGAAGACACCAAGACACCTCCAACAAAGCCCTTTAAGGTGCTGAGAAAAGGTAGAAAGCAAAATAAGGAGGGAAGAGATGAATCCTTTTCCTAGATAACTCTTGTACAGCTCCCTTCTAGGATGCTGAACTCCTTCCTTACTTAAAAAAAAAAGAAAAAAAGAGAAAAAGCCTTAGGAATTAATTAATCTGTTTACATAATATTATGTAGAGTGAAAAAAAAAAACATTGACAAACACAGCCTGAACAGACAGGATAGCACAACCCTGAAAACATGTGAGCAGGGAAGACAGTGCTTTGCAACACGGATCCCTAAAAAAGATCTTATATAAACAGAGAGTTGAAAAAGGAAAGCACTGATGAGAAGGTACCTGAACGAACAAGAAAGTAAGATCAAATAGCATTATTTCTTTTTTTAATTTTTGGACAGAAGTCTGAAATCCTAAATATTAATTGTTTAGTAAAAGGAACACACAGGGTCTTTACGATAAGTAAAGGAACTCTCTTTACAATAAGTACTCTCTGATTTATACAGAAATAGTACAGATGTCTATATTCAGGACAAATTTTCAGAACAGCAGTTCTACCAGTTTGAGACTATGAAATTCTCCATTATTTCAGAGAAATTTTTGAAGGGCTGTGGGCTTCCTTAGTAGTGAAGCATGTAGACTGGATACATATATTACAAATGAACTTGCAAAACCATAGCCTTAAGTAATTATTAACTTTTACAACAGGCTTGGAAAAAGGCGACTTTTTCTAGAAAAGCATAAAACAGTAGGACGTTTTGATATCACAATGGCATCCCAGATTACACAGGAATGGCAGAATCTTTATCAATAAGCCAGTATTATCTCACCAAAAAAGGCAGACCATTCAATTACCACTATTCATTCAATCATTAATTTCCTCTCAGTAACCAAGAAAAGTGCTGCATGGAAAGCATTTACATTTTATGAAAAAATCTATTTTAAACTAAACAGCTTAAAGTACAAATGCTGGAAGTTTGTGGAACTTGCATAACATACACGTGATTTTCATTAAAGAATGGTTAGGAATTATTTAAAAGCAGAAACTCCTCCCTGAGTCGGAGAGACTTGTGTTGAAGCCTCTCTTTATGCATATAGACACATATTCCCTACCACAAAATAGGAAGGATAAGATGTAAAAAAGAAATTAATGTTTAGGAATAGGGTTATCTCTGATTATCTCCTGGCATTATCAACAAACAAACACTGCCTCTCCCAGAATGGTGACAAATCTTCCTTTCAGAAGTCAGACATCAGTCCTCATTTCAGTGTGGCAGGACTGGCTCCCACGTAGTGACAAGGGGCATAATTCCTTCTGAACCACTTATACTATTTCTACAGCATTCCTTCATGTGGGCCAGTAAGGAACTGAACTGCTGCCAGAATTCAAGATCAATCTGAAGGACACTTGTCAGTATTGTATTATTCTCAAGTGCATTTCTCTAGTCTCAGATTAACCCTTTGTCTTTTCATGGAGGATACTACCATTATTGTTCATACACAGGCTGGCTGCTCTGCAAGGAATCATTGGATAAAAACAAATAGAACAGCTTGAATAAAATTGTTTTTCTTCTTTAAAGAATTCCAAAGGATCAAAAAAAGGACTAAGTTCATTTGCAGATGTTCTCAATATTAAAATAACAATTTCTGAATACATTCTCTTATTGCTAATTATACTTCAGCTACTTTTCGTATTTCTCCTTTGGCAACAGAAAATAAGATTGTTTCACTTTCAGTTTCTCACTCACAAGCTTATTCAGAGTCAAGCACCGGAAGACACTTTTTCCATTAAGTTATAGCACAAGTAATGTACAGAAGACATAGATGGATTTGTCTTTCTTTAAAAAGAAATATCAGAAACTGCATTTTTAACAGGCAAAATGAAGTCCAAAGAAGTCTTACTTATGCAAACAGCTAATTAGTAATTTAAATTTTTAAAAAATGACTTAATTAAGAATCTGTATAGCAGAACTTGGTAGAATGTACCACAGCTTTACAAGACTACCACACACAGGCAGTACAAGAAGAATGCATCCTCTGACTATTAAAAATTAAATTAGTCAGGAAAAACACATTAACTACAACAGCTGAAAATTTATCAAGCCTTCAGCCATAAATTCAGCAAGGAATCTCAACAGAATAACTAAAATTAGAACATAATATTTTCCTTGCACTATTGGGCCAAATTCCGGGTTGAACTGGTCACGGCCATAAACACACTGCTCTAGCTGAGCGTGCAGGGAGCCTGGGGGGGACTAGATGGCAGGGTCAGATGGGGGGTCAGAGGTGCCTTCTGGCCTCAGCTAGTCCATGATTCTGTCCCATGAATCAGAAATGCAGATGTTCTTTACCTCAGCAGCAGGATGGCTACAGTCTGCTCTCTCCTCCTGCTGACATGTTCAGCATAACACAAGGTTTGTGTCTTCTACATTCTCCAGAAACTTATGCTACATAGTTAGGACAGCATTTATTCTAACAAATCCTCACATAGCTGGCCAGAAGAACCAGTGCATCTTGTGAGTATGAGTGTCATACTCAAATTGTATCAGGACAACTGTGTAGAATGCAAACATCATATTCCTACTGAGGGAAAGACCTAGGTATCAAAATAAACCATTTACATGGAAAAACAACCTCACCTCTCAGAATCAGACACAGGTAAGTTCCCAAAGTGCCTGAAGGGATTGCCCTTTATTCTCAATAATCTCTCAAAATAAAGGAGATCCTTGATTCTACAAAGAGGAATTCTATTCCAGGGAAATAAAAGAATATGCTAGCCCAAGAACTCCTAGGAGCCAAAGACACTTAGTGCAAAATCCATTAGTCCTCCCTTTTAATCTACAAGTCTATAAACTTGAATGTTCACAGGTGCTTCCTCTTGAGTCTTTTTTAGGATGGGTTCAAAGGAAACACCTGCACAGTTTGGCTTAATATGATACACTCTTTAAACTACATGGAGAAGTGGAGCTGTAAACGTCCGGTTTGATCTACAGGTTATTACTTAAAGATGTTGCTAAATAAATACTTTTCAATTAAGAAAGACTACAGAGTCTACAGAATAAAACTTAAAAGCCTCTTTATCAGCATTTTGACAAAGGTAAGATAAGCAAACATACTGCCAAACAATTTTCAACTCCTTCCACAGGAAACTACTTTCCCTCTGGAAACCTACAGATCTCCAAGACAAGAGATTTCATAACTTTGCCATATATTATTACTAGAATCTCAGTAATTTCTATTTAAATATTCATAAACTAATGATAATTTGTCAATCTAAAACCAAGAAAATACTCAACTTATCTGCAGCACTGCCAGAAAGAACATGACTTAAAGCACACACAAAGGCCCTTCACAGGCTAAGAACAGATAGATAAAGGGCCAACACCTACTCACAGTCCTTCATAGCAGGATTCAGGACAGGTAAAGCAGGAAGCTGGAGTGCTACCACTCATAAGAAGAATCTAAAGCAGTAGATGCAGGACAGAAAGCAATCTTGGCTTACTCATGGGTTCCCAAATGGATAACAGGTTTTTGTCCTGGCTAAATTGTGAAGACATGCAACAAGTTTTATTGCCACCTCTTGGCCATCACCAAATCTCAAAAAAAATAACAACAAAATCATCTGTCAGCTCCTTTACAGAAATAATCTTTCTTTGGGGGAAAAGACATAGCAAGGGAACAGATGGAGTGGAAACAGAGAACAAGCAGAATACTTGTTCGCAGACAAGCATAACTATTTAGGGCTGTAAAACTACAGTGAGTACCGCAGTTGACTTTCATTGAAGTTTTACTGTGTCATCTGGAAAATCAAAGGGACTGGAAAGTAAAGAACCAGTTATCTTCAAGACAAAAACCAAGATTTTTTTATATTTGCTTAAAAAAGGTAAAAGGGGTGTCAAGACACCTATTTCTTCTAGAAGTCAAAAGATGAATAGATTAGCATTATCCACACATGAAAGACAGTAACACTAATGAAAGGCCCATTTTCCCTTCATTATTAAACTAGTAGTAAGAACCCAGATTAGTAGGTTACTGAAGAGTACAGAGTACCACAGAAAGTTGGTTTCTCTCAGTTAGTTGTTTGTTGCAGAGAATAATGAAGGAAACAGACAAGAGGAAGACAATTCCACGAACCAGCTAAGAAAGTGATCTGGCTAACAGAGCTTGAAAGGTTTGATAGCCAGATACCTCTTCAGTAGGAGTAATACAAAAGGCTTGGAAAGAGAAGAGAAACCATAGGAAATGTCTTTACACATAAGCTCATTTCTGCTGTCATCAAACAATGGAACTTCTTAAGATCTACCACAGAACACTTGGAAATGTGTAAGGGTTATTTGGGGTTTGTTGCACTGAATACATTCTGAAGCCCAGAGAGGATGGCAAAAAGTACTTTCTACCTCTGATGCTTTCCAGCCTTATGAATGTAATATATAAGGCAAGGAAAGAGTTGTTCCAATACTCTCTATCTCCAGCAAGCTACTCAAGGATAGAAAGCAGATGACCAGAGAAGAAAATATGTAAAGCTTTCCTCCTCAGAGTGCATTTTTGGATTTTGCCTTTAATATAGCCCCTAATTCTGTCTCTAATGTTGCTAATGGCTTTTCTTAACATAAACCAGTGTGAAATCACCCCTCTTGTGACATTATCACTACCTAGAGCACTCTGTGTAGAAGCCATGGACCTGAGGAGCATTTATTCATATGTTGCTTGCGAAAGACAAAAGCAGTTGCAGCAGACATAAGGATCCTTCATCAGATCCAGGGAAATAATCTAAAATAAACTAAGGCAAAGACATACTCTCAAGAGCTTAATGTCTCTACATGAATATTTAGTCTTTAAGCAAGGTGGCGATAAAGGTCCTCAACTGCCTCCATAAGCTTACAGAAGAACTTTTAAGACTTTCTGTGTTCTGGAATAATAATGAACTGACAAAAAAAACCCAAAAAAAACCCCCTAAAGATGTTAGCAGAGCTCTGACTTCTGTTATTCTGTTAATAAAATCATTCAGTGTAATAACACAAAATGCAAGACTGAGTTTGTGCTAATATTTATTTCATACCATCTGTCACTAGAGTCTAAGTAGAGTCTAATCATGTAGTTAAAAAATAGTTTGATTTGGAGACTAAATGACCAATCAACATTTATAATACTCCATCTGCAAGAGAACACAGAAAAGAAGAAACACTAAACAGTCATGCCCAGCCCATCACTTTGTAAGGTAATATTCAAAAAATGACAAAAGTAGGTTGCTTTGAGTGTGTATATTAACAGTGTGGTAACAGGTTAATCATTACATATTTTGTGATCAATAGTTTTTTCCAGTTTTAAAGAGGACCAACTGCACTAGTCTCTCAGGCAATTTCATTAGCTGGTCTAAACATGGTAAATCAGTTCAACAAATACAATTTGTTTTCCTGCCTGTATGCCCAATACCGAGGAAGAAGTTCTGAATACTGAGGAAGAAGTTCTAGCTCAGTCATTTCTAGGTGCCTGTGTTTCCATTAAAAAGGAGATCCAGGACCTTCCACCTAGTTAAGTTAAAGCTGCAACAGCTTATGGAGTTTCTAGCAATTTAAACAGGGTGCAAAGAAACTGTGTTTTTGAGAATGACTGGTGACCACTGATTTGTAAACACAGATATTCAGTTTTCAGTGTATGCTTTTATTCCTATGGATAAGTGGTAATATAGCAGTACCTCCTGCAACTACTGCCAAGCAAACACAGAGGCTTCACACAAAAACTCATTTAGCCTGCTTATTAAAAGCCCCTTTCCTCTAAGAAGTCACCAATTGTGCAAGCCTGTTGGAAGAAACTGCACACAGACTTCAGTTTGTGGCACGGGGCTTGCTTTCTTACACAACATCTGTCCCAAGCTTTAATGTCTGTAGTATTCTGAGTTCACAGACAATTTTGAATAATCCTCTGGGTGGGAGAAGAACACACAAAGAGATGGTAATAGACAGGCAGAAATATTTATATTTGAAAGACTGAGCTGTCATCTCTGTGAAAGAACCAAATGCTCTCTGATCAACTGCCCACACTCAGTGATTACTACAGAAAAGCCAGGAAATAGGAAAAGGGACTCACACACTACACACTGAAAAACTGACTTTGCCACAAGAAAGCCATCATGGTCCTCTGGGTGCCAAGAAAAACATTGGTACTCCTTGACATTTTAGCTTGCAAAACACATACAGAAAAGTAGAACTATTAAGGGGAAGGTGGAGTGTAAAAAGACACAGACAGTCCATGGGCTCACCACTACCTTCCCAGAGTAATATTCTGCTGTACCTCAAACCCGACAATTTTATTTGAACAGAGCATTTCTCAAGCTTGCACAGAAAGCTAATAAATTCACAGAGGGTGAGATTAAGGTCCCCAGCTGATCAAGTCACAAGGTCAGCAGGGAGCATGAATTTCCACCCCAAAGAATGAAGAAAAGCAAGAGACACCTAACACCTGCACAAACCTCAAATAAAAAGAACAGCTGAAACACCTTGACATCTCAGACAATGCTGAAGATCTGTTGCTCTGGGGACTTTTACCCAGTGAACTATAGCAAAGGATTACTGCAGAAGAAGGGAAAGAAAGCACAGGCTCCTTGCAGCTAGACAGCACCTGCACAGCAGCTCACCATGTTCCTACCTACAGTAACCAAGACTTGAGGACAACCAAGCTATGATCAACTTGCATACTGAAAACACCCACACCCTTGCTGTTTCAAAATTAGAGAGAGGGAAGTGCCCCCAACCTCCAAATCATGGCTTGTCTATAATTTGTCAAAATGAATTATTTTAATAATAGCTAATAATTTCTTATAGACATGATGATCTCACCCTTTCCTAGTATTCCAAAATTAGACAATTTTTTCCTGGAACATAAGTACATTTGGACTACTCCACATCTGTCCAATAGCTTTTTGTTCCTGTAGGCATCACTCACTTACTTTTCTCCATTAAAGATTTGTTTTATCCCATGAGTTACCTTGCAATTCAGAGGCATAATATTCCCTTTCTTCCATATCACACGGGCTGCAGAAGAAAGGCATGGAACACAGTGACAGTGTCCAGGCAATTTCCACAGGAGCTCAACCTGATAATGCCAATATTAAATAATAATACTGATATTGGAATGTGCTGCTCAGGGAGGTGGTGGATTCAATGCCTCTGGTGGTGTTTAAAGAAAGACAGGATATGGCACTTAGTGCCACGGTCTACTTGACATGACAGTGTTTGGTCACAAGCTGGACTCAACGATCTCAGAGATCTTTCACAACCTGATTCTATGTTCTGCAAAATATATGTTTTATTCGGGAGTTTAAAGTAAAAAAAAAAAGAATCCTTTAATTTCTTATTGCATACACAGTCTTCAGGGAAAAAAAAAAAAAAAAGACCCAAAAAACCCAACCAAACAAGACTGAATATTATCAATGGTACCTCGAGAGTCTGACAGGATCTAGAATGAAGAACTGAGCAACTGAGGCTGGCATTCTCTCATTCCTTGCCCTTCCTTTGTTGCCTGCTGTCACCTGTGCAGCGCGAGTTGCCGCGCTTCATCCACATCGGCAGCTGCCTGGCGCTGGCAGGGAAGGCAGGGAACGCGTTATCCTGCCGAGCTGCCAGCAGCCTCGGCGGGCCCGGCACCGACGGAGCAACTCCCGAGGCTGCAGGGAGCAGCCGAAATTCCCGACACGGAGGCGTGGCGCGTGTGTTATGTGCGTGTGTGTCTGTGCGCTATGTGTGTGTACACTGCCATGCCGCGCTCGGCACCCGCGCCCCGCTCGCCCGTGCCGCCTCACTGCCTTCCCCGCACATTCCCGGCCCTGCCTCCCGCGGGAACCTGCCGTAGGCGGCGGGCCCCTCACGCCGGGCGGCGGGGCAGGGGCCAGGCTCGGCGGGCCAGGCGGTGACAGCGGCGGCCATGGCCCCCGCCGCGGCGCTGCCGGGCTGACAGCGCGGCCGGCCGGAGCAGGGCGGGAGGCGCGGTGCCCGCTGCCCGGGGGAGCACGGCGGCAGCGGTGACACCGCCGAGGCGGGCACCGGCTGGGCGCTCCCCGAGCTCAGGGACAAGGGGGCGGCACCCCGCGGGCACCGGGTGGGGCCGGGGGTCCCCGCCGCGCGCCGGGAAGGTGCGCTCCGGTCCTTACCTTCTCTCGGGAAGCACGGCAGCGGGACGCGTCCTCCTCCTGCTGCTGTCTCTGTGGACGGCGCGGCCGCGGGGAATCGGGCAGGGCAGCGAGTGCCGCCCGCAGTGCTCAGGGGCTGAGGCTCAGCCACGGCTCCGGGCACCGGGGACTGCAAACACCCACCCGCCCTTCTTTCCTTCTTTCTGTCTGTCTGTCTGTCTATCTATCTATCTATCTGTCTGTCTTCCTTTCCTTCCCTTCCTTCCTCCTCTCCCTCTCTCTCCCTCCTTCCTTCCCTCTCTCCCTCCCTCCTTTCCTCACACCCCGCGCCGCCGCTCGGCTCCCCCCGCCCCCCTCCCAGCGGCGCTCCCATTGGCCGCGCGCCGCCCACGTGGGCCTCGCGCAGGGCACGGGACGCGGGCGAGCGGTGCCGCTGCCAACGACAGAGCGCTCGGGGCAGGCTGGGCAGCGCGGCGCTTCGCTCCATCCCCAGTGCCGTCCCCATCCCGAAGGAGACGGGCGCGGACGCCCGCAGGGCGACGGGAAATAACGGGCTCGCGGGATGCCACACACCGACGGGGCTGGGACGAGGACTAGGACGCGAGCATTGCGCATGCGCGACGGGGGGGGTTTGCTGGGGGCAGCCGCGCATCCTCTTGGGCTGCGGTCGCTGGAACCTTCTGGAAATGGCGGCGGCCCCGGCTGGTCACGGGGCGAGGTGGCGGACGAGAGCTTTTCCGGTCCCTGCCGCGGGACGGGAGCCGACCTAGAGCCACCAGCGCGCCCCGGTTCGCTTCGCTTCGCCTCACCCAGTGCTGCCGCTGCCGCCCCCTCCCCGGGGAGGGGTTTTTCCGGCGGTGATGGCGCAGTGAGTTTTAACCGCCCGGCGCTGTGCGCGTGCGCGGCGGGTGCTGCCCATCCCGTTCCGTCCTATCCTCTGTCCCATCCCCGGGCGCTAGTGGGAGCGGAGGGGCTGCGGCTAAAGGCCCCGCAGGTTTTGGGAGAGGTCCCCGGACGCAGGTGCGTGTGGCGCGGTGCCGGAAAGCCCGGGGTGGCCGTTCGCTTTCGCGAAAGGCTGTGGGATGCTGATCCCGCCGCGCCTGGGGCTCTGGTCAGTGTTGCGTCCCCCTACCCCCCACTCGGGCACAATTCCCATCTGCCCGCCGCTGCAGGACAGGACAACTTCGGCGTTTCCAAACTAGTTTTTTGGGTCTGCTCTGCTTGTACAAATGAGCCAGACGTCATATAAAGACAAGAACGGGGTTACGGAGTTGACTGACGATGTAGCCCTAGCTGCAGCCTTGGAAGGGGGGGGTCATTCATCTGCACTCCTGAAAGGTTTTGCATCTGCTTGTAACAATAGTAGTATGTGGCAGGATTTAAGGAACGCGTCTGGTGCTGCACTCATGGGTTCTCGAGTAATGCTCTCCAGATCGCTTCTGGGAGGTGCTGAAGGGCAGCCAGATGTAGTATTTTGACACGGAAGCTAAACATAGTTCTTTAGCATAGTTTTAATTGTTGTGGTCACTCTGCTACTGGATTGCTTTAATCTGTTACTGGGTAGAATATTCCTTAATATTTCCTATTCATCAGAAAAGTGGTTTTTTTTCCGTTTCAAAATATAACTTTGATTGAGGACACCTATTGTGTGTACTTGCTGTACATTCTGATCCCCCCCCGCCCAATGATGTACCAACATGGATAGAGTATGGCATCAAAAATCTCTCATATTCCTGTGCTCCACAGCTTACTGTTCAGACAAACTTCTCTTATTTGCTTTCACAATCTTCCTGTACAAATACTGGTGCAGATAATTTGTGTTGTAAAGCATCTGCCTTCACTTCCATTTGATTCTGTTAGTGTACAGTGGGTACTGTCCAGTGGCCAGGAACAGCTCTGTCAGTGTGAAGGACCATGTCACAAAGGGAGTTGCCTTCAAATTCTTTTGTGTTCGATTGATGGCAGAGGCTATCTCTAGAAGTGGAAAACTCATTGAATAGCAGACAGCCTATGGACTGTCAGCATAAGTAGAGTAAGAGCAGTTTGCAAAAGCAGAAAAATTTTTCTTTTCATGGTATTATACATGGATCCACACGGTAAAATATGACAGGCTACAGGTGTGGCCTGCATTGTGATACTGCATTTTGATCCTTGTGCATGAGTAGTGTGGAGTTCCAGGAATTTGGTGTGCGTTAGGTGTTCATAACCAGACGCTGAGGTAATGGGGAAGGGGGTCTCATGAGCAAGATCTTCAGCAGCAGATGTTAAGATCTGATAGTAATATCTGTCAGTAACTGGAAAAAATACTGTTCTTTAAGCCTTTTGTAAGAACTACTGTTTGGACTAACGAAAAGCATCAGTCAGTTGACTGCTAGTTGCTACCCCTACATTCATTTCTTGCCCTTGTTGCCAGCAGCCCCTCCCTGTGTGTGTCTAGCACAGCTGCAAGATGCTTTTGTAGCTGCGTGGTGTTGGTGTGATTAGAACTTCCTTGATCTGCCCTCCCATCCTGTGTCACCAGCCCTGTGAACTACTGGTCTTCAGACTAACAGGTCCAGCATCTGGTCGAACTGTGTCATTGCTGAATTCAGTCTAGTAACTGAAGGACTGAAAATTTCAGACTGCAGTACAAAAACCTGACTCAAGAACTTGCAGGATGCCACACAGGTCAAAGCGTGTGCGCCAGCCTCTAAGAAGTAACTGGCAGGTCAGCCTGTGGGGCCAGCAAACATCCTGCACAGGTGGAATGGGATTTCACTGCTCCCTATTTAATGACAGAACACTGTTCCAGATAACATTTTTCTAGCAGTGTGTGGTGGTAATGGAAATCCTTTCTGTTATCCAACATCACATACTTCATTGGGTATCTTGAATTTCCTATTACTCCACGCTACCTTCAACAAAGGAAAGAATCGTCACCTCCCACTCTCCCAGTCCAGGGGATTCTTCTGGTGTCTTGTGCTTCTGTGTCCTAAATCACATTTCCTTTCTCAAGGCTACCTATTTTAAAATCTTCTCAGGGTAGTCTTTATTTTTTTCTTTCCCAGTTTCTTCTTTATATTCCACTTTTATGGCATTAATATAGTATGTGAGTTCTTTAATTTTTGCCTCATTCAAGGAGAGGCAAACAAGACCACTGAAAACACAGAATCAGTTCTGTTGGTTCTACAGTAACAGTTTCAGGAATGTGTGGACGGGTGCAGTAGTTGACTCATTTTTTGCTTAACTCACCACCCAGTATTCTTACAATCCAGGATATTAACCGCTTGATTGAAACTGCAGAATTGCAAATGTGCCATTTTTTGACAGGTTAGTGCTACTGCCTAGAATTAATATTAGTGACCCTCTGCTATTGAGGATAATGAAATTCTGTCCTGTTAATATTTGTTACCAAAAATGTCCTACTACAAATGTATGTAGTAAAATACACATTTTTAATACTGGTAAAAGCAAGCACAAGGTATTACCTACAGCTATTCAAAAACAGAACAGAGAACTGGGATGCATCAATTCTTGCACTATTCTGGAACTCTTTCATAATGATCACCTTGTTAATTCTCATCACAATCCTGCATAAGTTACCATTGTGAAAATAATTTATTGTATACAGTAAACAGCTACATGTAACAAATAATGCAGAATATGTATTTCTACTTGAGATGTTTGAATTACTCAAATTTCAACAAAACCTGAAATAACACAAGATGTGGTTTTTTAACCATTTAATACAATGATTGCCCAAACTTTTTTGAGGAGAAACCAGGACCATAAAACCTCATGTAACTGATGAATGAAGTGGGTAAGATGAGAGAGAATAGTTACTTTATTTGTCTACAATCATTTCATAGTCCTCTAGCTGCCTCCAGTACTCAGTTTAGAGTGATGTATCAGATTTGTGCCATTCTGTAGGGATAATGTAAATTATTCTATTCTAGTCAAGTGATTGGCAGATTCTCACGTTGCATCAAAATGACTGACAGCTTGTTTGTGGAACATCACTAACTATCTCCGAAATACGTGAACTGTGGAGGTCCATGTTCTGCTCGTGAGACAGACATCAAAATTGTCACATGCAGATGGAATAAATTGGGGAGAAAAGTGCTATAAGGCTACAAATGCTGTCTGGCTTTAAAAATGGGTGGAGTCTGGCATTCAAGAGCTTTGTTTTTGTATAGTTGGATGTTTCAACCTTGGCAGGTCCAAAACTATGTTTCCCTTCAACACAATTGTGCAATCCCGTGTGATTTCACTGTTACGTACCAAATCACGAATAACTGTAGCACAGTATAGTTCCACAATGCACGCAACATCCTCGCTTGTATTCAGCATATAGTTCAAAGGTTAGAATAAGGTAAGGCTTTAAGAACTAGAATACAGTTTTGCTGTTAAAATGGAACAAACAGTGTAGTCAGACTTGGATACTAAAATGAGTCTGTCTTTGCATCAAGATGTGAGATGCCGTCTGCCTCATGTCTCTAGAGAAGTGCCACACAGTGCCAGATGCCTGGCCTGCTACAAGGCCTGAGGCTATTACAAACATGGAGTGACCTTTCAGAAGAGCATTCAGAGACTTTAAATGACAGATAAGATTTCAATCCATGTACTATTTTCTTCTGTGCACTATGTTCTGGACTACTTCTACACAAGATTTTTTTTCATGCTTGTTTGGAAGCTGTTTTACTCATGAGTTGTACGTATGTATTGGATTTTCTTTTCCATTTGTATGCAATTCAATTATTTCATTTTATAAATATAGTAATATGGAAGAGATAGCAAGTTTCTCATACAAATTATTTACAGATATATTATGTTCCCAGAACTACCAACAGTAATACTGCTTTTTTAATGGTGTGTGAAGAAACTTCACAGAGCGTGTTGAAATAAAGGTGGTGCATCAACAGACTACACAAGATAGCCATTATGCAGGCAATCTGTAAAAACAGAATTTAACTCCAAAGAGGGAGAATGGTTTGGTGAAGTACTATTAATCAGACTATCAAACTAAATATAATATAGAATAAAATTACAAATTATACAGTTAAGCTTCATCTATCTCATCAGTTGTAATGCAAATATAAGTTCCATGACAGATTTGAGATGAGGCAAACACAGCATGGTCTCAGGTGACTGATGTGTCCACATTTCCTAATTTACATGGAAATGTATGCTTGTATAGCTAAAGCATTTGCCCAGTTTTATAAGTACAGGTATGAGGTGTCAGTATGCACTCAGTTTTTTAAAAAATTATCTTCAGATTTTTATATTGGAAGAAATTCCTCAATTTCACAGATACTAGTTCTTGAAAGTAGCTGGTGCACGGTAATAAGGTCAAAGAAAGAACTGTGAATCAAAGATCCAGTGTCAGATATTATGACCCTTAAGCACATGCTGAACTGTTTTGGTATATTCTATCTTCCCCCAACTCCATACGTTGTCTGTACTAAATAAACTTGCGCAGGAAGTTAGTTGGTTTTTATTGCTATTAATTCTTTTAGTAGAATACTGCTGCTCTTTGGGGCTTTAGATTTTTCCTGAATACAGAATGATACTAAGAAGAATTAAGCTTAAGAAGAACCACTTCTAACTGAACCTACAAAATTTTTTATACAACATGGCTCAGATAACCTTTCTTGTTTGTGTGTGTTTGTTTGATTATAAATTGCCAATAAAAGTAACATGATGAAGTTTTGTCAGATAATTTCCTTTCAATTCTGTTCCTTGTGCATTTGCCAGATTTGTAATTTAGTTTTGTTGCTTCTTCAAAGAGCTTTAGAAAAAGCTGAAAGAATTTTCAATGACAGATCAAAAGATGTAACTTTTCATCTCTCTTTGACCGTAAGTGGACACTTTCAGGGAGTCACTTTACACAGTCTACAGGAACCATTTTTCTTACAATCTGGAATTATGATTAAATTCTGCTGTAGTTAAAACCACAGTAAGTTAGACAGTCTACTTGCTGTTATTTTTCTTTTAAACCAAAACATTAGAATGTACATAATTTTACTGAGATTTAAGATACTTTATTCTTTTCAGACAGTTCATCTTATATTAAAAAAATCCTTAGAGATCATCTCGAACTCCAAAACCTGGTCCTTTGGGTGGTTCAGTCAGGGAAGTAAGGCCACCAGCTGGCTCACAAGAAAAACGTCCACTCCTGAAAAATGAAAGCAGTTTATTCATTGCTGGTATTGATAGTAACTCAGATTCTGTTTAATTGTTGGATAGAAGACAGTCACAAATCACTTAAGGCTGAAGCCACTATTTTTTGTTCTTCCCATTCAACCTTCAGAAAAAGTGTGATGTAGCTGTTAAAGTGAAAGGATTCTAAAGTCAAGTATTGCCAAAAAATTTCGTAACTGAAATGCAAGCTAGGACCACTTGTTTTCTTTTATATTCATTTATAGGTTGGCCAGACACCATCAAATTTTATAATCACAGTTTTGTTACCAGTGCTTCCCTGTGTTTTTCTGAAACTGTAACTGTTTTAAGATTATTGTTCTTATATTCAAAACATCTTTATAGAAACAATAGGAATAGGCAACACCCAAGTCAAATTAATTTCCCCATTGACACAAATGTAGGTGGGCTAACAAAGAACAGTGGTAATAAGAGATGAGAACACTTCAGAAGTAACTCCCCTCTCACAAACTTACAGTCTTTGGTTTTTATCAGAAATCAGAAAAAACCAACATAACCAACAACCCAGCCAACCAGCACAAATTTGTTGGTTTAAATGATCTAGACAAAAATTCCGACAGGTGACATCATTCACCTATTAAGTACTAAGACAAATCAGAATTCATGTTTTCACATTTCATTCTCCTCTGGTCAGTCATCAAGAACAATGCAAATTCTCAGTTCTTTCCAGTTTGTTGTGGCTTTGAATGCATGCACTTCTGTTCAGTAAATTAATTAATGCTTTTTAGCTGTAGGCTGTGAACTCAAATCACTGGTAAAGTAATTTAGTTTCTCAGAAGAATCACCATTTGTGTAGGTGACCAATATAATATATGTAGTTTATAAATACAGGCAATTACGTATTTTAGCTTATTATAAACATAGCATACCTTGGGCCTGGTTTGGGAACTTTGCCAGCCTTTAGCTCATCAATTATGTCTTCAATATCTTTGGGTGTCAAATCTTCCTGTAAAACAAAAAATTAACTAATTGACAAAACTGAGAGAGTCATCAGTTATGCTAAATGCAGCACTTCAGATTTATCAGATCAATGTGACCCTAGCACAGGTAATTTTGATCCTATCAATTAACACACATATGGTTTAAAGAATGAGGGAAATTGAAAAGTCTGCTGTCATTTTAATGTTGAGACTTTATTTCATGTGTAGTTGCAGAAATTATGTTAAAACAAACAATGTTGATAGAGGTCAAGGGTTTGTGTTTTCAGCTTCCTGATTATTAGGGAGCTGGATCTCTGCCTACTACTACACATATGCCATGACACATGATGTGTGTCATGCAGAACGGTGTCGGCTGCAACAAAAAAATTTTGGGTACAGTTCAAGACAACACTGCTTAAATCAGTCCATACTTTCCAACAGACTGCTTTAAAATGCTTTCAAAAGCTTATCAAATACCTATTTCAAAATTCCAGATTTACAGGCAGACCACAATCACAAAAATCACACAAATTGTTCCTCTTGTATAATAAAGACAGTAACTAAAATGAAAAATACACTCATACACCTGATACAAATGAAGTTTTCTAGCAAGAGGGCAAGAAACTAAAAGATGCTGTAGGAAAGGAGCTGTTCTGTCAGTAGGAACTGGAAAACTGACAACAACTTCACAATCTGGAACAACTGAAAAATACAGGTAAGTCAGCAAAGAAGATTAATCATTTCAAAGAGAATGCAGTACTTACATAGTAATTGTCATTTATTTGTACCATGGGTGCGTTTACACAAGCACCTAAACATTCCACTTCTATCAGCGTGAAGAGCTTATCGGGTGTTGTTTCTCCAACTTTAATACCTAAACCAATAAATTAATTAGGTTCAGCAATGGTTATGAACAAGAGTAATGAAGCATAAATCTAAGTGCACCAGGGACATTGCATTACTTGTAGTTGGGCCTTAAAAACATTTGCAAAGTTAAACCCCTTTAAATGAGTCCAAAATGTTTCCACACCCAGAAGTTTCTAATAAAACATTAAGTAAATTTTCAGATACATTTTTGAGACCTTGTTTACAGGTATGAATCATTGGAAAATAACCACGAAATGACAATTCTAAGAAATGCAACAGATCTACTCAAGAACATTTTTAGTAATCAATACAATAAAATGAAAAAATAGGGACACATAGCTTTTACGTGCTGATAGGAAATGCATTCATTTACAGTGTTGAATATTCCCAAATTAACCAACATCCAAATACTGTTAGCTACAAATTCATAAACTTTCAAGTTTACACACAAAAGATGATTTACCAAACTGTACACATACTTAGCATCCATGGCATCTTACTGTTCTACTGCTAGAGATACAGACCTTCCCCAGGAGGCAAGTTAGTCCAAGTAACATCTCAGGGGCTGATCTCTACAAAATATTCCATGGAAGGAAGAATACTGAAAGGCAGTTTTCCTCCATTTACTAGTAGCATTGGAAATAATGAAAGTTTTAAGTAAGGCCTGTCTCAGTAAAATCTACAGAATCATCCTTACTGCTTTGATTTCTCAAGCTGAGAGTTTCAGTTGAAATTAAGCTATCTATGCAGTAACAAGACATTTCATCTAAATATGCCTTTTTTCAGACAACAGAGTATATGAAATGACAGATAACAGGCAGCTGTTCTGCAGCTCTTATCACTGGTTCTTAGAAAAAGTTAACAAACTTTTCATATCAGGGGAAGAGTTGTCAGTTGATCTTGCCCTCTCTGCTACCCATAACCACTCAAAAAGGAGGAAAAAACCCCAACCCACACACAAAACCCCTGAGTACTCCTTATGTCCCATGATGCCCCATTCTCAATTGACTTTTCCCATGGAGAATTCATAAATTATGTTAACATCATGTTATCATCCAGAGGGATCTTAACAGGATAAAGAGGTAGGCTCGTGTGAACCTTATGAAGTTGAACAAGGCCAGTTTTTTCTTCCACTATATGAAGAATTTTACTTTAGTATCATTAAACAAAGGTAAAAAAATAAAAGTGTATCACAAATTTGTGTCATACCAAGTTTCTTCTTAATGGCTTCTAAAATGCTGTCAGAGTCTCGCAGCATGCATGGTGTGGTGGTGCAGACCTGAATGTGGTATTTTCCAACAGGTTTGCGATTGTACATGGTGTAGAAGGTTGCTACTTCATAGACTCTCATGGGAGGCATTTCTAAAACTTCAGCAACCTGTGACAGGCAAAAACATGCTATATTGAATTCTCAGAGGGCAGCAGTAAAGGCAATTAGCAAACCATTTCAGTGAAGTCACCTGTCCTGTTTGCAGTAACAGGTAAGTAAGAGGGTGGGGGTGGGTATCAAAGCACAAATGTATTCCAAGTGCCAAGACCAGACACCTGAGTTCTCTGACTGGCATCACCCTGCTTGAGCACAAACTCTGCTAAGCCATGGATCAGCACAGCGAGGAGCTCGAGTCAGCTCCCCTACAGCATCTTTTGTCAGACACAAGGGGATGTGAGGAGTCAGCTGGGTTTGGGCTTTCCTTGTCAGCTCTAGCTCACACTGCACTTGGGCTGTGTCAATGAACCAACCCGTATGAGCCCACCCACACTAATGCATGGAAACCTTTTGGTAAGGAATACTTGTAAGCTGGTACTGTGCTTATCTAATTCATACAGAGCAGGTTCTGTGCCACACCAGGGCCACATCTGCAGATTCCTGTCACAGCTAATAAGTAGGGAGTGGAGCATGATCTGCATGGAGCCAGTTCTTGTGCAGGTATCCCTGATCTCATTATCATGGAACCCTGGCACACTGCTCAAGTTGAGAACTGGCTCTGGTTTCAACAGAGTAACTGTTTTACCTTCCAGTTTCTCTAGCAAGCAAATAAGAAATCATGGAAAACATTTGTTCACTTAAAAGCCTTAAGATAATTTTAAACACAGTATCAACCTGAAACTTAAATAAACTAATATACACTGCCAGCATTAATGGAGCTTTGAGGCTTTGTTATGCTGTAGAAACTGTAGTTGCCTTTCTTTAAATGTTCATTCACCTCCTTCAGTCATTCCTCTAATGCTCACAATCCTCACCTTAAACTGAATTTAAAACTTTACACTTTAGAATTGATGATATGCCAGATGGTAACACAAAGTACAACAGATTTATTCATATGAATATAAGCCAGATTTTTTTATTTCTTGGTATTTGGTTACTGTCATGCAGCCTCTCACTTTGGAGCAATGTAGTTGTTTGCCTGGTTATTTTGAAACAATTTTAATAATTAACATGAGAAGTCTTCTGGGCACTTGCTGTGAGGTGTTACTCAACACTCCTGACACCGACTACACTAACACTGCCCTGCAGAGTCCTTACAGCTCTAGAGATTAAGTATAATCCAGGCAATGTGTGAAATGTCATTAATCTGGGAAGAAGAAAACTGCACTGACATTACCTTTTTTTCGTCCCCCACATTCAGCAGTGAACCAAATCAAGTTTCTGTTCCTCATTCTACTATCACTCTGGGAGAAGAGCCTATCTGAATAGGTTTTATCTAATTTTTTATTTGCTCTGCCTGTAGTTTCTAGCAACGAGCTAATATTATATAAACAGAGCCCTGCGTTTTCTGCATTAGTTTTCCCTTTTATTTTTAAAAATGTAATCTCATAGGGAATTCTCACAATACTGTGCCACATGTAAATTCCCATGTTAGCAAGCTTTCATTAATTAATGTTATTATTCTAGTTAGATACTGAAAGAAAACAATAAAATTATGCTTGAAAGATAATCAAGTACTAAATACCTTGTTCATAGCTGATATGGGCAGCCATCCATGCTGTCTTTGGGCCAAATCCAGTACTGCCATGACAGCTGCAGACTTGTGTCCCTCTGGGTAGTTGTTTATGATCGCTTCTATTCGCTTGTTAAGGGGAAAGAAGGAAAACAAATCAGTACTGCTCTAAAGACAAAGTCTGTGTATTGAACTTCTTTTTTGTCTGCATACCTTTAGATTTTCAGCTGTGAACTCAAATGGAGTATCTGGATTGTTTTCAGGACTATCTCTATGCTTCAAAAGAAGAAGAAAAACATGTAAAAATGGGTTGTTAGAAAATTATTCAGGACATGTTTACTGTTGTAAAATACCTTCTTGTTACACAGTTACAGTTGAGCTGCTTGAATAAAAACTATATATTCCACATAAAAATGTTGTAGTACTAAAGTGATTAAATATATTTGGGAAGGTTATAAAAAATATTGATAATTATTTCATCACTCTTAAAAATCATGATCTATTCCCATTACTTCTTATTACAGAAATGATTTACTGAGAAATATATGAAATTATATATTGAGAAAATGTATGGTGTTGTTATCAAAATACATATTTTTAACACTGTTAATACAGTTTGATAATTATGTTCAAATTTACAATAGCCAGAGTAAGAACGCTCTGGTTAATACCATAATAAACAAGAGACTAAAGCAAGAGTTCATTTTTCCCTTTACCATAAAACATTAATTTAAAAAAAACCTCCACAATTCATCAAGAATTTTGCTGTAGAATTAAAATATTTGCACATTAAAACACATTAATAATCTATTTTTTAATATATCATTTTGATTTGTAACGGATTTTAACATTTTCTTTTTATATACAATTCTGAATCAAAATGTAAGAAGCAGAATTTTGAATCAGTATTGCCAAAATAAGGTATTCTAACAAGTTATTTTTAAGGTGGTCTTCTATGGAAACATCAAATTTTAATTATTTCTTCTGTATTCAGAAAATACACATTTGGAGGTCTTGAAAAAAGTAACATTTTCCTGTAATAAAATTGTAGTTCTGATGAAAATCCTTTTCCATCAGAAAATGTTCCTGCACAGAATTTTTAGCTGTCTCTAAGCAGCTCATTTTGGTTTTCTTTAAATACCTAGAGTTAAGTTTAATTCCAAACTTCATACAGTTTTCAAATTGAGAAAATTTCAAATCAAAGGGAAAGTTTGTGGGAATATACAAGCTATACTTGAGACTTGATGTTAAAAGTAATCCACAACTAGCCAATAATAAAACTTTAGAAGTGTATTTAGAACAAAGAAGCCCCCTCCACTGACTTCCACTTGCATCATTTCCTCCAGTAACTGAGGGTGATTTTGCAGTTGCCACACTACACTCTTCTTACTAAGCAGCAATGATTTAATGAAAACCTTAGCATTGCCAAGACACTTGCATACTGAAGTGAAGTATGTATCATCAGTGAAGAACTTAGACCATGTGTCTATTACCGGATTTAGAAATTCTAATGGAAATATTGCAAGGGCAAATACTTCAATTACATCTGTTGGTCTGTCCAGGGATTACCTTTGCTTATCCTGTCTATATCCCAAAGCAGACAATATGACTGCCACCGCCAGTTTGAAAGCATTGTGCCCTCACCACAGTTTCAAGTCCAATATAAAACTAGCGTTGATAAATACTTCACCAAGGACGACTTTCCTATAAGAACAGGAATTACAGAAAGATGAATGATTTTGAACACACTAATATTTTATTTAGTGTTAATTTCTTGCTTATTGTGTGGTTTACAACATAAAAGAGGAACACGATTCCCACTATTTCATACTGACCCATCCAGATAAAGGATTCGATGATTCATATTTAGTCTTGGTGAGTGTTTTCTACCAATTTTATTGGTAGAAAAAGAGTCAAAAAAGCTCTCAAAAAGAGGCTGATGGAGAAAAGACTGATTGGAAATACTGTACAACTTTTATTACTTTTTCCCTTACAGACCTTTCCATGTCTTAGCTGCACAGATCAATTCCACAATTCATGGTAAGTATTTCCATAACTTAGCTTTTCCTTGTCAAATCTGCATGCCTATTTTGCTATTATTTTGCCTTCCGTAGCTATTTGATAGTTAGCAATTGTACTTTGTTTCAACTGCTTTTGCAAATAAATCTATTTGATTTATTAAAAATTCCCTCTTTGTCTGGAGCAGCTGTTCTTTTCGGTGTATCATCTGTAAACTGATATCCTTAAATGCCCTACATGTGAAGAGGAATAATAAAGACTTTATATTGGAAGATACAGGTATAGCTGTAGCAAGGTTTCATGATATATTGTAAAGGCTATAGCAGAGGTGAGCAATAAATAATCCATGCCACCTTTTATATTCTCTGTTTTCCTGAAAGGACTTAATCTAATTCTGGGCCATGGAGAGTTTGGTAGTTTTCATCAAGAGCTTACACAGTTCTAGGACTCCTGAGCAGTTAGGAATGTTCTCTAGTCTTACATTTGTCTGACAACGTGCCATTTATCTGAGACCTGCACGCACTGACATGCTTCTGAATGACATGGGTGCACTTCCACGTGTTTTTTTAGGATACAGATTTTAGAGAGCAAGAACAGAAATAAGGATACAGTATAGGAAAGAGTACTATTTTAAATTACAGAGCAGTTTAAGTTGGAAGGAACCTCTGGAAGTCATCTGGGTCAAACTCTCCTGCTCAAGCAGGGACACACAGAGCTGCTTGCCCAGGACTGTGTCCAAATGGCTTCTTCTGAATTTATCCAATAATGGAGACTCCACAACCTCTCTGGGCAACCTGTGCCAGTGCTCTGTCATCCTCATAATGAAAAAGTGTTTCCTGATGATCTCTGAGGGCATTGCCTCTGGTCTTGTCACCTGTCACCACTAAAATGAGTCTGGGTCTGTTCTTTCTCTGTTCTCCCCCCATACAAGTGTTTTTCCAAGTCTCTTCTCATGCTCCCCTATTTCCCAAAGTCTTATGTAAGTTTTCATTCCATTCATACACTGACTGTATTACATTTCTATTGCAGAACAGAGCCTATTTAAGTAGGAACACCTTCACTGCAAAGGCTACCCAAGCCACAGATGCCAGTGCACTCCCATGGAAGCCACTAAGGCTGCTGAATGGTCACCTCATATTCTTTTTGCTACACCAACCTGGGCCATTTTATTATTATGCTTTCTTTTTTCCCAGTGATCTAATCGTCTGTCTTTTTTGACACAGAAAACTATTCAAGAGCACTGAAGAATTACAACAGAATAGTTAGAATAATTTAGTTTCCATGTACAGTGCAAGAAAGTTGGCCAAAAACTTGACCTATGCCCTATGCTAAACACCAGTCCAAAGCACTGTAAACCAAAATGAGAGAACTGGGGCGTCTGCAGGGGCAATGTTTAGGGCAACAACTTGTTCAGAATCCATATTAAATCAGCACTGAAAAAATATGTATTACTCCTCCTCTAAAGGGAAAGTACCCTATGTTCACTACTCCAACAGAACTCAAGATATAAACCCCTCTTACTTTAAGAATGGTGGAAGTGCTCTCAAACCCAAGTATCTCACTGACCAACTTCACAAGTAACAAAAACTTGAATACAGCAATTCTTCAACCTTTTGTGCTGAACCCCCTGTGCAGCCCTATGACAAAGCCCACGTCAGGGCTGTTGATGTGTTAAGGAAACTCAGTCCATGCATTGAAAACAATAAAGAAGAAGAGCTAAGTTTTAGCTGTTAAGAAGGCTAAAATCAGGCAGAAGACATGCACAGAGAATGCATGTTTCAATGAAAAAAGGCAATCATAATAAACGTCTCTGGAATCAGGTCTTCTCTAACCATCAGAACATAGAGGTTTGGAGCACTGCTCTTACATTCCTATGGGCAAACAATCTACCTAATTTTGTACTTGATATCCTCTCACTGGAAGTGTGATGTAGCTGCCTATGATGGCATCTAGTTGAATGTAATGATTCAGAGAAAGGCTCTTTCTGGGTGTTTCAGAATACAAAAGCATTTCAGCAGAAGTTCTCTTATTTCTGTGTTTCTGCTAACATGTAACATGTTTGCAAAGGGAAACACGGGCATACAAATCAGAAATGCCTTTTAATAATAGATTTTATGACAACCAGGTCCCTTGCTAGCCTGTCCTCTGCTATTACAACACAAATACACTGCATGCATTTACCTTCCTCACTGATAGATTTATACATGACAAGTGCAAGAAGCAGCAGCAATAAGCTTTGTAAAACAAGCCCATGACATTTGTGTGTAAACTGACACACTAAGAGGACCAGCACAACAGGCCTGAGTTACTCCCATTAGTCCTGCACAAGCAGTTTTTAAACTTTTGACACTTCTGCTTGTAATTAAAAAAAAAAAAAAGCTTTAATTTTTTTTTTCTCCCTCTACAGAAATCCAGGGGGAGTCCGATTTTCTGATTGTATATGAACACCCGGTGTTGATGAAAATAATGCCTTTGTCTCAAACCAGCAGGACAAGTTTCCCTTGAAATTTGCCATTTTAAGTAGCATCTGGAATTTAGTCAGGGCAAACAATTAGACACACATATAGTGACATCCAACTGTCTTCTTCCCATTACCTTTTACTTCAGAGAAGAACAAATATTACTTTATTAAAAAACAAGAGCTGAGAAAAAAAAACAACAAGAAAAAAAACAAACCCCCAGAGAACCAAGTTCTTATGCTCCTTTAGTAAAAATTCTGCTGTGGAGTAAGTCATCAATGATGCTATTAAATAAACATCTGCAAAGCACTCAGCTTTTCTACTTGCCTTTCTCTGTTATCAGGCTCCTCCCTGTATTAAATAATTTAAACAACGACATAAATCTTGAATTTAAAAGCTATCTAGCTTCATATGTCAGACATAACAGCCATTAGGGTGCCAAAGACATATTTTGCCTGTCTTCACCAACTTTCAACTACACTTAAGTTTCCAAAATTGCCAGACTGCAGCATTTCCTCTACTCCTTGAACACCAGCTCTTATACTGTAAATCACCAATTCCTGCTCAGATTTCTGGAAAAGTACACAAAGCATATACTGAGATCTTATTAACTTCATTTTATGATTAAAGCTGTAGAGACAGCTGCAGAAAGGAAAGGACAGCAACATCGTGTCCAAGAATCCTGAGCACCTGTTTTCAACAGTGGTCAACTCTCTAGTAAAGGGCTGATTTTTACCAAGTGTTGGGAAAATGCCAAATTATTCATCTGTTAAACTGCAGACCGGCTAAAGCTCTGAATGGAGCAGAATGGGACAAAATACACACTCTGTTGAGATGCTTCAGGTTCTTTTCAGAGGTAGACAGAAAACACAGCTGCTTTACACACTTAAATTCAAGGGTTTTTTACTTTTTGCAATTACTGCTACTGTTCATGCCTTTTATGACAGTGCTTAATGGCCTCAATTACGACTCACTGTACCACCTGCTGTATCACACAGAACATGAACAAGAACTGTATTTTTCAACTCCTGTAAACACAGCTAGGACCTGAGCCCACAGGTAATTCTGCAGCAAATTTCAGAAAGCAAGAAACTGCACCTGCAAAAAGTTTAACGAGATTCAATTACAAACTCAACTAAAATAAATAAAGGAAACAAGAACTGGTTTATAATGAAATAAAGTTTAAGCAAAGTCTCATCTGCAATCACATATGAATTACAGAGAATTTTCACTATATAAGGCAAGAAACACAAGAGCCAATAACTAAAATAAAACCTAAAATAAAATTCCATTACAATTCTAATAAAAGGTTCTATAGAAAAAAACCTCTTCTTTGTAAACGCCAGTAGGTTTCTATAGCAAAGTTCTGCCCATCAGAAGCTTTAACACAGATTTGAAAAAGCACATGCCAAACTCTTGTGACCCATCCCCCTTACATTAAAACAGATTATTTACCACAAATAAGGCTCCAGTGGCATTGCGCTCTGCTGTTCCATGCAAGTATCGGATCTGTCTTGCCTACAAACAAAATACAGTGTTAATAATGCACATACTGCTAGTGGCTGCTTTCAGAACCAGTCTGATTTCCATCCTAACTGTAAGCCATTCATTCTACTGCCATCACTAATCATTTAAAATAAGTCAAGAAGAGACTACTAAGGGCGCTCCTGTACTATTAGGAGAGCAAATCTCTCGACTCCCGCCTTGACCAGTTCAAACAATGTAGAAATAAAGGATTTAACTCTGCTACTGCTTAATTTAAGTGCCTTGAACACAAATTCACATCCAACATTTCATGAAGAATTTCCCAGTTTGTGACTTTACATCCTATCTGCTATAAAGTTTGCAGAAACCACCACTGCTACTGAAGTTCTTTGCCAGTAAGCATTTGCATGCTTCTTCAGCTTTTATCGAAGCAAACGCTGAGAACTGGCACAAGAGGGCAAATGTAAACACAGACATGAAGAACGAACAGAACACAGCCCCATATGCAAGTTCTGTTCAACTATCCTCCGTACTCTCTGACATGCCAGAACAGATCAGTATTTCTAGATTCTGGCCGGTATTAGTAAGATTTGATAATTTTACCGCAAATATTTATTCTATTAAAAATTAATTTTATATTGCATTACGTTTCTTTTTATACTAAATTCTCGAGCAATTGTGAGCTTTCTTAAAGTAGAATCACTACACTACATCCCATTAGGATGGAAGTGACCTAAAGATCATGCCGTTCCAATCCCCTGACATGGGTGGGGACACCTTCCACTAGCCCAGGCTGCTCAGAGTCCCATCCAACCTGGCCCGGAACGCTCCCAGGGATGGGACAGGTCATTTGACAGGGAAAGGCTGCAACCATGCAGTGACACTACACTGCGGGTGCACCTGCGCGATCCGCTGCCACAAGCACTGAGCTGATCAGGCCGTCTTTGCAGGAGAGCCGGGACTGCGGGTCCGCGCTCCATAGGCTTGGATTCCAGGCACCGACCTACCCCCAGGCCCCGCTTCCGCACGTCCCGCCGCGGCCTCCCCGCTGTCCCGCGGCCCCTCCGACTCCCGGCCGGCGGTGGCAGGGAGCCCTTACCGAGCGAGCGGCCGCGGCGCGCAGGGCAGCGCACAGGAGCATGGCGGCGGCAGGAGCAGCGATGCCCGCTCCCGCTGCCCTTCCTTGTCCCGATCCCTCTCCTTGAGGCCTGGGCTCGCCCTCCTCCGCGCCGCGCCAAGGAGACCCGCAGCGCGCGTGCGCGGGGCGCGCCCGCAGCGCGCGTGCCCGCTCTGGAAGCGGAGGCTGTCCCGCCTGCCCCTGCCCGCGGGGATCCCGGCGCCGAGGGTGCCTGAGCGTGTCCACGCCAGTTTCAGCCTCTCGTGGCACACACCAGCGTGGGGAAAACGGATTCCTTCGGAAACGAGAGCTGGTAACAGCGGAAGCTCGCAGGAAGCTAGTGAGGTTTTTTTTCAGTCCTGTGTTTCCCACCTTCCTGCCCGCTTGTTTGGGGTTTTGATGTTTGGACTGCTTGCACCTATGTTTTGTCCTCCTTTAGGAAAAACAGTAAACATCGATTGTCTTGTTGGCCTCTGATGAGCACTCTCGTATGACACCATAATCCAGTTAATACAGTACAAATGCTGGAACTGAGGATCACGGAATGGTTTGGGTTGGAAGGGAACTCGAACATCATCTGGTTCCAGCCCTTGCCACGGGCAGGGACATCTTCGATAGGCCAGGCTGCTCAGAGTCCCATCCAGCCTGGGAACGGGGCATCCACAGTTTGTCTGGGCTAGATGGGAGTAACAGGCTCTTCCTCCGGTGCAGCTGGTTCTTAGGAACATGGTTCACACGTCCATCCTTGTGCAGGGCCTTGATCGTTCAGGTTTCGTGATGAGTGCAAATGTACTCTTTTTCACTGTCAAATAAATTCACGTTTTTCGAAAGCTGCTAAGGAGGAAGTCTTTTATTCCGATGAGTACTCAGCATTCCAGACTGGCAAAGCATCACCTGATGTTCCAACATCTCTTACCATATCCTCCTTCTCTCTGAGGAGGAATCTCCCCTGCAGTCCCCACCCTCTCATCTACCCTGGCTTTCAGTGGGGCAGCCTCATTAATTTAATGAATTTCACACTGAAAATCTATCTATGCATATTTTATATTTACACTAAAACTCTGATGATTTGCAAGTTGACACTGTGAGTAACAATTACTTTTAATAAGTACGCAGCAGAGCAAAAATTTAGCTTTGCTTACAGTGTTTTCCTTCATCCAAAGCATTAACTACCTTCTTCATCTTCTTATGTTGAGAGACCTTCTTTTATTTTGTATAAACTTGCAAAAAGGCAGGATTAACTACGCTACAGCAAACTGAATTTTATTAAAAAGATTTCATGATTATGGTATGGATTTGTACTGACAAAATGATCCATCAGGGACAAAAGGCCAGGTTAGTGAGAACCATGGTGGCCGTGCCTATGTGAGTGCACCTGAAAAAGAAAGGTTTCCCGTAAAGAAAGCTGTGTGTATGGGGTGGCAAGTGCCACGGTACATCTCAACAGAGATAGCTCTAGGGAAAACACAAAACACTGCACGTATTAGGACATTTTAGGATACATATTACTCTTTCAGATAATTGTATGTATACTTACAGGGATATGTACATATGTGCACAGATACACTTGGGAGCTGTAAGTGTAATTTATGCCCTTTTAGCAGAATACTTTTCATTTGCACTGGGGATCAGGCAGGATGTGGCACTAGCTCTGATTAGATTACTGCCCTTTACATTTGGGTTCACTGTAGTCAGTGGTTGTGTTCCTGCTGCTTATTCATCATTTCCTCAATGCTGACAGATACTATCAGCATTTGTAATTTAAGTACTGCTACCAGAATTTGATATTTTCATTGATTTGTTTTCATAAACCTCATTTTTTCACTTGCATTCAAATAATTAATTTCTGTGTTGTTGAATTTCTTTATTAGTATGCATTATGCCAAACAATTGCTTTCAGGCTTTTGACTTAAATGGCAACAATAGTATTTAATTTGATTTCATTTAGTGGCTGTTACATTACTCTCCATTTTGAAATACAAAAATAATCAAATCAGCTTTCATTAATCTTTAACCCATTATTCATGTACACATGTACAGGGATTCACTGTATATTTTCTGACATTCAAAAGTAGTACTTTCAGCCATAGCAGTACAAGTAATATTAAGCAATCATACATCAAAATGTTAGATTTTTATTATTTTAGAGTCACAGAATCATAACACAGTTAGAAGAGACCTTAAAGATCATCTAGTTCTAACCCCCCTTCAATGAGCAGAAACACCTTTCACTAGGCCAGGTTGCTCAGATCCCCATCCAATCTGGCCTGGGGCACCTCCAGGGGTGGGGCACCCACAAATACATGCTCTAACATTAAGTAATATAAATAGTATGTAATTTGCAGTGTGGGGACTGTGAATGTTGGCAAGGCATTTGAAGAGTTTCTTTTCAAAGCAAGTCATCTGGAGAGAACCTAAAATCTGTCAAATGGTATCAGAGGCTTTTTATCCCATTAAAATACCTTTAATTAGCTCTGCTGTCAACTGTGTAAAGGAGAAAAAATAAAGGCTATTAAGATCTCTCCGGTCTTAAAAAAACCCACCAAACCTTGTTTATATACATTAGTATGTTTGTATTTAACCAGTACAGAGATCTATTTTAGGAAGTGCAAAAACACAGGGGACAAACACAAGAGATCATAAGACCATAAAACATTGGAAAACAAAACATTCTCAGTTGCAATCTTCATGTTGCAGCACTATACAGAAAACTTACCTCTATACCCAGGAGTGTTTCAGATTAATAAATGTTGTTATCCTTTTGATACATTAGCTTTAATTAATCAAAAAATTATATGTACTAATAGAAAAATTAGTGTAAAATATGACCTGAGACCCATTTCTGTAAGCAAAGTAGAGGCAAAGTGCCTGCTTACTTAACACACTCACCCAAAAACTGTAAAAATTAAAATGGGTATTTATTAGCATGACAGAAGAACTTCTTCAACAAAAGATGGCTTTATGGGTAGTGTAGAGATTGCACATGGAACCACTTCCACAGAATGTTTTTCTTTAGGGAAATAACTACAAGAGGACAGAGACTGAAAAGAAAATGAGAAGGCACATAGGACATGGAATAAAAATAACCCACAATTACTTTTGTTAACTATTTACCCAAAGGCATTGTACACTTTTACAAGTCCTTTGAAATTGTATATGGACTTTCTACAAATGCAGTTTTTTCAATATGCTGTAGCAGTTTAAATTTAACTTTGATGCAAAAGTACATTTCATATCACGTACAAAAGTGTAAATGCACTTAAAGTTTAAAAATAATCCTAATTTAAGCTACTACTCAAATTATTTAGAAATATGTAATGACAACTTAAACGTACCCATAGAGATAGATACTTGTGCTGGGAATAAAATAATCATAGTATGTAGTTAAAACTTTGTTACCCAAAGATGAATGTTTCTTTTCAAATGTGATTAGGAATTATTGAATTTATTTTACAGATAGAAAAATGTGAGAAAAATGTGTACTGACCCCCAGTAAGCCACAAGAAGTCACCAAGAGCTGGAAAAGAACACAAGCTCACCAATGGGCATCCAATTCCATGGGCTGTGGTTTTCCCCTAATCTGAGAGAAATTCAGTACATAGTGATCAGACATTCATGATCCCTGATTTGCAGCATAGGAAGGGCACTAGGAACAAATTAGAATTAGATACTTAAATGCCCAGGCTAAGGACCTGCATTCTTTCTGGAGTTAGCTGCTCCCTATGTACAGAGCCTGCAGAGCTACTTTCCTAGATTAGTCTCCCAAGTCAGGTAGCAAAAGCTGTAAGGAAGATCATCTTCCAAATAATGTACACCATTTAATTTTAATTCCTGCATTGCTTCTATATTCAGGCTAAATATTAATTTAAGAATGTTTTGATATGTAAATAAACTGGTGTTAGAGACATTGCTTCTCTCTTCAACAAGGCTATGACAGGCTGGTGTGGGTTCCGTTGGCATCTCCTCAATTTTTCATGTTAATAATCTCTGAAGTTCAAACACCATTCAGAAAAGGTATCATCCTCTTTTTGCAGCAGCTTTGAACTTTCTTTATTCAAAAGGGCAACTGGAACTATAATTAGGTACAGCTAGCTGTCATTATATAGCTCATTTATTATTTATATCTTCCTTCAACAGTGCCTGTGAACCGCACATCTTGTGTTGGCGGAGATAGGATTCTGAATGTTGCTTTCACAAGCTCCAAGTAACACGGTAGTCCCTGTGGCATGGCCGTGGATTTGTAATCTGGGCTTCAGGGTGCTGACCTATTGCAGCCAGTGATGTTACAGCCTGAAGCATCCCACACTCAGAATTTACTGAGGCAATCTCCCTCCACCTTTCAGGCAAGCAATCAGAGATGACCCCTCCTGTAGACAGCTACTCCCTGCATGTACCCTAATTCTGGTCAGTCCCTTACTGAGATCTCTCCCCACCTCATGCTGGGTAAATTATTGTTTTGGCGTTCTGTGAGTTATTGTATTACCAAGTTCTGAAAGGTATCTGGGAGATGGGAGAAGAGGTAACTGTAATTTTCAGTGGAGACAAATATGGGAAGGGCATAATTGGATGGAGTTTTAGGCAGTTCTCTTTTAAGCTTCTGATGGTCAGTAACACACTGCCTTTTTACAAAGACCCTGCATGACCAGAATGGTGACAACTTTAGTAACAAGTTGCATTGCTTTGTCATGGTGTTTAAGAACAAGTTTCCTCTTATCTGCAGTATGCAGATTAATCTTTCTGGGATGCCTTCTTCCGCAAATCCTTTTCCGTGTAGGACTAGCAGATGGAAAAGCAAGAACTTGAGAACAGCCTGGTGGGTATTGAGTGGGTGAGGTTAAAGTCAAATTCAGTCGAATTGCCAAAATAGATTTGAAATTTCTGTGGAGCTTTTTCCCTGCCCCCTCCCGCCCCCTTTTAAAAAGAATAAATAAAGATTTAGACTACAGTTTGTGTTAGAAAGAGGGCAGTGCAGAAAAGGAAAACCAGTGACCTACTTAAAGATAAATTTAAATGCATTACACCTCTTGGGGTTGAGGTTACAAAAAATAGTAACAAAAAATGCAACACAATGAATGTGTGCATGAAAGGAGACAACATCTTCATTTTGCCCCTAAAGGCAGCAAAATTCTACCAGGAATTAATTTGACTTCTGGTCAAATTATTATTATGCAGTTGTTATTATCATGCAGTTTAAAAGGCTGTTTTTACTTTGCCTAGTGAGACTTCTAGGGCACTGACTTTCTAATGCATTAGTATCTTGTCAAAAACAAATTCTGCTTGTTCTGTCAGGTATCCTAGGGCACAGTAAGTTTCTGCACTCCTTGTCTACTATCCTGTCTGTTATAATAATTATACTGTATTATAGTAACTTTTTCTTTTTCTCCTGAGTGATTACATAGACACCATCCTAGATGACCAGAAGCTGTTTTTCATTTGTTCTTTAATCTTTGATCTGTTCACCTTGGATGTTCCTGGCAGGACTTTATGCTTCTGTTGGCATAGCTCTCGCTATCACCAGGTCAGATCTGCCTTTCTCTTGCATCAAAGTGGATCCTCAGGGAAGGAATCTGTTTTACCTAATGTAAACCAAAACATGCATTCCTACTCAGAGCTACCTTCACAGCTCTATGGATAATAATTACAAACACAGGAATTAAGTTTGTCTTCTATCTAAAGCCTGGAGAGTAATTAAGTGTGTTGGGAACAGATGTGCTGATTTGATACCTTAGTGATTTGTTAGAATCCAGCTGTTTCACACTTCTGATACCTGTGGTGAAACAAATCTCTGCCAAGCTGACAGGAGCATCCTGGTGCACAGATCCTGCTTGCAACACGAGAGCCTCCCACAGCTGTGTTCCCTACACACTCACACCTTTCTGGGACCCAGCACCCAGCCTGGGTGCCAACAGCGTGACTGACAGAGCCTGGGCCCAGCTTTCTCATGAAAGCTGACACAGTGATACATGCTCACCCTGCAAAGCCTGAGAAGAGACAGAGGAGAGTTCCAGATCCAGAAACACATATGCCCTTACTTGTCTGCAGTGTGCTATTCCTGCCACGATAGACAGTGACACTTCAAATTTCCCATTTGTCTGCCTATTCTGACCATGTTCCTATGAACTTAATTTCATCCTTTCTTTTAGTTTCTGTTGCCCACACATCACACTGACTTTAATAATCATCAGTTCTTCTAGTCACTCTTCTTTGGGTTGTCTTCTTCACAGATCCAGGCATGATTTCACCCCTCCTATCTTAAAATAGTGCCCTTGAACTCACCTGCCTTTCCCGTTTAGGGCTTTATCATCCTTTCTCTTTACATCTCTCAGCATACAATTCCTATCTGGGGTTTCAGCAAAAAAAATTCCCACTTTAATGCAGCTTCTGTACTTGTGCTTTGCTGACTTATAAGTCTATTATGCTTTTCTGTCACTCTCACATTCTTTTCTCCCTCCTGAACAAATGTCCTAGTGATTTCAATCCTTCCCCATTCACAGTCCTTCAGAATTTTGATGCAAACACTTACCCTAAATTTGGTCACAAAATATGGGAAAGTTCTGACTTTCCTTTATTCTCCAAAGGATTGCTTTTGCTTTCAAGACAAGCTGCATTTGGAACGGTTTCTTCTATTTAACCCCTGTAATTATTTTGATTCAATTGTACAATAGCTATTTTGTGTCAGAAACTGGGTGACATCATGAACTACGGGACCAGCAAAGACACCAGGTATCATTTTGCATCCTGGAACCTTCCTGACTAAATCCACGGTTGAATCTGTGTGACACTTGCTAACTATCAATCACTCCTCAAAGATAAGCAAGGACCTACCTTGGCACTAACTCAACAGGAATGCCTGTCTCTGCTACAGATGCTGTCATACAGAGAATGCCCTCTCCATCTTGGACACTGTCCTTGTGCAGTGACAAGAGATCACCTGGCTTCGAACTGCCAGCTCATGTTTGGCATCAATTCAGCCACCTGGGCTGCAGAATGGTGAGTCATGAGCAAAAACCAAGTGCATGGGATTTCCCGAGCAGGCCCTTATGCAGGTCTGATTGAGGTGAGTTTGTGGAAAATCTGTTACAATATGCATTGCCCAATTGTTTCATGTTTGCCCTGTGCTGCCCATTAGGAAGAAATTTCCTATGTGTATGAATATCTAATACAATTATCTATCTTTAAATTCCTTGTTAAAGTTCTTCTTTCCTCTGATGACAACACTTAAGACTGCTGGAACTGATAGCAGACGCACTGATGGATACTGATGTGTCATTTTCTTGCACTTCCCCATCTGTCCTCTCCTGTTTATGCTTTGATTTAACCTCCTGGAGACAACATAAGATGTAAGAGAGGGGAACTCAGGGGAACTGTTCCAGTGACCAAACCAGTTCTGATATAAAAAAACTATATTAGAAATTACTCTAAAGGCTTGAGTGGAAGAGGGATGTGAAGGAAAGGAGAACTAAATCCCAGTTTTGGCAGATGCATTCTTCTCTCTCACAGTTTCTCCTCCATTTGTGGTGTGGATTATTCTGAACTGCCAAATGTAATATTTATTATCTCAAAATCTGCTCAAATCAGTAGATGTTCACTGCTTGGAACGCTGTCTTTTCTATTTTGCACAATCTAACTGTAATTGGTGTTAAGTTATTCTTGTTTATTATGGAAATACAAAATGTGTTACCGTGCTCTTAATCTGCATAGACTGAAACCATCTGCTGTGGTTCACAGTTGAAGAACAGGAGATTATAAATTCTCTCTAGTATTTGTATCCAGCCCTCATTAAACAAGTAATCATTACTGCTACCAAGTTGCAAGTCGGGGAAGTGCACAGTCATCATCTTAACATTTAAGCCTGTGAATGACCTATTCCTTTTTATAGAAAACCCAATATTTACATGCACATTTATCTTTTGACTGATAAGAGAAGGCAGTTTACAGTGGCTCAGGTAGAGGAGGAGTAGAGGGTGTTTTCAGATGAGTCAGTGAGTAGCTCCATGCTGAGTAAAGGTGATTTGACAAAAAAAAAAGGAAAGTCATGCTGTGCTCAGTTGCAGGATGGCCTAGTTTACCTCCAGAATGTCAGAAAGCAAGACTTAGTAGGGAAAACTTTGCAGCGAGAAGACCTTTTTGAAAAATATATTTTGTTTGTGTAGTACCCAAATATGCTACAAGTCTCTTGAGTTAAAGCAGAAACAGGAGGCATCCTGCTTGCCTTGTACCCAGACATATCACAAGACTGTTTGACTTAGGAGGTGAAATATTGTGTAATACCTGTTTGCTTGGCATAGTTACACAAAAATATTAGAGCTGAGGTAATCGTACCCAGTCTGCAAAGATCTGAATCAGATGGTCAGCATACAGTCAGCAAAACACCCACCTGGAGAGGCTGGACTGGACCTGCACACAGAAGGGTGTAAAATCTGTCTGGCAGACAGAACAGACTGGCTCTGACCTAGAGAAAGAGGAAGGAAACCTTTGGACCAGACTGGTCTTGATCGACATGAAAGCTATGTGTAAACAGAAGTGACGCACAGTGGAGATTGGGGAAGGGAGAGTATGCCCCCTTTAGTTCTGGCTTTCCTTGGAGAGCTGTCAGACTCAGCCACCACTGCCTTGGAGGCTGAGAATTGTTAAATGATGTAACCATCAGAAACCACAATGCAGCAGCAGCGTCACAGTATTGTAGATATAAGGCTTAGTGTTTAGGTCTGTATGTTTAAACATTGCTTGATTTTTGTTTGCTAACAGGAGGTTTGCCTAAAAGCTGGGCATAAACAGATGCCTTCTTGAAGTGTTGACTGGTTCACCCTCTCAGAACTCTTCCATTACAGTGGTCCCCAGGGCTCAGTTGCCCATCAGCAAATAGCAGATTCTGGTACCAACACCAGTTTACCAGGCTTTGCAGGAGCCGAGAAGAAACTCCTGCCAGGGGATGTAGTACCACACAGAACTGAGGACAGGAACAAGATATCTGTGAGTCCAGTAGACCAGGTCTCCTGTGCAAGTAAATACTGGAGTGTTTTCATCCATGTATTGAACACTAAATGTTCTTACTGGTTTTGGATATTCAACATATGTAGGTAGAATTATATTCTGCATTTTACCCATGCCCACTCTGTGTCATCCTCTGGTAATCAAAATACTGATTCAGTCCTGGTCTTAAATCCAGCTGAGTTAAACCAGAAGTGAATTTGGTTCTGTCTTATTGATAAGTAGATTTTTCTTCTGTTCTAAATTAAATAGAGAAAGGAATAAGAGCAGCAAGGCTAAATTTGTTAGAACAGATTTGAATCCTTATTTAGCTTTTTTTTCCATGGTGCAAGTCTTCAGCTCACTATCTACCCTTATGTTTCCTAGAACATATTTTGGATGATGATGCTGCACTCTTTCTGGAACCGTTTACTCAATGTATTTGTTGTATTTGCACAACATTTTACAAACAAGATAGGTCAAATTTTTTCCTTGTTGACATAATTAAACAGGCTTCACATAGGTTCAGCTGGAAGGAATGTTGTTCAGTTAGTTTTGTTTATAGATTTATTCAAAATTAATTTTAAACTCTAGGTCTGCACCTAGCTTTCTGGCTGACCTTAGGATGGGTAAATGCCAAGGCCCATTTTTCACTTGTTAAAAATGACACTTGTGAATAAATGTAAGAAACCAGGCCAGGCCTTTACCATTAGATTTTAATTGCATTTTCTATAAAACAGCTTTCAGCCACTGGTCTTTAAATTGTTTTCCAAAGCAAAGTTCTTTTTCCTATCCATTTAAGGGAGCGGGTTCACTTATAATTACCCTGGCCTGACTTCTGGAGGAAGCAATACACTAAGATCTAAGCTGTCAAAAAGAGGAACCACAGAGCTTCTTGATAGATTTAGTCGAGAGTCAGTGCAAAGAGGTTGAACCTTCACCTGACTTTAAATATACAACGTGCGTTTTGTATCATAGAAGTTTTACAAGAAGGAGATGATACAAGGCAGTGCTGTGACCCTGTGAGTGCCTCAGAGAGTTTTAAACAGCATAAGTTAACAGGCAGAGCTCCTCAGGCACAGACAGCCTCAGAACTGGGTAGGTGTAAAACTATCTTCACATCTAAAGATCTTGTAAGATGACTCAAGCATGGCCCAGAATCTTACCTCAGTGCTTTATATCACCATACTTCCCATATGTCATTATGAATATAACACTTTTCTCTCAGTCTGGAAAGGCCTGAAATAATAAGCTTTATACACACAGCATCTTTATGCCTGGATAAATATTTTGCTAGTTTGGTTCTGAAGGCCATAGGCTTTGTAGCCAAGCGTTATAGATGCTGTAGTCACCTAAGTTCAGAGAAGATATAAAAATAATTTTGACTCCTTTTATCATATATGATGCAAATAGCATTCGTAAGTCTATTTAGCGTTAGCCAACCCTCCCATCTGATTTAAAACTGTCAAACTTCTCTCCTTGTGTCTAACACATACTTCCACCCAGCAATATTCTTTTTGTTCAAAACAAACAGAAATAGACTCTTTTTCTAGCAATGTGTATTTAAATGTGGAGCATATTGCCATGCAGATTATCCAGAGGCAAATTGTATGCATGTTAAGAAAATGGAAATAAAACAAGTTCATTTTTTGTACCCCCACCAAATAAACAAAAGAGCCACCAAAAGCTATGAAGCACAAATATCACCTCTGTGTGAGTGCCTGAGCTCCAGGCTGCTAGGAACTTCAAGCATTTGTCATCAGTATTTGGTTGCTCCATTAAAATGTGATGTGCTGCTGGCCACGGCTGAACTGGATGGGTCTTCAGTGTGACCTCCTGCAGCCAATTCCATGTTCACACACTATGTTTTTTAACATACAAATGGAAAACAAAGGCCTATGCTGATGCCATGTTTTAGCAGGCAAAATTATAAGCACTAAGTTCCTGTGAGGGTTTTTTCAGATATTCGGTTCACTTCAAAGAAGCTCACGTCACAAAAAAAGTGAGAAGCTTTTAAAGGAATTTTTTTTAAGATTAGTGTTTGTTAAAAGACTAGGTTTGAGTCCTGAAGAATGCACATAGTCTTGAAAGGTTGGTATTTGTGAGGCTGCACTATTACATGCTAACAGATGCAAAGTTTGCTTTTCTTTGTTTCTTTATGGTGGGCACTGTATGTTAAACTAGGTTTGTTCAACAACTGCGTTAGCGCTTCTTCGTGAAGGTTTGACAGGTTGATTTGTTCTGACTTGTTATCACAAAGCAAAAGGATGAAGTAAAGGTCAGGCTTTGATACGAGAGATGGACGGTCACGAGCAAAGTGCCGATTGCTGCCGGGGCCGTGCCTTGTTCTGTCACAGCTGCTGTCTCCATCCTGCGCCAATTGCGCCAGTGCTGCACTTGCCAGCTGTAAAGGCCGAGCTGGTGGAAAACATCCAGCTGCGGTTCGGAGTACTGCCAGGAGCGGGGCAGCTCCGCCGGCAGCACGGCGTAGGCTCAGGGAGGACACGGAGCACACGGCGCTCGCTCCACGCCTGGTTATTGAGTGCCACCCAGTGGGGGCTGGCGTCTGCTCCGGCTGCCTTAGCCGGGAATGGAGCTGGGAATATACAGGTGCCTGCAGGGTCAAAGCACACTGGGTTTGTAGAGCATCTTTTCTTTTTGTGTGTTGGGGGTTTTTAAAATATTTTTTTCCTAGTTAAAAACTGAGGACTACTTATTTTCACAAGGAAATATGTGTGTCTGCTAGGTGTTACTGTGCAAAGATTCTGTTTGCATTCATCTATGATTTTCTCCAGTGATTTCTATTTTTGGGTTCACTATGGCCTTCTGTACAGCCTTTTAAAACTATTGGTAATAAAGTATTTCCACTTTAACCATGGTAGCATAAAGTCTCCAGACATGTGTAAGAGATATTGTTTGCATATTTTTTAATAAATAAAGCATGTTGGAGCAGACAGTCCCGCTGTGTACTTTGCAATTTATTACATTACCCCTATATTTTTGTTTGGTAGCTACTAAATTAAATACTAGAGAGGACCAAAGTCATTACCTAACATTTGGAAGAAAGTCCTGTACAGGCTTTCTAGATCACAGAGCTTAATAGCTAAAAGAATCACACTTGGGAGCTGTGGGAGTTAGGTCTTTTCCTTCTCAAGAATGTATCTGTGAAGTATGGCACTTACCAAAATAAAAACTTTTGAGCAATGCTGGTGTTCATAAGGTGGCACATAAGCTCTCAAAGCATCGTGAGTGTCAGAAGGGAGACATTACTGTACCCCCCAATCAATAGATGGCTGTATTCTCTGCCACCTGGAGCAGTGTTTTGAGGAGGACCTCCATTCAGGCTGTCCATTCCTCTGTACTTAGGAAAGATTGGTGGAAGGTGAGAATTGTCACAATGCAAAAATCCACATACATCAATTTTAGATCATGGCCCAACATGAAAAAGACATGCCTGCAGTAGATAATGTACAGTATTCTCAAGCTACAGAACATATGACACAGAGGAAAGATGGAGACTGAGGAGATAATGTTGTTCTTCACAAATCTGGAATGTATCCTGGAAAATCTTTGTTTATAATTTTATCCTCTGATGACAACAGGCAAGATAAAGTGGAACAGATACCAGACACTCTATGCTTGATTTTGTGGCTCCCTTTGTCAGAACAATTTTCATTATTTAGAATGGTTTATTTTAATGGAAATGTTAGGGTGAAAAAACCCTACTGAAAAATTAAGTGCTATCCACACAGGTTAAATGTAGCCATGGAAATTAGCCTCCTTTTGTTTATCCTGTATCCAGTGGACGAGGTAACTTTTTCTACAATCAGCAACAGCTGAAATATTGAGTAAATGAAGTGAGTATAAAGGCAGACCTTGGAAATTAGAGCCCTGAAAGGAGCTAAGAATATCACTGACTATTACAACCAAATTAATAACTTTAAGAAAAATGTGTGCATGCTGCTCTGACCCTGCAAAACTCTGGCACAAGATTTTATGGTCAGGAAGAGATAAGAATGAAGTGTAAGCTCTTGTACAAACTGGTCTGCTCAAGGAAGTGCTGTGCCTCAAATATATGTCTGTTTGCAAAGCATGTTTCCCTTTGTAACCAGGAAGATAATTTACAGCAGTTCTTTGGGAAGAGCATGCACTTCTTCACACTGCTTAGCCAACAAAAGGGCAATTTGAGATTTTATGGGACAATTCCACTTTAGATGCCTGAACAATCCAACATGCCTTTGGTGGCTTGGGACTGCAGTGATGCAGCAATGTTTTTGGCCAGCATATGATGTTTAGGTGTCTTAGTTTCCCAAATATGGAGTAAATTTTTACCATTTTTATAAGCCTAAAGGAGATAATAGATCAGGCAATATATTATTTATATTATATTAATTCATATGCACAAATCTTTCCAGGAAACAGAGGCCTATAATTTGATACAAAGCATACTTATGTTTTTACCCTTACTGACCACAGTTTTCATGCAAATAACAGCTACCAAAACATTCATCTTCAAGGACAGCTTTGGGATTTGCAGATGCAAGCACAGATGTACATATGGAGCTCCCCTTATTGAAAATGTGGTCCAGCTAATGCTTTGGTTCATATGGGAGGAAGATTAAGAGGCACTAATTTGCATATAAAATTCTAGGGATGTGCAGCTTCACGTAAAAAAAAAAAATGAATCATACTAAATAATAGGAACAAATTGTCATCATATGTAAGTTCTATATCACCAGAGTAACTCCTAGACATTTTCTTCATCATTGTAACATGTTAATGACTTCAATAACATCTGAATACACCCATACAATTTCAGACAACTTAATGATTTATAAGTTTACAAAGATTCTTTTCTACATGATTTTTATCTTCTGAAAAACAGAGTGTTGTCAGAAAACTGTAAAACCTGGCCAAGTAAGGACCTCAATGTTACCTGCTGTCACAACCCTTTATTAAGGATTACTATTATTATTATTATTGTTATTGATAATCCTGTGTAGTCCATGGAAGAGCAGCCACTGGCGGGACAAGATCTCTACATAGATGTCAGGTATCTGATTTTTCCAAATTACCTTACCAGCCAAGAACTGGCACATGACTCATTTCTTCAGTGCTGTGTCCTGACTGTCCTTGGGAGATGCCTTGGAGGAAGTACTGAAACGGACATTTTGTAAGACAAATGGAAGTCTTTAAAGCAAGTTGTCTATTTTCACAGCCCTTATAATTTCCTAAAAATCTGCAAGCAAAGCTAAGTGATTTTTTTCAGAGCTCAGCAATTCCTCTTATTTACATATGTGTGAGGACACACTCTTAATCTTAAGAAATCTTAATGTAACCAAATCTTCATCCCCAAAATGGCAATGAAGAACACTGCCTAAGTCAGCACACATTTTTATAAGCTAACCTTTGTAAGGCAGCAACTTGCGAATAGCAATTTCTCATCTCCCCTGCTATGCTGCAATTTAATCCTCTGGAAAGACATTTTGGGTAAATTTACCAAAGGCAAATATAATGATGATGATGGTATATTAGGAGCTCCCAAGCTGATTAGTTTTCAGAGGCAATGGAAATTTATTGAGAGCAGTAGAACAGCCTGTGCTAGCCTCTGGTCACAAGATAAAAAGGTGCTTATTTTTAAAAATGTGAGTGAGGATTAAGCGTCGTAATCTATTTTCCACACTATTGCACCGAGGTCAAGGAACCTTTGGTGTTGCACAAGGAGAATGCAGTAGCCATGATGTCCAGTGCTCCCCAAATACCAGCAGATTTTCAGTGCCAGAACTGAAATAAAAATCCCCAGTAAGGTGAGCCAGTGGGTAACTGTTCCTGTGAGATGCCAGTATTCAGGATTATCATGCGAATGCTATACCCACTGTCTACCCATCTCATTCCCTGGGGTACCAAGAGATATAAAAGCTAATGTGATAGCAAGTTTGTGTTTCACACTCTTTTTTAGAAAATAATAACTAGTTTAAGGATTGTTTTCTCTGGGGAAGTTTTTAATTTATGTTAGTTTAATTATATCCCTGACAGTGAGTTAATTCTAATCTTCTTGTGAACCTTTATGTGCTTTTAAGCTTGTTTTTTATTTTGGCCTGAAGTGCTTTTGAGGAGACATATATTGAGCTAAAAAAGGTATCCCAAATCATGAGAGAAACTACCTACAGAAGCTGTTACACCCTGTCAAAAGTATCAGCATAACTATAACTGTGTTCCTATATCTATATGGATAATTTCACTCCACAGGAAAGTTTCTGCTTTGTAGCACTGACTTTATATCCAAAAATACTTTCATTTTATTTCCCTGGGGTAGCAGTGGTCAGAAGCTCTGCTATGACTTGTGAGCTGGTTACAAGGTGCAGAGGGAGAGTAGTGTTCATCCAGCACTTAGTAGAAAGCTATGTTGGCTACATAACTAATTTCACTAATGGATTCCCAATAGAAATACTTTAATAGGTAGGAGCTCTTTCATAATACACCATTTCTGGCTGTGAACTGTTGCAAATTACAGTGGGGCTGGATTATATGCCAGAACAACTGAGTCTCTTTCAGCTCAAAGATACCCAATGCAATTACTATACGTAAAAGACCTGAAAATAGGTAGATTAAAATCTCTTCTACCTTTAGATAGAGCCTTTACTCCACCAGAGTGACATAAGCAGCCTGAGAGCAGTGAGAACCAAGTTCAGAGCAACAAAGGCTGCAGATAGAGAAAATATGGAATTACTTGGTAAAGTACTAACAGTTGAGGAATGGAGAGATGTAACCCAGGAACTTTACTCAATACATTAAAAGGATTAAAAATTTATACATATTTTCATATTGCTATTTGCCCATGAGGTAGATGTAACACTTGAGCATATGAAAAAAGGTCAATATTTGATAAATATAGTTACTGCTTCAAGAATTGTGAAAAAACCCAGAAAATCGGTAGTACCATACTGTAAGCACTAATGCCAGAAAAGACAGAAGTTAAAAATATCTCATCAACAAACTTTCAAGCATCACAATTTTTAAGCAGAGGCAATCTTCTAAACCAGACCTCTGCTAAGTTCAGAAAGAACAGAAGTATCAGATAAATGTATCTGGCAAAAAGGCTTATTTTACTGCCCCAAGTTTGCGATTGAGGATGCAATATATACATATAAATACATAAAGTAAGATTCCGAAATATGAATATGTTTATTTACAAGTCCAGGGATTATACTTTACAATCAAATAATAGCAATATCAAGACAATGTTACTATTGCAACATGCAGCTTCAGTCACAGCTTTGGTATCTATGTACATAAATACATATACAGGGCACTCTATCTTCTGAAAATCTGGTGTTGACAAAATTCTTGGTCAGGTGGGAGGAAGGACAAGGGAGGCACCAGTCTGCCTGTAAAATCCTAGAGAAATGCATCCCCTAATAGCATAAATATGGATCATACTGCAAACAACTGTAATTGCAAAAATTGGGTGACCCCAGGCTACCAATACAGCTGTTTTCTATCACAACAGGGAGTTTAACTGCGGTGGTTTCAAATTTGAACAGTCCAGAGGCTTTGTTGCTATGGCAGCATCAGCCCTCCACTTCAGAAGTCCAAATGTATATGACGCCTTTCAAGTCCTTCCACATGTACCCATTTTATTTCATAATAAAATGTTGGAGACCCAGCATTTAACCACACTGACACAACCACTGTGTTGAGTAAAGGGTATTGCTCTTTGGAAATACATTTCAATGGCATTGAGCTTGATGACAAGAACCATGACTCATCACACTGAAGAATGTTTTCATGGCTAATAATAGGCTGCAATTAATATTTTTCCTGAAAAACAGTTTCTGCTCTTACATAAGTCTGCAGATGATGATCTCAGGGACTTCAATGATATTTTTATTCCAAACAGTCAGATGGTAGAATATTCTATAAAAGTAGAAGTGGGTTTTATTTATACTTACATGAGTCTTATTACTGGAGGTGCACCTTTCATCCTCAGTGTATTCATCTTCTCTCTCTTCCTGAGAGTCAGGGCAATGGTAACTAAAAGCACTTGTGAAATTGTGGATCTTTCTTGCCAACCTCTGAAATGTTTCTGCAAAGTATGGCATTGATACATGTGACATACATATATGAACATTGGCTCAGCTGAGAAAAAGAGCCTTTCTTTTTTCAAATTTTCACACTATTCACCTGCTTTCCTCTGACAGGGAAGTCACAGATGTAGATTTTAAGAGATTGTTATGGAGGCCTGCAAGCAGGAAAATTGCGCCCTGGTTTATTAGTTTTCCATTTAGTTCTTTCAAACTTAGAAACTCCTGTGTATGTTTTCCTCTGAATGAGGACTACAAAGTAGCCATGCATCATTTGTATATTCTTACAAGTATCCTGGAAACATCTCTTAATTTCTCAATCAGTAATTCAGCAGATCCTTTACTTTTGGATCAGATTTTAGTATATGTTTGGGTTTTTAACATTGTATCATGAATTTTGTTGCCAGGACTTGCAGCAATGAAGACATGGGCTCCTCAGTATGTTGATGTTAAGACTGTCCTGCACTTAATTCCTGTCCATTTCCATGAGAGAAAAATGGCACTTGGCTTCAGTTTCTAGTGGAAAAGAAAGGCTTAGAACCCTCTGTTCAAGACTGGAATTGCTAAAGGGAAAAGAAATCTCCATGTGCAGACTTTATTGACAAAGTATTTATTTACCATATACAAGATTTGAGATCTAAAAGAAAGTGAAGGCAGAGTAGATGAGTCACGGAATCATAGGCTGGTTTGGGTTGGAAGGGACCTTAAAGATCATCTAGTTACAACCTCTCTGCCGTGGACAGGGACACCTTCCACTAGACCAAGTTGCTCAAAGCTCTATCCAGCCTGGCCTTGAGCACTGCCAGGGATGGGGCATCCACAGCTTCTCTGGGAAACATTTTCAGGGCGTCACCACTCTTGCAGTAAAGGATTTCTTCCTAATATTTCATCTAAACCTGTCCTGTTTCAGTTTAAAGCCATTTCCCCTTGTCCTATACCTCTGTACCCTTGTAAAAAGTCCCTCTCTGTCTTTCTTGTAGGCTCCCTTCAGGTACTGAAAGGCTGCTAAAGGGTCTCCCCAGACTGACAGATTACTGAAATTACTGGTTGTAAAGTGCCTACTTGAACTATTTTCCAGTCATGAAGTATATATTACTGATTAATTATTCAATCATTTATATCCTTAATTCTAGACATTTATTTAAATTAATAGAAAAGGGTAAGAAAGTTGCAACCAGGATACTGAAGAACTTTCTTTTTTCCATTAAAAATAAAAGCAGATGCTGTAGCAATCTTTAAAAAAGCTACTGAATTTGTTCTGAGGGCAGTAAATCTGACTTTTATCAAGCAAATTTGTAGGAACTATAGGAGAGAATAAAATCAGACCATGGGCAAAATGTAAATATGAGATATAGGGGAAACATCAGCCTCAATTTATTTTTAGTTGCAAGTTTATTGCAGTCTTTTGAAGGTGTCAATGAGCAGATCATTACAGTTGTTCATACAAATGGATTTTCAAAAATACTGAAAAGATTTCTTCCCAAAGGCATGTAAAGCTATCATGAGCTAAACCAGAAGATCTTTTTGGGATGAATATTATGTTGAAAAATAGAAAACAAATGTAGGAGTTAACATTCAGTTTTCATAAATATATTTTTAATGTAATTAAATTCTTGCCATTGATCTAGAAAGGGTTTTACTTGAGCTAGGAAGGGTGCTGATAAGAATAGGGACATTGATCTGCAAAATGGAGCTACTCTCACAAGAAAAAAGAGTAAGCAATCTCAAGACCATCAATTTGGAAAACATACTGTGGGAGGGAAGGGGGAGAGATGTGTTAAATTTTATAATACCACAAGTAGTACAAAGAAGGGAGTTGAGGAATAGCTGTTCACTATTTCTCACAGTATAAAAGCTACAGAATACTCAGTGAAATAATTTGGTATCAGGTTTAAAAGCAAACAAAGAGAGAAGAAGAGTAGGCTCTGGTGAGACCTCATTGTGGCCTTTCAAAATTAATGCGGGATTAGATTATAGGAAAGATGGGGACAGACTTTTCAGCAGGGCCTGTAGCGATAGGACAAAGGATAATGGTTTTAGGCTGAAAGCGGGTAAATACAAACTAGAAATAAGTTGGTTTGGTGTGGTGTTTTTGTTTTTATTTTTGGTTTTGTTTTTGTTTACCATGGAGGTAGTGAGACACAGGACCAGGTTGCCCAGAGAAGTGTTAGATACCTCATCCCTGAAGATGTACAAGGTAAGGTTGGATGGGCTCCTGAGCAACTTGATGTAGTTGAAGATGTCCCTGCTTGATGCAGGGGAATGGGACTAGATGACCTTTAAAGGTCCCTTGTTACCATTCTGTGATTCTAAGACACTGTCACCTTGGTGAACACCTACAAGTGAGCAGACTCCAGCGATTTGCATTGCTTGAGAAATGTGAAGGCACTTACAGACATTTTTGAGTCCTTATTTGTGTTTTATTGCTGTGAATAAGTAAATACATGCCTCTTGCTCAGCTTAATTCCACAGGCATCTTTCCACACAGATACATATGATACATAGGTTGGATTCCAGGTTTTGTTTTGTTGTGTGCATGAAACATTACAGATTAGCAAGTTCCTTTTGAGAGACTCGGAGCAGATGTTTTTATATGGCTGGAGAGCCAAATTGAATACAACAATTGCTCTGAAATGTTGAAGATAGAAATGTGGGTGAAAAGAAAGATAAGTTTCTTTCATGCACTCTGGGTCTGTTTTCCCTTCTTCCCTAAGCCAGTCCAAGATATACTTTTAAAGTTTATTCATTTGTAAGCGCTATTAGCTCCTAAGGTGGAAAAAAGCTGCCCCTTGGAAGGCATTAAATTCCTGATGCATCCAGCTGAGCTGCTAATGTGATCAATCTCCTGCACTAAAGAGTGCTGGGCTTAGCATTGTTCTGCATTCAGCCTTATCAGCCTGCTGAAGTTTGGTCCTTCTTGCAAATCCATAGTGTAAAGGCATCATCTTGAATTGGCAACACTCCCTCCTGTGTAGTGGGTCACGTCTAAATGCATCCAAATGCACCATCTGCCTTTTGAGTTTAGCAGCAGGTATTGGCTTTCTCTGAAGAGAAAGAATTCAGATTAAATAAACAGCCAGCACTTTTCTTATTTTGGGGTAAAATTCTTTCTTATTTTGGGGTAAAACTGAGGTAAGTCCACAAATATAACCTAATGACCAAGCTAGCTTTGGCAAATGAAAACAAAAGACAACAATGCTTGGAGTATTATTAATCTATCTTGTGCAGTGTGTACATTAGGTCTCTAGAATGATATTTTCATAGGTTATTTTTCTTATATGTTTTTGAAAAGCAGATAGGTCTTTGGTTTTGACTGATTTCACCTGAACTCAGACTTTTTTACTCTTCTCCCCGCTTACTTTCAGTCTGGCTTTCCTCTCTTGCAGCAGAATCATGGTTTTCTCTTTCCCATCTAAACATCTATTCTTGACCTTATTTTTAATTCAAACTCTTCCTTATCTTATTTCATCCCACTACAAGCAATTTCACATTCTAAATCTTATTGATTATTTTCCATCTCCTTTGCAGCTTCTAGCTTGTAGAGGGTTTGTCCAGCCAACTGCCTTCGTTATTCCAATTCACATCTCAGAACCAGTGCTCCTTCATTTTTCTCAGCCTGGTCTAAGGAGGTAGACTAAATTTCATAATGGTTGGGATGTACACCTAAGTACAGGGGAAGGAGGAAGAGAGAAGCATCCACATTTGGACTGTGAAGGCTGTTCCCAGAACCAGGCATCATGCTTACGGGTGCAGTCACAGCTTCCTAAAGTGCTAGCATCCAATGTCCTGGCCTGGGATTTGTGGAAGGTCTTAGAGTGAGTTTGTGCTAAGGATCTACAGGGTGATCAGATAATATTTGTGACCACTGGGACAAATTTCATTCTACTGTCACACTCTACAATTGCTTAGAAGATGTAGGATATGCACAGTAGGAAGCTGGTGGGCTGGAGAGGTGGATCAGTATCCCTTTTAAAGTTTGATTTGCTCATATATCAGTAAATGGGGAGTACTTTGTAAAGGCTAAAAACCTACCTGGTTTAAATACCTCTGGAATACTGAGATTAACAACTGACACTCGGGGAAAGGGAGGGAGAGTAGTCTTATTTTGCTTCATAAATCAGAGTAAATGTAGAATCTATTGAAGAGTAGCTACTGTAGAACATCAATCTCCTCTTTTAGTCACTGCTTAGGCATTGGCATTTTGAAGCCCATATATAACTGTTGATTATAACAGCTGTTAATTACATCTGGTTGGTTTGGCTTTGGTTTTGTTTTTTGGGTTTTTTTTTTTCAGTAAGTCACCAGTGTTTTTTAAAATGCATTTAAGCATTCATCTCTCCACAGATGTTTTATTCTTTCTGCAGAGAGAGAGCATATGCAGACACAAGCAGAAATATCCTGAGTTCCCTGGAGAGGAGGTGGCCATACTTGTTTGTCACCTGTGACCCAGAAAGAGAGAAGCCTGCCTTCTGCACAGCTTGAAGCAGGGACAGACCTGGCCCCTGAGTGACTAACAAATGTAGCTGTAAACACTGCTGCAGTGCAGAGACTATGGTCCTGCAGCCTGAATAACCATCATCACAACATGACACCAAATTTGGAATGAGACCTGGCAGAGGAGAAAGAGGGAAGATGTCATTATTTGGGGATCAAAATTGGTATCCTAATCCTCCCCCCCAACCATATCACTGCTTTTCTTCTCAAGGGGTTTTTAATGTCAAACATGTATTTGATGTAGTTGTTAGTGCTGAGAAATTAGCAAAAGTGGTTGAACAGTCATGCTGTCCTGTAAGTATTATCTTAACTCACCTAGAATATTTTAAAAACAAAATCCCTTAGGTTTTCATCTTGAACAAAGGTGACTCGGATGAGATCTTTACCCTTGGGCTGCAGATCACATTTCAGGCTGCCAGCCTGCAGGGAACATAAGAACTGATTATTCCTTTTACCGGAACAATTAAGACTAATGTGCAAGCTAAGAGCTGAAATGTCATCCTAAAGACAGGCTAGGAGCTATAATAGTTCCTTCCCCTTGAGCTATTAATCCATAGGGTAGATACCCAGCTAATCCCTTGGTCAGTTATGCTAATCTCAGGAGATATCTGACTAGCCACGTATTTTATAGAGTCATAGAATCATAGTACGACTTTGGCTGGAAGGGATTTCTAAAGGCCGTCTAGTTCCAGCCTACCTGCCTTGGGCAAGGATGCCACTCTCTAGATCAGGTTGCTCAAAACCCTATCTAGCATGGCCTTGAGCACTTACAAGGATGGGGTAGCCACAGTTTCTCTGGGCAACCTCTTCCAGTGTCTTAGCACCCTTAAAGTTTTTCTTCCTTATGACCAATCTAAAACTATCCTCTTTCAGTTTAAAACCATTTCCCCTTGGTAAAAAGTTGGCCCACTCCTCAAGCCTGTCAAGATCCCTCTGGATGGCATCCCTTTCCTAAAGTGCATCAGTTTTACCAGTCAGCCTGGTGCTGTCTGCAGATTAGCTGAGGGTGCACTCAGTGTCACTGTCCATGTCATTGGTGAAGAGATTAAATAGCACTGGTCCCAGTATGGACCCTGGAGGAGCACCACTTGTTACAGGTTTTCACCTGAACATTCTGGCATTGCCTGGAACTCTGGACACAACCATCCAGCCAGATCCTTGTCCATCTAACAGTCCATGCATCAAACCCATGCCTCTTCAACTCAGAGATAGCAGTGTTGGGAGGGACTATATCAAAGGCCTTACAGATGTCCAGGTAAGTGACATCTGTAGCTCTTCCCTTGTCCTTTGATGCAGTCAGTCCATCAGAGAAGGCCATGAATTTAGTCAGGCACGATTTGTCCTTGGAGAAACCATGTTGTCTGTCTTTAATTAACTCCCTGTCTTCCATGTTTCATATGTTTCAGCAAATCTTCTAGGAGGATCTGGTCCATGATCTTACCGCACATGGGGGTCAGTGTGAATGGTCAGTAGTTTCCAAGGTCCTCCTTTCACCTCCTTTCATCATTCCTGGGGACTTTGCTTGACTACTATGATTTTTGAAATATGATGGAGAGTGGCTCAGCAACTACATCAGTCAATTCCCTCAGTACCCTGGAATGTATCTCATTAGGTCCCATGGGTTTAGGAATATTCAGGTCCTGCAGGTGCTGTTGAACCTGATTGTGAATCCATAACCATGGGCTCTTAATCAGCTTTTGAGGAAATAAACTACTTTTTAGACTTGGAATTTGCTCCCAACTCAGATATGCTCCTGAATTATTAATTTTAAAATCTTTATTGTTTTCAGATAGCAGAAGCATCAGCTCAAAACTCTAATTCTTTCTTACTCAGAAAATAGTAGTTTTCTGAGCTCGATTTCCTATTTTCTGAGTATGTTTAAATCAGGTATTCTATCAAAATCTATGATCTGTTGAAATCTGGGAAGATAACTTCTTTCCTATTTTGTATCTCTTAACTGCAATATATGTCTAAAAAGTTAAATGAGAGAAAAATGATAACAAATTCTTAAAAAGCAATGGTAAGAAGTTTTTCATAATTTTTTCATTGTCTTATTCCTGTATTTTTCAACAAATAGCTCCAGCAGAAAATCTGGTTAAAATCAAGTGTATCAAATCAAGCAATACCAAAGAAATTATAACATGCATTAGCTTGACCAATTGGGAATAAAGTCCGGTGCTTACTATAAAAATACAGCCATCAAAATGTATCATGCCTTTAAAAAGCAACAAAGAGGATTGTTAGTCTCATCATTTAGCCATAGGGAAAAATATAAAGAGAGAATTATAAAGAGATTAGGTCACTTGATAGAGGGCAATCTTGTATTTTTTCTGACCTCATTTCACTGACAGGTTATGGCTGTAATCTAAGCCAAGGAAAGCTAAAAAATCCCCTGTAACTAGCAAGCATAATTTTTCTATGGTAAACCTCAGTTTCACTGGAGGGAAAATCTAAAAATCAAAATAGAATTTTCAGGGTGAAAAGCCCCAGGTCCAAACACATCATCTTAAGCACTTCATGCAATGTGATTTCACCATACTCAGAACACTTTCACAGAATGTATTGTTTATTTGTAATTCTTGTGTGATAAGAATGGATATTTTTTCCTTCTGTAGTTTAAATCTTTCTTCCACAGTGTCTTTTTAAGTACTTTCCAAACAGCTCTTCTTTCCCTGGTATTTTTATCCTTTCTAGATGAGACTGTCAAAAACTCTCAAACTTGGCTTATTGCTGTTCTTCCCAGAGTCAATACCCAAAGCACTCGGTGTTACAGCTTTTTGTCTCTTTAAGTCAGTGGATGTGACTGCCTGCCTGACAGGTGCAATGGAAAATCTGCATTGTCCTGTTTGGATTCAACTTTGTGTGGAAATTTACAACTGCTTGCATTTCTGGCAAACTGAAGCAGCAGAAAAAAAAAGAAGCTCACACTTGGATGCAGAAAATTTACTGTGACCTTATTTTGGAATTTCAAATGAAATGACACACTCTTGGCCAAAAAAATTGCAACAGCCTGCATCTGCATTCCTTCCATACAGTTTCACAAGCAGCCCATACATTCTTTCCCACTGTGAGAGCAAGACCAACATATAAATGGTGTAGAGTAGTTATTATTCTCCTCCAGAATGCCACTGTTCATTTTCAATCAGCACTACCCATTCCAGCACCATGCATAATTTAGCCATTTTAAAGGTATTGAGGGAGGTCTAATAGGTGCACTTCCATGTAAATAGTTAGATTACTTCTATCCATTCTGAGTTCAGCCCTGTCTGAACTCTGCCTGATAGTTAAGCTATTAAGAATTAAGCCATTACCATGAAAATAATGATCTAGACTTCCAAGGAGCCCCGTCTCTGAGATGGGGACAGCTTGCTTTTTCACACTGGCTTCAAAAGTCTTATTTGTGTAGTTAAAAAGGAATTGTGTCTAAAATAGAGAGAATGTAGCAAATTGATACAACATATGCAATCCAAGCATCTGGTTCAATGAATATAAAGCACCTCATTTCCAGTGAACTGTTTAGTTCAATCAATGATTTACTCCTCTGACTAATACTCTGCACCTTTTTCTGTGTGCAAACTCAAAGCCTCCTCTTTAGAAAATCGTACAAATTGAATGGATCCTTGCTAACTAAACATGAAAATTCTTTGTTTCTTGTATTTTGTGTTTAAGTTCTTGACAAATGAAAAAAACATAGAATTTTACTTCTATGACCATGAAAATGTATGTCTACCTTAGATTATCCCCTAAAATGACCAGTTTCCGATCATTCAAAGAGGAACACAGATTTTCCCATTACTTCTGATAATGACCAAAATATTGGCCAGATACCAAGAATCCCAGAATCCCTTTTTATACCATCTTCAGGAGAGAATGAGAAATCCATAACAATTGTCTGAACCAATAAATGATGTGACTCTGAGTGACTCTGAGTGACTCTGAGGACATACAGAGAATTCAAGGACTAAGCTCTCCCAGGAATTTGGTGGCACTCATTCCAGTGCTAACTTGTTGACGCTCCTAAGCGCTTCCATCATCCATTAGCAGCTTTATATTCAAGTGCCACTTTTTGGAGCACAGGTGATCTTGGGGCATCTTTTGGAAGTAAAGGAACAAGATATAAATCTTATGGTCCTGACTGGGTTTAGATGCCCTGCAGCCTCTTCCCTCTTCCCCACAGGGATTTAGTGACCTGTGTGTTGAAGGCCAGCCCTGATGTGGCGTAACTGTATGCCAGGACCAGGATGCTGTGAAAAAAGCTCTGTGGGAAAGCCATGAGCAGCCTCATCAAGGGCCTTCCTTTCCACAGCTGGAGAGTTGCATTAAAGTTCAGGCACTCACCCCTGGTCGTTGCCTGAGCTACGCTGTACGTCAGTGCCTGGTCACCTGGTACAAGCAGGAACAAGCAAAGAGCCTGTTCGTGATGGCAGCCTTCACAAGGATCTCAGTCCAGTCCTTTAAAGTATTGCCAGGAGCACAAGGCAGAAGTCTGGCAATGAAATTTGTGGCAGCTGAAGCCTTGGTTTTGCTGGAAAGAAGCCTGTATTTTAAATATCCATGCTAGGGAGTTGTGTCAAAGCCAACATTATTATACCCAGTTGTGTCTGGAAAAGGAAGAGAAAGACAGATATGTACATAAGAAGCAGGAGCCATGAGCTAAGAAAGAAGACCCATAATGAGTTCAAATTAGATTAAATTAAGGAAAGCAAAGTAATGCTTCGGAGAAAAAGAATCCTACCTATGCTTGTACAATGATAGGTTTTTAATTACCTATTACCAGCAGGGAAAGGCATCCTGCAGTCTCTGCATTTACTGCTTTGAAAACATTAGTGAAAAGCAAAAGGCAAATCTAATGACAGGACTTATTATGGAAAGAAGAACTAGCGAAACAGGAAGCATCATTATACTCCAACATAAATCCATTAATAGTCTCTAAGAAGAGAGACTGTAACACAAAAAAAAAAAAAAAAGAAAAAGAAAAAGGATGACCTTTTTCTTGCATTAGCCCTGTTATGGTAGCAAACAACTTACATTCCTTTTGTCAAGGGCCTGGATATGCTTTTTAGCTGTTTCAATCCCTTTGAAGCTGGCTGTCGTAGCTGTGAGTGGCACTTTGTGTTGAGTTTCCAGCTTTTGGGCTCTTTCTCTCCAGACCATTAGACAGCAATTCTTACAATACTCTTAAGGCAATTCTTACTGGACTGAGTTATGATTAGTACTAATTTTGGAAAAAGTAAATCAAACATATAGCTGGGAAATGGTTGCAACTGTCTGTGGCATGTCAGCTACATAAATAAATTTTCCATTTTTCATTTCTTTTACTAGCAAAACACCACCAGGGTACAAACTCATTCTATTTCATGGCAAAATTTCCAAGCCCTTCTAGATAGCCAAAATTTCTCAGAAATTCTCCTGAACCAAGTAGGAAAATAGCTTGCAAAACCAGCAAATATTGGAGCTGCAGGATCTGCAAAGTTTCTGCACCAGTACAGTCTAATATTTAAAACAAGAAGCAGCAGGGCTAGGAGTTTACCTGTCTGCAAGCTTCTGGCTGGCTTGTTCCCACTTGTTAGAAAACTCAGCAGAAATACAATGCCTCTCTTGCCAGAGATGTATCTTACAAGAAACGGTATCACACATGACTGGAAAGCAAGATTAGCAGATAAAGCCAAAGCTGGGATGGGGATTTCCTCTCATATTATCTCTCAAATACACTGGCAGCATTTGGGCTCTCCAAATGCTGTTACCTACACAGAGTTTTATGACCTATATGGGCCCTCCCACGCAGAACTGACAAGGAGGCTGCTGAAGTTACCAGGGATATGGAGCACAATTGCAACAGCAATCCTTTCTATTGTATGGAATTTCTGATTTTATTGCAAGGCAAGTGTACTCAAACTAATGTACTTAGGCATTTCATTAATATTTTAAGTTAATACAGACTAATAATAGTTGTTCCTTTTTTGACTAGATCGTTCTCATTCACCCAGATCAGGAGTCTGATCTCACATTTTTAAAACAGGGTAAGTTCTTTCTTTTAAAATTTAAGTTAATCCTGATTTATACAAGAACAGCAGAAGCAAGAACTAAGCCTCACATTTCCAGATGGACATCTTTTTATTAAAGTTGTCATTCTATCTTTCTCATTCTCTGTCTGTAAATGTACTTGCAGCAGTTGCAATATTTGTCCTTATAAATGTTTTCACAGCATTGGGGGAGCTTCCAATAGAGAGCTACTGAGAAAAAGAAAAGCACGTTCCATTTTCTAATGTGCCACTGTAGCCTCTGCATTAAGCAAGTCAGATTTTTTCATCATATGCCGTGTTCCAACACACAGCAACTCTAGAGAGAATTCTAGCAGCCAAAAATGGGTATTTCTGACAGTAAAAAAACAGGTAGATTTAAAAATAATCCATGGAAAATATTCTGTGAAGACATTCCTCTGGTATGTGTGATACACGGCAGATCACAGATGGATCCTTTTTTATTTATCACCCGGTGAGGTGCCTGCCTACATGTCCCCAGTGTTATAATCAGCTTGTAGCAGTAATCAAAAAGCAGAGATACCTGTGAAATGGAAAGTAAACAAGATCTTTGTTTTTGGCTTTGCCAAGGCAAGTTTTCATGGCATGTTAATATAATTTGTACTTTGTGGGGACACTTAATGTATACTCAAGAGTACATCCCCTTCCTTTGGGGATGCCATCACTTAGCAAGATGCTAAAAATGTCTTGAGAGAGGATCTAGCATCACTACTGCACTATTTTTTCCCCTCTGTGTATGCATGTGTGAAAACTTTGGCAGCTGCCTTGGAAAATCCGCTGTACATTTTTCCTCCAAATGATCTTCCCCCCCACTTTCACCTAATTTTTTAGAGCCACGGGTTTCAGACAAAATTAGTTCCACAAAGGGCAATTGCCTGTGTGGGTTCAGGTGAAATAATACTGAGAAAGCAGGTTTTTCTACTTATTTCTACTGGTGAACTGAAAGTGCCAAATTCTACTTCCTCTGCTACTCCTAGCTCAGCAAATGGCCCCAGGCATTTTCAGACATTGAGGGGGTCACTAAATTTGACTTTGTGAATTAGAACAGTCCAAACTGGAAAGCATGCAAATCAATGGCAAAGACTGAGGGGCAGGACCCTCAAAAAGATTTAAACCTAATATTCAGATGTCAAAACCAGGTATTGCTGTATATATATATATATATATATATACATATAAATCCTGTGAACAAATGGTTTTCATGGGAATTCAGTCCTAATTCTGAAAGATGCTGTTGCACCATGGAAGAGATACAGGTTTAGATCCAAAATAATTATACCACAGTTTTAGAAAAATCATAGTGGAAGCAATCTAATGGAAAACCTTTTTAAAAGCAGTAAAAATATATTCAAAAAATTCAGTGAAAACTATTATGGGTCTAAAATCTCTGTTTTTTGAAAAAAAAAAAAAAAAAAGAAAGGGGTGGGGGTAAATAGGACAGATCTGAGCTATGAGAAGAACAGAAAAAGTATCTAAAAATAGCCAGCCACTATTAGCAGTTGCCAAACATGCCTTGGAACTATAATATAATTCTGCCTGGCCTGGAAAAGAACCCTTCCTGCAAATCACAGTCCCCAGGTGCCAAGGTAATAATGAGAACTGTTAGAAATTGTACAAAAAGAAAAAATCAGATGATACCATGGGCACACTGAGCAGGTGCAGAATTAATGGCACTCGGAGGGCTCCATCTCAGGATACTCTCTCCAGGCCAGAGAACACTCTGAAACCTGTACCCAGTGAACCAGGTATTCACCACCTTTTATCCATTTCCAGGCAGACTTGGTTGAATCAGTAAGGCAGGGAATACTTGGGAAATTAGCAGCTGGAGAGGCTTACATGGGTTCTTGAAGAGATTTGGAAGTCATTAAAGAGATGGGGTGGGGGAAAATATTAAGGTCTCTGTTCTTTGTGTCACCGTGATCCTGGTGTTGCAGGGAACTTGACATAGCAAATAGGAATTTGCTCAGGGGCAGTTTCTCTGATGGTAGATTTGCTCAGCCTCAAACAAGCAAACAAACAAACTTACTATTCTCTCAATAGTGAGATATGTTTTAGTTACTGCCTGTGATGAAAGTCATTGTAACTTGTGGGTCTGGATGGGATCTACCCAAGGGGGCTGAGGGAGTTGGTGGAAGTGCTCACTGAGCCACTTTCTGTCATTTGTCAGCAGTCCTGGCTTACCAGGGAGGTCCCCGTTGACTGGAGGTGAGCAAATGTGATGCCCATCTATCAGAAGGGTGGAAGGAGGATCCAGGGAACTGCGGTCCTGTCAGTCTGACCTCCATGCCAGGGAAGATCCTGGAGCAGATCATCCTGAGTGCCATCATGCAGCACATGCAGGACAACCAGGGCATCAGGCCCAGCCAGCAGAGGTTGCTGTTTACAACTTCCTTTACAAAGAGAGGGAGGTGCTGATCTCTTCCCTCTGGTCTCTGCTGTTAGGATGCATGGAAATAAATCATCAGAGGAAGTTCAGATTGAATATTAGGAATAGTTCTTCAATGAGAGGGTGGTAAGTCACAGGAACAAGTGCCCCAGGGAAGAGGTCATGGCCCAAAATTTGGTGTTTGCGAAACATTTGGACAACACTTTTATGTATATGGTTAACTTCTAGGTTGCCCTATGTGGAGCCAGTAGCTGGATTCAATGATCCCTGTGGATCTCTTCCTACTCTGTATGTTTTGTGATTTGATTCTATGGTTCAATGGTTCTATTTCAGCATAGCTGGGGGAAGGAGCTGAGATCAGGGTGCCACAGTGGTAGACACAAAGTAAAGGAACAGCCTGTATTCTGAAATGTTACAGCATGGCAGAGTCTGGGCAGAGCTGGAGGTGAAGTTTCCAGTTCAGGCTTGAACAATGAGCTGTCTACAGGATGAGTATCAGTAGGTGAGTTTGGTGGTGAGGGTGCTATTATAACCAATGTGGGCTACTGCAAGATTCAATTGCCTAAAAATGGGCTCCTGGTGCTGTGTGAGATGTCTCATTGCCTCTGGATCATCCATGCAGTGTGTGTATGACATAGGACCGTCAGGAAACATTTAATCTTCAGGAAAAGCAGCAGGACACCAGGCAAGATAAGATACTTGTAGTGCATACACAAGACCAGTTGTCTATGAACCCTTTCCATGTCTCCAGGGGAACCTTCCCCTGCAGTGGATGGATCTAGAGGACTATTGAATGCATGTCAGCGTGTGCAATCCCACCTGCATTGACGGGAGGTGTGATTCATTTGCCTGGACAAGGACATCATTTGATCACCCTCAAATATTTATCTTGTGCCAGTTGAGATGGCCAGGTGTCTTGCCTACACAGGCATATTTTTCTGTCATTTCAGATGGGCACATGTCCCCCAGATGTCCTCTGCCCTATCTCCTAGCCTTGTGCACACCTTGGATTTCCTAGAGCATCTCAAATGGCAGTGGATACCCATGTGTGAGTGAATAAAGAGAGCCCCTAGCCCAAGGTTATCCTGCCTGGTCTCTAGCAGGATCTTTGCCCTGCAGCAGGATGCAAATTCCCTGTGAGCTTTCTGTGATGGCTCCCCTTGAGAGTCTCAAGTAGCACAGGACACCTATGATTTAGGAAACTGAACTGACCCTTCCACCTCCTCTATGTATAATGATGCCACAGACAGCTGCCTTCTCACAGACAACTACACTGTTCACACCTAAATTTAGGTGCCTGAATCACATTTTATAAATGGATTCTAATCCCATCACTAATGAATGTCACTCTCTTTAGTTAGAGCACCTCACTGCTCCATCTGAGTTTCAGTAGCTGTGTAGCACCAGTGTTACAGAAACCAAGCAGAGCTCCACTTTACCTCGTTAGTCCAGCAGTCTGCATGGGAACTGTATGAAGGCACACAGGGAATGCACGAAGCTGTTGGGAATAGAGTCTCTGAGCCAGTCTGTGAGTGTGTGATTGGAAAGCTATCTGCAATCAAAGAAATTGAGGAAATTTTTCTCCTTGCTAAAAAAAGGCAGCCTTTTACTCATATTGTCCCACACAGTTCATGAAACAAATGAATGGGAAGAGCTTTGAATGACTAACTTGCAGTGCAATAATATGTTGAGATGTGAGTGGTTGCATAAGATTCTTTGAACTTTTAGAATGTGTTGTAAAGGTACGTGTTATTGTTCAGGTGTGATAGAAGGATTTATCTAGCCTGGCATGCTATGCTTCCTTCCCTAATGATGCCTAAGGATCTGTTGGACAGTCACACATTGAATCTCCCAGCTGCTCTCATTAGTGGGCAGCCTGTGACAGCCAAATTTCAGCTGAAAGCTGTAGGTGGTGCCGTTGGGAAGCCCTTTTTTCTGCTGCTGGAAGGACTCATATCTCTCACAGATGGGAAGGGCTCTTGTTGAGACACCAAGAACATGCCTGCCATGGATTGAGGAGAAAGTTTACACACCATTTTCTGCACTTCAAGAAGCGTTAGCTTTCATAGGAACTCACTCTAACTATCAGGAACATGAATTGGCAGAGAAATTAATGAATATTTATCACCATCACCTCAACACCACATGGTCAGGTGTAGCTACACATGTGGGACTGCTCAAGTGAACAGGAACACTCCAACTTGGGCCTGGTGCTATAGGAGGCATCTGGCCCCTCCTAATGCAGCAAGAGATTTCTTAGTACCCCAGCTCCCTCTCAAAGCAGAAAAATGGAGTTAGCCAATCTAATTAGATTTAGCAGTGGCCAAGAGGACTTGATCCAATAAAATATCAGCTTGGAACTGCTCTCCTAGCTTGGTGCCACCCTCCAGAGCTGAATGACCAACACAGGTGCAGTCCCTGGCAGCAGGTCTGACACTCCCAGAAGCTGGTCTTACTACAAGGAATGGCTTAGATGGTGGGTGTCTGGTACCATTCCCCTCACCTGCAGACAGTGTGGAGTGGAGCAGGAACTGTCTGCTATCCAAAGCTGTAGGATGATTTCTGCAGGGCTGAGATAAGGGCACCTGTGAAGTCTTTATGGCAGCCTTGTGTTGATGAAGGGAGCAGAGGAAAGCCTTGTTGGGTGACAGAATCTGGCCCTTTCTGTTATATATATAATAGAATATAGGTATAATATGTAACGCTTCCCTAGTGAATGGATAGCATATTTATTCTCACTTTAACCTGTCCCTTTTAGTGTTCTGAAGTATTCCTCAAAGATAGGAGATCACAAATATACACTAGCAAGATGTGTGAGCTTCTTCATAGAAACCCAGAATTTGTCCTAACTGGAGTTTCTGTGGTGAGTTCTGGAAAAGGCAGAATGATTTTGTCCCTGTTGCTGTAGGTGTCTGTTACAACAGTCTAAAGTAAAGTAAATTTATTGAAATTCTGTTCTTAAACATTAAAGACTTTGGCTCAGTGAGCCTCAGAACTTTTGACATTTTTTCATTAATTATTTCTATTTATTGTTTTAGGACTCTAACTGCTAGTAGGGCCCTTTTTATTATAAAATCATAAAGAAAATGCCTCTTCTCTGAAAAAATTACAGTTCAAATAGGTGAAGAAGACAAGTGTTGTATATTTTCTCTGTGTTTTCTCTAAATATATGATCTGTTGCAAAGTTAGAACGACTCAGTAGATGGGGCTGGAATTATTTGCAGTTAAACTAAAAGCCCAGTCAGACTCCATAAACCCAGTCAGCAATATCTTTGTGGGGAGCTCTATTTTTAGAGGGATCTCACTAGAGATATCTGTAACTACTTGCTCTGTTGTGGAGATGATTCTGTCACAGAATACTGCTGGACTTGTTTTGAACATGGATTTTGGAAGATTTTTATCAGCACTTGGGCTCTGAGTGATTTCTAGATAACAGAAGACCTTATCTGAATAATGATGAAAGGACAACCTGCAGCTCTCCTGTTAATACTTACATAACAGCTCCTTCAGCCACTGTGCTGAATAGCATACAAAGTAAATTGATTTATGTGAAAGTGCAGTTCTGAAAGTTTCATGTTCAATTATCATATTCATAACTTAAAAAATTTCCTTGTGGAATAATTAACTTTGTAATTTTTTTTAATTTATAAAGAATACAATATTATTTATACAAATATTTAAACAGAGCTATGCAGGAACTGAATTACCCAGTGCATACAGTTTCCAAATTTTTGGAATTGCAGTTTAGTATAAAACATGGTGCATGTGCTGAAAAAATATTTCAGTTTCTTGCTTTTGAACAGGGAAAAAAAAAAAAGATCTGTAAATTCCATTGTATCTGTGCTGGGATAATTGAACCATTTCTCAAATTTTTCATAATGTTTACAGTTTCTACCTTCTGTGTTTCTCAGCTGTTTCTGTGGTGCAGCCTTACAGGAGAAGAGCAACAGTCCTCATACTGTAGTCATCAGACTTACAGTTATTATCCTTTCTGAGGTTTTTGCACAGATTTATTGTTGGCTAGCTCTTTTTTTTCTTTCCTAGCAAACTGCTCGTTGTCATGCAAATGTAGAAATAATGAGGTTAATATGTGGGTCAGATTCAACGCTGAAGAGGAAAGCCTTATACATTTCCTGACAGTGTAAATTCCCAGGACCTGTGCACAGCTGGCTGGAGCATGGCAGCAGCCAACCACAAAGAGAAATGGGGACAGGAATAAAGAGAGCAGTGACAAGGTCTGGTCACTGCTGTCTCCCTTGGGAACAGTTTTGGGCTCCCTGTGCAGAAATGCTGCAGTTTTTGCCTAATGGCAGGGAATTGGGATACAGCTTGAAGGCACAGGGGTTAGGCTGAGTCTCCCAGGCTGAGGAGACCAAAAAAATGAGGCAAAAGGAGGACATGACTCCTGTCTACATGGGTTTTGTTATGCACAAAGCCTGATGTGTGAGAAGACAGGACTACATTTTCTCTGTGCCATTTTTCTATAAGACTTGCAGAAACTCACTATAGGTAACTGGATTGCTAAAAAGAATCACAGATCAAACAGACAAGACACAACTGGATTTGTCCCTCTGTGTATTTTCTTTTATGCTGAAGTAGAACAAATCATTGCTTTGGCAACAATGCAGGACCTGTATTTCAGACTCCAAAAATTTCAGCACAAATTATTTAGGTCAATATTTCAAGCCTTGTGGTCTCAAATGTGGTTCTGATTTATGAGACAGACAGATAGAAGGGCCTGGGATTTACTTACTATTGCTAATAAGCATTTTTAAAATCTTAATTATTTTTAAGAGGTTATTTATTAAGTTTTTGTCAATACAGCTTGTTTGCCCCACCGTTACAATGAAGCCTGTTTTTTCCTTCATTGAGCTTTATAAAGAAATGTAATTTTCTATATATTTCTATACTCTTTGCATTATGCTAGAGATCAGTTTCCAGCTTTTTCTTCCAAGTTTCATGAAGGCTTAGACACGTTAATACTGTGAAAGTTGCCAGATGGCGTTTCTGCAGGTACTATTTACAAGTCCCATTTAAATGACAGCGTACTCAGACTTTAAAGAAATAAATCTTTCAATTGGGCTGTACCTGTTTTTAAAACCCCCGTTGAGTTTCATAACATAGCAAAGCCACAGAAATTCTCCCTTTAACTCATTCAGCCCAAATTTTGGAAATGCTCCTCTAAGAATATGTGTAAGGACCATTGTGACTAAAGACAGACTGAAGCAAGTGAACAAATGTTTTTCCAGAGCTGGGCCTCTTCTCCCCTAATAAAATCCCTTTTAGGGCTTGTTCTATGACTGCATCCCACAACCCCCCAAACAAGCTCCCAGAGCATGTTGCAATGTAAAGTATAACGTGACTAATTATGAGCAACTTGCCTTGAAATTTTATATTTGCTTTTAAATGGATGTTTGCCAAAATTGGTAACAGTTTTGAAATGGGTATATGAAAGCCAGGAATATTCCAAACAGGCGTGCTCATATGTACATTGAGATAAACACAGAGCAGTTATTAAAATGTGAGGTCTTGTCAGTTAGGGTTCTAAACCACGTGTTTCAATCACTAGTGAAAGAAAAAACAGCAAAACAACGGTGTGCCATAAATAGGACTTTTGGAGAAACTTTTGGTATCCAGAATTACTTGATTTAGCCTCTGATTTTCAACATCTGCTTTAGATTATTAGCAAAGATATTCAATACTAATTATTTTGAGATTTAGCAGCCATGCAAAAGATACCTGTGAATCTTGATAATTTCATGGCTCCTAGTCTTCAACTTCTGATCTTTTCATAACCACAAGATATTTTGTTAACACTTGGTGCTTTTGATTTTCCTTCTGATTTTCTTCAATTTTATTGTTGTACAGTTTGCATTATTTTACCCGGCAGTGGGTGAATTTTTTTTTGTGCTGGTGACCTGGATGAAAACCAATCTCAGAGAGCTCTCTATGAAGTTGACATTGAGTCCTTCTGGCAAAAATGACAATGGTACCTACAAGGGCACAATGACCTTGGAGTCAATGACAGCATTCACCAAAGACTGGAGGCAAGATAAAATAATAAGTTACATGGCTTTTTCTTTTTGCCAGCTGCAAATGTAAAGCTTTTGTAGGACTAACTCCATATGTATGAATGTGTAACTAAACACATCAATACGATTCCCCCCTTGTGTTTCAGCTAGAGCAGAGACAATATGTGATCAGTGTGATCAGTGCAAAAAGTGGCAGCAGAAGGTAAAAGTAGCAAAGTTCCTGGGCATTTCAGAACTCCCTCCTTTAGCAAGTACTTCTCAAAGCAGAGAGAAGCGTTGCTCTGTGTGGGTCACCTCCTGGTGAAGTACTGAGGAGCAGGCCCTCCTATTCGTGCTCAAGCTCAGCAACACATCTTGTTTCTAGTGATCATCTTCATATAGAAACTGCAGACACAAACTTGTAAATCCTGTTTCTCAAAGGAAGTCCTTGAACATGGAAGGGTTCTCACAACAGAAGCATTCTTGTGAACAAGAAGTCACATCTTTGTCCTCAGTATGGCTGGTGATGAAAGAAGCTATTTAGGACTTCCCCTGCAGTTGGAAGTGTTACGGAATATGGATTCAAATTCTGCTTTCTATCTGACCTTGGGAACTGTGCTTAGGAAACTCTTTAGCATCACTACCTTTAAAATCATCAGAGATGCGTATGACAGAGGTTGACTCCAGGTCAGGAGTCCTAAGAGCTGAGGGGGCTCAAAGGTCCTCTGTGGAGATTGATGTAAACTGAACTCTGAAGGGAAAAGTGGTTGTAGGGAAAAAAACCTTTTTCTGGGTGAAGTAGTCTGTGGTGCTCAAATACAAGCATCATCACATATGAAGAAACTGCAGCTAGAGAGAGAAATAACCAGAAATAAGAAATGTAATGATTATACTATATTACAACTGTGACATTCAATAGAATATTGCAACTCCTTGCAGAAAATCATGTGTCTTCAGCCTGATTACAAAATTAAAAGAGAAAATATTTTAACTCAACTGAAAGCCCTTATACATATATACATATATACATACATATATATATATATATATATATATATATATATATATATATATATATATATAATTTTTAAAAAATGCATCCCTGATGATTAAGACTGTACTTTCCTCTTAAATATAGCAAAACCAGAGGGGAAGTATAAATAGATGTCATGGAGCTGTCATTGTTTCTAATTCATTGTACTGGCTATCTGTCAGCAAAATAAATGGCTCATCCATAGATAACTCATATTGTCATATTTATGTGAGTGGGATTGAAAAAAGAAAATAAGACAATAAAAATTAAGTTGAAAGGGAAAATATTGCTGCAGTACAGTTTTCCAAATGCATGTAACAAGTGAAAATGGGATGTAATAAAAAGTGAAATGTGAAATATTTTAGGTTTTTTTACTATTGTTTATATGTTTTAATACTTTATAGTTTGTATGCCAAGCATTGGCTCAGCATACGGGCTCATGAATTTTATCTGTTTCTTATTTAGATGAGATTAGATGAGTGACAGTGGTACAAAATGGGTAGATTTTCCAAATAACATTTACTAGCACTAGTAGCAATGGAGAAACAAGTTCAAATTGAAGACACAGTCAGGAATTCATTTAGGCATTTGCACCAGGCATTCTGGGAAAAAAGAATCCCATCTCCTCAAGAGAATACATTGTGTGTAGCAAGTGGGAAAGTGAACCAGGGATGATCAAAGTATCAGACTGAGGGATGTTGGGGACAAAAGGGATGAACCAACCTGATCAGAAGGGAATAAAGTTCCCATGCTTGAGCAACAGAAAATATCCCAACTTTCCTTTCCCTCCAGTGACATGAAAGAAAGACAGACAAGCCTTGTGCATTGCCACACTGGATGTATTGTGTGTGTCAGATCTCTTTGACCAATTTTCTTCTTTTTATTCTTAGCAATTTTGTTCTAACACCAAAGTAGAATCCTAGTTTGAAAGGCTTGAGATGTTACAGCCACAAAAGAAATGTTAATCAGATATTAGAAAATAATTTCTCCCATACTGTACATTGCTGAGTGGATATTTGTGTTGAAGACTCGGGAACTAAGATGTCTGAAGTGTGATGTTCCACAGACACGAAAAATGCTGAACAAGCTCCAAATGTCTATCACTACATGTGAGTACCTCTATAGGCCAGTAGCCACCTAATCAATGGTGCTGAGGCCAGAGGAAGCAGCAGGGAAGGTGTTACATTATATTACAGTCCATCACACATGAGCTCTGGAAGAGAGAGTGTCGAAAGTCTGAACACAAAACCCACGAGTCAATGAAAGAACTTTAAACCATCCTGAGACCAACATCCCTTTGTGTGGATGAATCAGACTATAACCAGAATTTTGAGGGGGAGCGGGGAGGGGAACACCTAGTGGGTAGCCTTCCAAATCATTAATATAATGCTGAATTACCTTGTTTCAAAATCATATATCTTTATATAAAGAGTACTGCCTGTTCTAAAAATAAGAAGCCTGACTCTGATCCTATTCATAGCTCATTGAATCAGGGACACTCCCACCAAGATCCACAGAGTTTCTTTAGTGCAGAACAAGTCAGTGACAGACTGCATTCTGGATGCATCCTGGGAGCTGAGCATGTGACCCATAGCTGAGTCTTATTCTGTAATTGTAAAAGGCTTTTTGAAATCCATTTAAGTCTATTAGTACTCCCAGAAAATCATGCACTCATTCATTTTTCCCAAAACATATATCCTGGACTTAATGGAGTGCAGTGTCCTTTCACTACCAGTACCGAAGAACTCAAATTATGCATTATTAAGCTATTAAACAGAACTGAACAAGAAGAAATGGCACTTACTGGCAAGACCACTGTTCTAAAATGCTTGGTGATAAGCTACGGAAACATTAGCAAGCTGTTATAAAAGTGCCATCTCCTACCAGCTGCTATAATTTTGTTTCCTCTAACAGTTGGAACATATTTCTGAGCACATCTTATGCACACACATATCTACACAGAGGAAGGCGCATGCAGGGGTCTACCTGTGCTGTCACACACTGAGCTGGCAGGGGATTTCAGCAAGCCAGCTCACTCCTGAGCATGTTGCAAGCTGGTTCCTGCAGCATTTCTCTCAAAAAGACAGTGTTCCCTCTAGTCTCTAAAATGCCCTCTGAAGTCAGAGAGCTTCACAGACCTCAGGATGTAAAGCAAAAAACCTTCATGAGCCCCCAGATAGTTAGTGATATATTTTGATGATGAATCAATCATCACTTGAGCTTCTTTGTATTTATTGCTCCATTTGCTGTGCAGGGAATATGGGAAGGGGGAAAATCAGACATTGTAACAGATATTGTTAAACTCTTACTAGGTGATATGATCCATAAACTTGAGATTTTCAAATAAAAAGCAGATGGCAAAACTACAAGAGGCTTCAGGGGTGTGCAAATATCACAAATGATAATTTAATGCTTCATCTGTTTGAAAAATCTAGCAAAACTAAGATAATTTTGACTTCAATGCTAACCTATTCAGTCACTTGGTCTATGCCTCTTACTTGGGGTGCTGTTCAAGTCCCACAGCCAACCTCCAACCTCCATGATCTTTGCTTCACACTAAACTTATGGCAAAGCACTGCCTTCATTGCTTTGTCTGCAATGCTGACACCCATTATCACATATTTCATTTATTTTAGCACTCTTTCTATTTTTATTCCCTGACATCAATTTTATAGGTGGCAAACATTCCCTTGAGTTATGACTGAGTTGCCTTCTTACTCTTTCCCTAGCACTTGCATTAAAACCATGTGTTTGTATCTGCTTGCTCAAAATTGCTACAGTGTGGAATGAGAAGAGCAAATAAAAATATTAATTAATTTTTCAGAGCTGAGGGTGGAGCTAAGCCAGAGCTACTACCCCTCTTTACTTTTAGCAGGAGTTTTATCATCAATGAGCCCAAGAAGAAAATACATTTTCTTGAAAGGGTATAATAAAATATGTTTATATGATACCATATAAAGTTGTAAGGAGTTCACAACAACTGTGCTGATTCCATCAATAAATAGTTAGAGATTTATGACTGCAAATAATGTTTTTCCACTCAGGGATGAGCCCAGCACCCATTTTATGAAACACTGTTATGGGCCATTACAGCCCAGTACAATGAACTAAGGCAGAATCCGTTCACCTGCCGGGTTGATGGAAAAGCACTGAACCCTTTCTTGCATCACCTTGCAAGGAATCTGGCTAGAGCTACAATTTCCAAAGCATCGTCCCTAAGGTTTGATTCCTGAATCTCTGCTACATGCTTTAGATGTAAGTAGTCTGATCACATATTTGCTGAGCACTTATGGTCTCTTTGCCACCATTGAAATGAAACTGCCTTCGCTCACATTTTTTCATGTTTGTGGTCAGCACATCTGGGTATATGTGTGAGGCTTCAGGCATTTGGTTGGTTGGTGCCATTCTGGGAGAGGGTAGGAATGCTGGCTTGCGAGGGGAGCATCAAGAAGAAGACCCATCTGGGTTTCTTAACTAGTTCCAGCTGCCTTTTTTTTTTCTTTCTTTCCAAATACAGAGTCATGAAATAAATTTGATATATTTCAAAGCAGAAACTCATGATAATCATAACCAGAGAATCACATAATAATGGACATTATGCATTGGAACAAGGCTAAATGCATGTTCACTTATTGAGGAACATGGATTTATTGTTCCATTTTATCAGCCATTAACATTAGGAAAGGAGAAACCCTCTCCTAAGAGTCAAAAACATTCAGTTTTTCAAGTGAACTTTATATATTATAGTTGGTTCAGCTGGAGGCAAGCAGACATTTACTTTTAGATTGCAAATAATTCTGGGACATTATAAAATGATGTACATTTTTATTGTATACTTTCTACAAATAAGTACACTGTATTATTTATTGAGGTAATAAATTCCCCAAATCCCCTCATCAAGTTCTGATTAATTAATGTTTGACAAAATGTTTAGTGTTATAGATGTTTAAAAATAAAAAAACAGAAGAAGAAAGCTGTATGTCATTACCTCTCCTGAGGAGCATTTAAATGCATAACAATTAGATGATCAGGATCAGTTTATTATCAATATACTCTTTCACCTTCTTTGTAGTTTTGTTCATCCTTTCCTAAACCTGCTTTGGCCTTCCCTTGGAGGGGTGTAGGAGACTAATACATCCAAAGATTAGTGGCATTAAAGAAGTGTTTTTTGCGATCACTTGTGAAAATGAGAGAATGATGCTATAACAAAAGTGCATTTTCATGTTAAAAAAAGCCTTCACCTTTTCTGTGGAATAGTAATTTACCCTTTCATTTTTAACTCTTTCCTCTTATAGATATTTCTGTGCTCCTAAGTTTCTTATTTGCTTCATTTCATTTTGGTCCCTACAATGTTTTTCCATTTAATGGACATTTAATCCCATGCTCCAAGGAGTACTTTTCTCTGTTCTTTAGGACCAGAAGTCTACATGGACTGGTTAACAGTGTGCCTTTTGCTTCTCTGTGCTGCTTTTTCCCCCCCGAGCCCTTTTCAGAGTTCTGAGGAGAAATGCCAATTGGAGGATGATTAATTTCCTGTGTAGCTTTTGACTCTGCTATCCCACTTCTTCAGTTCTTCCTTTCTTTGTTGTAGCACCACTGAAGACCCCAGTACATCTCTGCCTTGAATCTTGTGCAGATGCCTGTGGCCTGGAAAAAAAAAAAAAAAAAAAAAAAAAAAAAAAAAAAAAAAGTTTTGCTTGGAACAAATGAAAACTGCTGAGCAAAACCAGTTTTTGAGAAAGCAAAACCCAACACAACAGAACCAAACAGGTGCAAGAGGTAGAAAGAAATGCTCTCCAGTGAAAATGTTGTTCCTTATACCTGCCTTCTGGTATTGTTGCACTTAAGAGCTCGCTGGATATGAACAATGCAGATCCTGGGTGCTGCAGAGGTGCCACACAGACCTCCTGATGGAGCATCCATACACTTGCTAGAGATCACCGGGAGTATGGAGCACAGTAGCCTGTCACCTCCATGGGGTACCTGCATCTGTGTTCATCTCTTGGGCCATATTTTGGGTTGAGTGAAAAGATGGAACTGTTTTCAGAAAATTAGCCCTCCTCACAGCAAAATCGCCATCCCCATTCCTACACTTCCCCTGGCTCCGTCTTCAGTCAAGCACTTTAGTCACACCCTTCTCTTTGGCCAGGTCTTTGGGAAATGGGAAAAGTGCATCATCAGAGGGTATCCAAAAAAGCAGAGCTTGTCACTCAGACGGGGCAGGCTGCCTGCAGCCAGAGACCCCTCTGCGGGGTCTGTCCCTGCTGCCGCGGGGACGCGCCTCTGCCTTTCCCTCCTGTGGAGCCCGGCGCCTCATTTCTTCTCAGCGCTCAGACCCCGCGCGACACTCGCCCCACCGCCTTGCACTGCCCCGTCCCCGTGTCCCCGTGTCCCCGTGTCCCCGTGTCCCGGTAGTGTCCCTATGCCCCCGTGTCCCGGTATCCCAGTGTCCCCGTGTCCCGGTATCCCTATGCCCCCGTGTCCCGGTATCCCAGTGTCCCCGTGTCCCGGTATCCCAGTGTCCCCGTGTCCCGGTATCCCAGTGTCCCCGTGTCCCTATGCCCCCGTGTCCCGGTATCCCAGTGTCCCCGTGTCCCTATGCCCCCGTGTCCCGGTATCCCAGTGTCCCCGTGTCCCGGTATCCCAGTGTCCCCGTGTCCCTATGCCCCCGTGTCCCGGTATCCCAGTGTCCCCGTGTCCCGGTATCCCAGTGTCCCCGTGTCCCGGTCCCGAGGAGACACACGATGGCGCCGCAGCCCCCGCGGTGCCGCCGGACGCTGTCTGCCAGGCGGCGGCGGCTGTGGCCAGCCGAGGCTTTCCCGCTGGGAGAGATGCGAAAGCCAGGCGACGCAAACATCCCCACCTTGGGGTGGCCGTCAGGGAGCACATGGATGTCCTCGCTGTGTTTCGTGGCCCTCGGCTGCTCCCGGGGCAGCAGGATGTCTCACGCAGCGCTGAGCCCAGCAGCGCGGGGGGCTGTGCGGACCGGGCAGTCAGACTTGCAAAAGGAAGAGGGGGGACGAGGTTTCTTCCCCCTTCCAGAGGCAAATTCTCATGAGGGTCTGGGCTTGGAGAAAGGGATTGGAGGAGTTTTGTGGCAGAAATATCTGTGGGTTACCTGCCTGTCCTGTTCTCTTTGGGCTCACCGGTAGAATATGAGAAACACGGGTGAAAAGGTGGTGCAAAGATGTGTTAGCTGGAATGTGCTCGCTGGACTGAGAACAAGAAGCAGTCAGCATTATGTGTGTATAGTACACACACACACACACACAGAGACACATATGTATAGGTAATGTAGTCTAAGGACATTATTGAGATTTAAATGCAGGGGAAAAAAAAAGACTCAGTTCTTTTTTTTTTTTTTTACCAGCCTTTGACTTCATATGCTTCCATGCCTTCAAACACACACAAAGTAAGGCCTCGCAAAATCTTTTGCTGCAAGCAAAAACCAAGGAGCACTCTGAATGAACCTCTGTGCTTCCCACTGTGTTTGCTTTTCTTAGCTGGGTTAGGTAAAAACTCAGCACAATTTGCTGTTGTGCCTCTGTTTCTTCAAAATCTATTACCACTGTAAAAAGAGGCAAGGAGTGAAGGGGAGAATGGGCCGTGTAATGCCTCATATGGCAAGGAATTCATTAGGGGCAGTCTGGGGTGAAGAGTGAAGGCAGCTGTGTCTTTATCTGAAGGATTGTGCAGTGCCCCGCTGCCTGTCAGGAAGCAGCGATGCCCTGGCTGTGAGCTGAGAATCAACACCAGGTTTCCTGCTGCTGAGTCTCTGCCCAGCCACGCCTGGCACTGGGAGCCAGACCCCAGGGCAGGACATGTATAAATAAACTCACCAGTGACTCCATGGATGTGCACTACGCCGATAACAGCGTGGCTGAAGCTGTCGTCCTGAAGGCCTTATGCCAGCAATATCAGAGAATGGGGATTTGCTTGTAGCCTGGAGATAAGAAATGCAGCATTTTGGTGGAGAAAGGCCACCATTAGCTGAAATTTGCCATAAGCAATCTATTGCCATTTTCAGAAGGAGCCTGTTTGATAAAGGTACTTTTCTACCCCACCCTTCCCTAAGTACAGAAATATTCCATTCAGCTGTGCTGATCTCCAAACTGAAGTCAAGCCTGGGGGAGCTGTGGGAGTTGCTGATACATTCTCATTTGGCAAGGGTGGAGCAGCATTCAGAACTGGATTATTGTCAGTCAAGCTGACAAAGCAGAACAGAGCATCACCACAACAAAACCCTCTGACCCATGTTATGTAAAGCATTGCTTGTTTGTGACTGCTGGGCTTTTGGTGAAGAGAAAATCCTGAGAGAAACTTAATGGTCCTCTAAGGGAGCTCTTAAGAGGTTTTTTTCCAGCCCTGCAAGTTATTTACATTAACAGGCTACTTACACATGTTGAAACTTGCTTAACAGTAAGTTATTACTTGTTATTGTTATATGTTGCTGAAAAAGGAGTATGTAAAGACCTACATTTTTAAAGGGTTTGTGAGAGGCAGCTGGATATAGTTATGTGGGGCAGAATTATGCTAAACAACAAGACCAACAAGAATTTAAACAGTGAACAAAGCTGGATTTCATATGGAGCCTTGTGGCTGGTGTACTGCCAAGCTCTTTTCAGCTCTCCCTACCCCATGAGCTTCTGTTCCAGTCACAGGCAAAAAAAGGGAAGAAAACCTTGGTCTTTTCTTTCAAGACATCATCAAAGACATTCACTACATTGTCAAAGGGGGGCAGTCTCAAGCAAAGCAAAAGACTTAAAAAAGCAAACCCCTGTGAACCTGAGTGTTTATGGAAAATTCTGAGAAAGGCGCTTCATTTGATGCTGAGAAGTCCCTCTTGGTACAAGCCACAGTTACATTTTTCATAGCCACAGGATCGAAAGGGCTCTCCCCTCTGAGTGCTTTCATAGGAGATGGTGAAACAGTGATGCAAAATCATAATGATTAAAGTGCAATACATAGCAGACAGCAGAAATGAGCTGATAGTCTGTTGAAAAGAACAGTAAATAATAAACAAGATTATTGAGAGATATGAAAAACTTAGTGTATTCTGTAGCTAATAGATAATGATATTACCCTGAGGACAAGGGTAGGAGAAAGCAACGAGTCTTTTCATAGCAGTATATCTTCTGTAGAATAAGAGGCAACACAATTCAGTGAAAAACCCTCAGAAGACAAGTTGTCTGTATGTGTTATTAATGCAGGAGGAAGAATTGAAAATGTCTTTGGCCCCAGAGAGAGATGTGTGTGCATCACCCGTCTGCTCAGAGTAAGGGCAGAAAGGCAAAGCTCTGAATAGTGAAAGAAATTCTGGATGATCAAAAAACCCAGACATAAATCTCTTAGCAGGATGAAGTATGAGGCAGTAGTGGCAACTGGATAAAATTAAACCAGTGAATCTGAACATTAAATGCTTCTCTGGCACAGCTTATTTGTTTCACTGGGAATACACAGGAGATGCAGTTGACAAATGGTGTTTATTAATAAGCTAATATACTGGATTTGAACACTGAGAGGGAAATAAAGCAAATGATTGACAGCACCAAACATTTTATCTTGATAGTTTCTGTCAGACACAGAGGCATAGTTTGCGCATCCCTCTCAGGCAGGTTGCTCAGGTCACCAAATACTTCATGCCAAGAGGCAGCAAACCCATCTACTCCTCCAGCCTCAGCTCCAATGTGCCTGCCCTAGGGAGCAGTTGCTAGAGCTGTGCCAGATTTTTGGTGTCTGCTGCACTATGACTCCAAGTGACTACCTCTGTTCACAGTACAGTGACCTCTAGGACCAGAAGACCTCAAACAATTTGAACATTACCAAATGAATGTTATATTGTAGGCAAGCTTTATTTATTCAGTTAGTGCTTTTATTGATGTCTATGAATTTATGTTAAAATAAATAAATGTTTTATTTAGGTTAGAGGAGGATCCTAATTAAAAAGAATATAGGGCATGTATAGAAAGCAAAAAAGCTTGAGAAAGCCCCCAAATGCAAGATGTTAAACTGTGTGACTGGAATTCAGATATTTGTTAAATAAAAAGATGTAAATAGTAAAAGTCTGCAGTAGGTGTATAGAGGTGTCATACTTCTCAGTGAGATGCCTCTCTTCTTGTATTGTTTCTGACAAAGATGACTTTCTGAGACAGGATACCAAACAAAACCCTCTGTCACTGAAGATGACCATGTTCTTACAACCACATCTGCTTGCAGAAGCTGTCAGAGTGGAATCTGTATTTTTTCTTATGCAGGAACTCCCTAGTGCTAGCTGAGTACAGGTTGGTTTCCATTTTAAAAACTCCCCCAGACCTGAGTGATGCTTTTGTGTAGGATGGTGATTTCGAGCTGTCTGAATGCAGAAGAGCTTTCACGACATTTTGCCCTCTCCCTCTGTATCTCCTACCTAGTGAGGCAAAATTTTCCACCCCAGCTTCCCACAACACAAGAGACCTAGAAAGCAGGAGCTGTAGGCGAGTCTCCAGCTATCTAGAGATACTGTCCCTCTGGAACCGCACCTGTAACTGGCCTTTATATTTGTGTGGATAGCCCACTTTTTAGATTTTTAATTCTACCAGACGCCTCAGGTTTTCATAAGTAGTTGTGAGAGATACAACCAGAGAACGGTTCCATAGCTGGGTGTACTTTCTGGATTCCTGACTTCCTCACACCACCCCAAGTGCCTGTCTCTGCTCAGTACTCGTGTTCAGGCACTTCCAAAACATTTTCAGAGCTTTCATACCTCTTGTCCAACCATTTCAGGTTTTTTCTCTGTCTTCTGGGCATCTGCAACTGTTTGGGTGGACCAAATATAAGTGTTAATTCAGCTGGACCTAAGCAGGCATTTACTTTCAGATTGCAAATAATTTTGGGACATTATAAAAGAGTTTATATTTTTGTTACATTTTCTCAAACATGAGAAGCTGTTTTGTCTGCAGCCGTTTTACCTCCCTATATATGTGTGATCTGCGATATTTACAAGCATTTGAAATGTGAAGAGGCCTACAGGGTGCCTTAGATTTGTTGCAACACCTTGAAATCAGTGGAGAGCTGAGAATCTTGGCCACAATGTAACTATGGTGTATTTTTGTACATTCATTCACTTGCTTATTACATCTGTGATAAAACAGAAGCACTAATTAAATGGGTGAAAATGTGAATCTGCAGAACATATGTACCACTCTTATAAATTCTGCTTAACGCTTGCTTTGTCCTTAACAGTGCGACTTCTGAGCTCACTCTGAGTCTTCATATGGTTGTCCCCACAAAATGCCTCTGAGTGCACTGCTATTGTCCACATTCTACAGGATGTTCAGGAACAAACAATTTAGGTGAACTACTTGATGACAACCAAGTCTTGTAAATTCCAGTCCAGTGTGTGGACTTGGGGATAATTTTCAATGTCAGATATTAATTGCTTTAATAAAGGATCCATGGGATACAATTTCAGACTTCTTAAATCTCAGTTGTGAAGAAAGAGATGAAATAAATTTCTCCTGTCTCATTCTCTACTGATGGTGTGCCATGGGCCTTCTCCATCTCTCAGGATAATTGCCATGTCAACTGTAATTCATTCTCCCACATCAGGTGTCTGAGACAGTGATCTAATATGCTCATAAAGGAGAATCCTGAGAGAAACAGAGCTTTGGTTCTACACACCATAACCATTCATGAAATTTGCTATCATCTCTATAATTACATTTTGTCCAAAAGTCAGATCAAGCTGAACTCACTGGGGAACAGGCTATCAAAAATTAATAAACTTATCTTAGGGACAGAATTTCAGGTATTTTTTTGAGAGAACAAAAATACAATAAAATATTATTTTTATTGTGTTGTTATGTTTTTTTACAATGATGAGCAAGAGAAGGTAGGGTGTCAAACACTACATTTCAGAATGATGTTGTGATTCTCCCATTTCCATTTTGCATTGGAGTGTGTGAGTGAACACATCCTGTACTTTGTCTCATGTTAGTAAGAGTCTCAGTGAGCCTTCCATGAATCTTTTTGTATAAGTAGCCCATGTCAATATGAAAATTTTCTCAGAGAAGAGCATTCATGCTTTTCCAGTTGTGTAGGAATCCTTTTTTTTTTAAATTATTTTTTGGTTGCTCTCTATGTTGCTGAGGGTCCATTGCGAATTTCCTTCCCAGCTGGGGGAGAAATTGTGGTAATTTATGGGAATTCTCTGTAAAATGCCCTTTTTCTGGAAAGTTTCCATTAAAAGAGAGTAGTCCGATCTCTTCAGCAGTAGGCTAGCTGGAACTCACGAGGGAAGTTTCCAGTGGGAGAAGTTGAAATTTGCCACTGCTGGATTTTGCCTCTGTGTAGGGCCACCAGAGCACTCTGCAGCGCAGAGCCAGACCCTTACTGCGATGGGTTCTGCCTTCTCCTGTGCAAGCACAGGGCAGGGTCTGGGCTGCCCCAGGGTGGGCTCCCAGGCTGGAATTCGGGGAGGTTATGGAGCCCTGGGAGTTTAGCACATCCTGCTCATAAAGGAAGGAAGCTTGATCTCAAGAGATATGGGGAGCACAAGCACCTCAGAAGAGACTGAATTAAGTGAAAACTGATCTCTGGAAGTTCAGAAGGATGTGCATGTACCTTGAGAGCTCTTCTGAGTAAATTTATAGAGTTGCATTAAAAAAATCTGGTGGGAAAATCGTGATGCTACCTTGTGAAAATTAGCTATTAATTAAAGAGCACCGTGCCTCCTTACCCATTCCCCATATAAGATTTATTTGTTTCTAGGCAGAGGAATTTATGAGACTGGAAGGAGGAATTAGCAAGTGCCAGTCAGTTTATATTGCTGTGTTACAACAGGAGAGCAGACAGTAAATTGTTGTGACTTGGTGCAGTGCTGTGAGTAGATGTAAATTGCCAACCCACCAATACTTCAGAGCCATTAAGTGCCAACATTTATTGATTAGTATGTGCTTTTTCCTGCTAATGGCACCAATTTCTGAACAGCCAGGGTATGATCCTGACCTTCATTATACTTTCAGTGTCTTGAAGGGGACTCAGCTGCTTTTGCCCTTGACTTCTGTAAAAATCCTGCCTCATGTCACTAATGTTCTGTAGACCTGAGTTACAAATACAGTGACAAGAAGCTAAGCTCAAGGCTGCTGCCAGCCACAGCACTGAAAACACCCCCAGCAGCGGGGCGTAATGAGCTGTGCATGTTTGTGTGTAGTTGGAGAGCTGGCTCAATGGCAAGAAAGAAAGAGGAATAAATGCTGATGAAAATTCTTTCTGTCCTGTCCTCTCCCAAACCCACACAAGCTTCATTTTATAGTCCCTTTTGTACTTAGCTGTCAGCCAGCATCTTACCCTGCAAAATCCTCAAAGAAGACAGATTTTAGCCTTCTGTTCCCTGGGAAAGTGCACTATTGATTCCCTATCACTAATGATTAACAGATTGAATATGCTAAAATACAGAGCCATGTCCCCCCTCAAATCTGTTAGCTGAGATCAGAAACAGTCTCTCTGGGTCCTGCCAGCAACCAGTCTTCTCCTGGGGTCAGCCACATCTCCTCTTTTCCTGGCAGAGGATGGGCTTGCAGAAGATTATGCTGAGACCAAAAAGAAGATTATGCTGAGACCAAAAAGGCCCAAAGGAAGTTTTGTCTCAGTTCCCAGGTGTATTTATGCCAAGAGCTTAATCTGAAGGGCAGCGACAGAGAAACCAACGAGGCAGAGCTATCTCTACAGAATGGGAGAAGGATTTGGATGGGCAGGAGGCTGGTGAAATGAAGAGAAGCTAAGCAGTTCCTCCTGACTGCTCTAATGGGATTCCTCTGGGCTGCTGAATACAGAAGAAGGGGATTTCTTAAGCCACGCCCTGGCCATTTAAATCAGGTTGTGAAGCTGTATAAGGTGTAGCTGTACATAGGTTTGTTCACTGAAAGGAAAAACCTGTGTTAAGAAGGGAGGAGTCTTTAAAGCACAGTTGTAAAAAACAACCAATAAGAGCCACAAGGCGCTAGACTGTGTGAGCAGCTGGTATAACACCTACATACATGGGAAATGGATAGCAGTTCCTCTTCTGGCACTTTAAAAATTCTTGTATAACTATCAGTTAAATTTGTCACAAACAAAGGTCAAACAGATCTCATTCTGTCATTTACTGCAGCCATCTCATCAAACAGCCAGGGTTTCTTTCAGAGTAAAGGGCTCTGTTCCCTCTTTATAGAAGTTCAAGTAAAACAAGAAGAAAAGAAAAACATTTGCTCTCACCTGCCATCACTCAAGACTTTCCTGAATATCCACTAATTTCCTCACCCCAACAAATATAAACAGAAAACTTTTTGTGTTGAAGGAAAACTGACTTTCTGGAGGGAACAGAGAAGAAAAGATTGGTTTTACCTTTGTGATTAACACTGTCACTCCTTCCGCAGAAGTTTGTTCCTTTAAAATATGTGGGAATGGTGAGGCTACACAAAGAGTTCAGAGACAGATGAACAGGGGAAGGGTGAGACAAGGATCCAGAAATCTCATTTTGTCACAATCTGCAGTTTCATAAGTATATCTCACCATGTTCCTAGAGGAAAGACATCATAGTGGTTTTTTTTTTGGTGTTTTTTTTTTTTTTTTTTTTTTTAAATGATACAACCCTGCCATAAACTTTGCAGAATGAGAACAGGAAGAAAAGAATAAGAGTGCAGTTACAAGAGCAGACATTATCCTAAGAGCTTGACAACTAATGGCTGATACCAGTTCACAGAGAAGCTGAGTCTCCACAGCAGAACTCAGCTGTGTCTGCCACAAAGTACATGGGAAGAATGTAGCTCAGTTTTTGAATATGCAAGGACATCTCCTTGGGGAAACAATGTCTTTAATAATGAAGGTTTGAAGGAGCGAAAAAAATTCATCAGTCATAAGGAAATCTTGGTGAGCCACCCAGTCAGTCATGAATTTAAGATGATTCTTGTTCCCAGTAAGAATGCATATGGCTTTCAAAAACACGTAAGAAGAATGAAGTGTTGCAAGAACTGGATCTGAAAAAGTGAGTAAACAAAAGGAATTAATCTTTGGATTTTTAAAGTAAATTAAATCCCCTATTGAACTAGAAATCTGACACCTGAATAGTATGACAAATCAATGTGCCTGCCTTTCAAAGGCTGTCCTCCATCTTCTTTTGGTTAGTCCCAAAGAAAGATGCAAACCAGACTATGCAAAATACTTCCCAAACTAAAGTGCAGTCTGGTCACAGGACCCGCTTGTCACATTGTGATTGCAGGATAATGTAGCTCACAAGTCACAATGCTGTGCCTCCTCCTATGTACACATTTTGTTCCGCTTTTGATTCATCTCTTTGTTCAGGCAACTTGAATTGCTCAGCATGTCTGTTTGGGCTTTTCAGAACAGGCTGATTCCTTGCTGGAAGATAAATGGTGGATGTACAGTTTGAGGACATTCATTCTTAGTTTACCTTAATCAGAGCCAGCCAAACCCAGGAACGTGTTCTTCAGAGAACCATGTAATTATTTTGACATTTGGGTTTGTTCCAGTTTGAATTCAAATAAATTTTGTCAAAATTTCTAGAAGAAATTCTCTATGAAGAAATAAATTACACAAATATCAACAACATGGTATTTTTGCAGTGCAATATGCCTCCTCAACAGGTAGGCATGCAAAGCCATTGTTAAACAAATGTGCAGATGGTGATGATCCATACTTGGCATAGTCTGCAATGAGGTTTTCCATGGATCCAAAAGTTCATCTCATCTTGAACTGTGGCTCTGAAGGGTTTTGGGCCTCTCAAGTCATTGCTTCCAGGACAGAAAATGTGGAAGTGGTGGTGAGGCAGTCCTGCACTGGGGCAGTGAAGCTGAGAGCTGCTTTACCACATTGCTACTGGCTCATGAGGCAGCTTCCTGATAGAAAATTGAATTTGATTTAGCTGGAGTCCTAATGAGAAAAAACACCACATCATGCCATGAGTTTTATGACTCAAGATCATCTTATTAAATTTTATCCAATAATTATTAGCCAGTAACTGATGTAATTGCTCTCTCTATCCGCTTGCACAGAGACCCCCTTCACTCTGAACAGAGGTAGCAAATGGACGTGCTCATTCTCCCTTCAGAGCAAAGTCAAAATTTGCATCACTTAGTAGTTCCCTACAGCCATCACATTAGGTTAGGATCCTCATGCCATGCTGATCCCATCTGCTCTGTTAAGAGACCTCCAGATCTGAACCACACCTCTTCGTGTAGGCCCATAGTGTCCCTTTGCTGAGCCTGGCTGTCCATAGGCAGCCTGGAGCACTGGGATGTGGGGCTTTTGGGTCAGGGTGGGTGCACAGCAGAGGGCAGCTGTCACATGTTTCCCAAGGCAAATAAAACACAAATAAAAGGAAAGGGATAAAAGTAAGGTTGTTTCAGGGCCAGTTCTCAGCAAAAGTTTGGATGGTGGACTTTTTTTTTTTCTTTTTGGCAATTTTTCAAATAAAATTCTGCAGTCAAAAGACTGCAGAAGTCAGAAGGCAGTTGGGCAAGCTCAACAATGCTCTTTGCCTTCTTGGGATCATTTGTCACACTGGCTTGGTAGTACAGAGTGAGATGAGTGTAATGTACCTTTGAAAATGCTTGCATTGCTTTTTCTAGAATATCCATATCTAGACACTTATGGAATATGCAGTTTTCTCTGGCTTAGTATATTCTGCTAAATGCTGCTGTGTTATTTCAGAAATGGGCAGAATTTTTGCTGGAGTGATTTTCCTCCTCACTTGGAAAGAAAATGTAACTTAGGAAGTAATATTTGTCTATGTGCTGTAATATTTGAATCCATATATAACTGAAGTCAAAGCTTATGTAAGGTATTTTTAAGACCTGGAATTTTATTATTTTTAAGGATGGGGAGATTTGCTGGAGAGGAAGATTATATAGGTGTCTGTAGTCAAGAAGATATCAGTGTGAATTCAGTCTTTATTTGGGAAGAGAGAGAAAGGGAGGAGTGAGAAAAAAACTGATTTTCAGCACTGTAGTTTGCATAAGGCTACAGCTTGTGCTTCATTAGACACTACAGAATCTAAACCCTACTCATGATTAAGTGGCTTTGGATTTTTGAGAAGGCATGAGGGAAACGTTGAGATTGCTATGAATATGTTTTGTATTACTTTAGGTAATGGATAAAGTGAAATTGTTATAAAGGGGCTTTCTGGTCACACATTAAACATATTGGGCTACTATACTAATATACAGAATGGCAGTCCTCTTAAACTACATTTATAGATATAACTATACTATGTAAGTGGTATGTATGTACATATGTAAATTATATGTATAAAGGCAAGCACATGCACTTATACAGATATATATATATATATAATATGTAAACATTAATTTCCTGTATTATGGAAAAGAGTATTAAAGGAAAGGAAAACCTGGCAGATTATCCACCCCATTTACTAACACAGTGAGGGTTGATGTATGTCAGTTATACACAATACACAGCTAACATAATGCAATCACTGTTACTCTGTCCATTAGATACTTGAGTAATGGGATTTCAAAAGCTTTTTGAGGGCTTGGCGTTAACCTGGGAGATCTCCTATCCACTCTTTGTCTGCTGGAGATAGCACACTTCTTTTAATTTACAAAATGATTTAATGCACTGGGGCTTTGAAAGAGATGGACTAGCCATCAGTAATGCCAGGGGGAACTGCAAACTGCAGATAGCAAGAAGCATTGAAAGCATTTCTGTTACACAACTTGCCAGGCTTATTTTTAAAAACATTATTAGTCAAATATACCACATTAGACAAATTATTTTGTAAATTTGCAATCTTAAGCAGCCTCATGTCAAAAAGCATTCAGGGTTTTCCAAATGCAAGAAGAAGAAGAATATATTGTTATGATTATTTAACTTGCTAGGGGTGGAAGAATGAGGGCAACACAGCACCCTTACATCCATGCCCCGTAGATCACCAAAATATGCAGAAGGCACTTAAATCTCTCTGCTGTGCCAGATAATGTCTGGGACTTTCCTGCAGTGTTTTAGGATGTCAGGGCTCACAGGCTTGCCCTGCCTGCCCTTCCATGGCAGACAGATGACTGTAAATAAAATACTGCTGGTACCTGCCTGCTGACCCCAAATGGGATCTCCAAGATCTCATGTGTTGTAATGGAGGTGTGTAAATGCTCCAGTGGTTCTTTTGCTCTAAGGGGTTGTGAAGAAGAAGCAAGAGGGTCAAAAGATGAAAGGATCTCAGATAGTCTCAGTTCTTGATTGTTCCCATGATAAATGTCAGTCACTTGGAGCCTTATGCTAGGCTCTGAATTTGGGTATAGGGCTGTTGTTATTTCCAGGGGAGCCAGTATAATACTCTAGGGTGGAACAGGACCACATGCCTGCTCTAAGTTACACTTCTGTCTCCTCTCTCTCAGAGTGGTTGTTCTGATGTTTCCTGTCCTCATTTCCATCCTTTTTATCATGGTCACTTACAAAGCTGTTTTGTGTCTTTGGTTCTCCAATGTCATCACAATCCATATGGCTGACCCAGTAAGGTACAAATGAGATATTTAATATAGACTAAGTCTGGACCTTTCCTCCCTCAGCAGTATTCAACATTCAGGCCAGAAATATTTGACAAAGCTCTAGGGTCTGTTTATCTTGGGGTATGGCCAACTGATTGCAGGGGTATTTAAAAGTGCACTTCAGTCACTAGGAGTTAATCTGGGCATTATTAGAAGTAGGCAGACAGAGCAGTGGGTTAAATTAGACCTTGACTATTAGTTCAGTTTAAATTTAGCAAATATTCTACTTCATTACAGTAATAATCTCAGAGAGGGATATTCAGAACTGGGTCTGTGTACAACAGGTAACAGCCTTGACTGAAGTCCAGGGGCAGGAACAATCTTGCAGGGGCTTCTTCAGCAGCCATGCCTTGGGTCTGCCTTAGGAAAACTAGTAAGCTATAAGGAAAGATGGTTAGCAAAGTCTGAAAAGGAATCAGGGCCTTTTGGGTTATTTGTGTCTGGAGAGATTGAGCGGCCATATAAGCAATTTATTATACAGTAAACATGGGAAACAGTGGACATAAGGAAGTCTGGTTTTCTTTAAGACCACGTTTAATTTCCAGCCTTGACCTCACTGCAATAATCACAGCCTTTTATGAGTGTCCTGTCATTCCTGCAGTTCTCTCTCCACTTAATATTAAGCCTCTCCACAGTATCTCCAGGCCCTTCCCCACCCACCTACTGGTGTGAAAGAGGCAGTACCTGGCTGTGGCCAGCTCTGAACTGGCGCTTAAAATACGGCAGGTAAACATTCCGCTTTGTGCTGTGGCCATTAGCTCAGCAGGTGATGGATTTTCAAAAAAATTGTTGGGATTTAGGGCAAGATTTTGGTGCCTAGACATTTATGTCATTACCTAAAACTGGCGTCCTGGTCTAGAGGCTTGCACATGGGACTGGAGCTAAGATGCAAAATCAATTGAAGACCTGCACCCCTCTGGAGCAGCAGATGGAGGATTTATGTAGACATCTAAAATAGCTCTAGATATTTTTCTGAGCAATTGAATTGTCTCCCATTATCTATTTAAGCCTTTAAGTGTCAGATTTTATTGAAGTCAGCCAAGTATTGCTGGCTTGGACAAAGAGATAGACCTCCCAATGATACAGAATAGGCTTTATTTCCTCAGTAGATGGAGCTAAAAATGGTACTGAGTAGGCACTGAAAGTGAGCATTTGTGCTACTGAAGTGTATCATTGCTTGGTAATTAGTGAAGAATAGTAGCTGGCTCTGCAAGTTACTGTGAGCTTCTTCAAAAACGTAGTCATTTTGCAGTGAGGTACGTGAAAAGGATCCCTCTATCATTCTACATTTTTTTTTCCACACTCCAACTTAATAACTTTTCTCCCTGAGACTTCTGACAAAATACAGGTGTGTTAATAGTGCCTCCAAAATGAATACGTCTCCAGACAACTAGATGGGGAACATTAGTGTTCAGGGTGAAATGAAACCAGGATAACAGCTTTTAGTCTTAAGCTTAACAGAATCATAGAATCACAAAATGTTTTGGGTTAGAAGAGACCTTAAAAATAATTTATTTCCAACCCTCCTACCACCGGACCAGTTTGCTCAAAGGTCTATCCAACCTGGCTTTCTCTTGAACACTTCGAGGGATGAAGTATCCATGACTTCTCTGGGCCACCTGTGCCAGTGTCTCACCACCTTCACAGTATACAATTTCTTCCTAATATCCAGTCTAAACCTGCCCTCTTTCAGTTTAAAGCCATTGCCCTTGTCCTATCACTTCCTACCCTTGTAAAATGTCCCTCTCCTGGTCTCTTGTAGGCCCCCTTCAGGTACTGGAAGGTGCTGTAAAGTCTTCCCTGAGCCTTCTCTGCTCCAGGCTGATCAACCCCAGGTCTCTCAGGATGTCTCATAGGAGAGGTGCTCCATCCTCTGAGCCTTTTCATGTCTTGTTTTGAACTTACCCAAACAGATCTGTGTATGCATATATGCATGCATGTATATATAAATGCATTATTACTTATTAGTGTAAGTATTTTCCACTTATTATATGTTGCACTCCATTTGTGGATATTGTAATGCTTCTCTCTTTAATAATCAGAAACAGCACCTGTCTCAATGCTACTGGAGTTCCAGAGGGCCTCTTAGGTTATATGTCGTCACAGACAATTTTTTTCTAATTGTCTGTGGTAATGATTTGCCGTAAGGTAACATGGAGAAATGGAACATGTCCCAGCAATGACGCTTTTCCCTTATTTCAGTAAGAGACTTGAAAGTTTCTTTCACTATTAGATAAGACATCACTACCATGACAAAGCATTTAGGGAATATTAGTATTGATAATAACTCATCTAAAGGTCAAAAAAAGAAAACAATCCAAACAAGCGCCTTGAAAATCCCCCACTTTATTTGTTACAGGGCTCTCATGAGAAAATATTTTGAGACAGAACATTCTGAAAAGCTGAGTGAACACTGCATACTGAAATTTAACAAGTAAAAGTACTGACAGCTGGTCAAAGATAAGCTATTTCCTAGGTTTCCATAAAGAATTCACTCATCTATGCTGTTGACTTACTATGCATTAAATAATTCAGTTCTCTGCTTTGATAAGTGATTTTTTTTAGACGATGAATGTTCAGCTTTTTTTTTTCCTACACCTCTCATTGGCTTTTCTACAGCTATAAAACCATGACAGAAACCAGAACACAATCCATCACACATCATAACCTTCTGCTAATACCGTAGGAGACTATGCTTCAAATATGACACTAATTTAGAAGCACTGAATCGGAATGTCTGTACTATACAACTCTTTTGTGGTGGTAGAAAGAAAAGTCATCCTTAAACCAAAACTGAATGGCATTACTAGTGGGGCACTACTGTTCTAGCCAGTAAACTACATCTGTAAGTCAGAAAGGATGTCAGATTTAGGCTATTAACCATGAAGTATCATTCCATCAAGCTTTCAGTTTCTGATAGTCTTCACATGTGTGGGGATTCAACCCTGTATGGACACCACAAATGGTTTGATGTTAAAACCAGCAAAGAACACCAGATCAAGAGAAAGACTCATTCCAGACCAAGATTCAATTTTACCTAAAATATCATCATATCTGCTCACAATCCCTACGACAGCTGCACCTGTCTACTTCCTACTGAGCGCATGTTGCCCAATAGTATTTTTGACACAATTTTGCAATGAGTGATAAACTATCCCCATGCCATAATCACCTTCATATCATACGACAGAAACAGAAGCCTGCTTCTGTGCCTTGTAGTGCATTCAGAAAACACTACAGAATACATCATTTAGGCAATGAGCTGCTGCTTTTCAGTGCCTTTCCTGGGTGAATGTGTCACCAGTCTCTGCTCCTTCAGATGTCAATATGTTGCCAATACCCCAGTGACTCCCACAGCAGACATGGAAAGGATTACAGATCCTGTAGCCTTCCTGTTCATGTATGAAGTGATGCAACAGTGAGAGCAACAGACTTATGGATGCAGTAAGTCAAAGGAGAAGGGAACACATGGAATTATATTTTGTACAGAGTCCCTCATAGTATTTAGCAATGATCTGGTGAAAAAAGGATTAGCTTTATTTAGAGACCTCTGTCTGGGTGTAACAGAATCTGGTAAATAAGATACTTGCTCAAGTTTCCATCTGCATATTTACTTGGGATTTTACAACGTTACTTACTCCACTGTTTCTCACATTCTTGGAAAGTGTGAGGAAACCAACAGGATTTCAAATCTGAATGAATGCAGTGATGGTCAGCAGTCTTCTTCCACCCCCAAGAGCCCAGGGGGAAGCACTTTTTTCCCTCAGATGTGGATCTCTTTACAGCTGCTTGTACCACTAAGGGACCCACAAAGCTTAAAGGGTTGCTCTTTAATCCATGAGTCCTTCTGAGGGCTCGCTAAGGGATAAGTTTGGTTTTTGCTCTAACATGTATGCTTTGTGTGCTGCAATAACTTAATGACTGAGATCATGAGGTGATTTCATCATGGTAGTGGCAGTCCTTGAAATGCTGCCTCATCTTGAGACCAGTTAATGGAATAAAAAGCCTTCTTCTGATGCCCCAATAGAAAGCAGCAGTAACATTTGGGTTTTGGAGTCCAGAATACAATTTTCTCATTGATATTCTAGCAAGAACATTTTAAATTGAAGACTGTTGAATGGAACTTCTTGCAAAGAGCTTAAGAAATTTTGTCTTACCTAAAGAATATTAAATAAGTTGAGCTGAGCACCAATAGGATTTTATTTGCAAACCAAACAAATCCGGCCTAAATGGAAACCTTAAAAAATAATCCCCAAAAGTTAAAACATTTATGATTTTTACAGAAAGATGAAACTTCTTATAGAAAATGGATGCAACATCTTTTTAATACGTTGTATGTGCTCAGCTATACTGTTATAGATGGTATATTATGTAGTATTTGCTGCATGCTCCAGAAACTGCCAAATGTTTTCCATAACCCTTCTTTATATTAAAATATTTCAGATACATCTGTACTGCACTAAATCCTATGCTGCTATTTGACATGAACTGTATCTTCAAACTGTTCTGCAGAGTTAAACTGTTCCAAGACTGAAGTATTGATTGCTACTTACTGTGCACAGCATACTAATAAATCCCAGCTTGGTGCCCTGGCCAGCCATATAATATATACACAGCCCTGGAGGAATCGCCTGTGCATTTTAATAGTGCTGTCCTAATGGAACAAGGCATTAACAAGTACCTTTCAGGATTCTGTGAGATGAAGGAATTGATCCAGCTGAGCCATTAGCATACACATAGTGAGCAAAAGCAACGGGCTGCCACGTCTTCAGTTTAGCTCATGGGGCTGGAACAAGGATGTCTCCACCTGGGCTGGAGGCTACAACCAAGAGAAAGAGAGAAGCTTAAACAGACAGAGGTTAAATTTCTCTGCGGTCCTGTATGAAGGACAGACTTTATATTGCAGTGTTCACACCATCTTTTCATATAATTTTTAATCCTATACTTTAGCATGCATGGACTCCTTTTTTCCCAGAGCGTTATCATTCTAACTGATCCTAAGCTTTCAGGGGCAATTCAAAAGAAGTGTTATTGCACACTAAATCCTAAAATTATACAAATGAGCTTATGTGAAGACTGACTCATAAATCTGTAAATACTGAGACCTTGATGTTAGATCACCATGCATCTATGAAAATGTTAATTTAAAAAATAAATAATGTATTTTCTATAGTTTTTATTTTTATCTGCATGTATATGAATTTCAAAAATGCTAAAAAACTAAGATCTTTAGATCTGTCACTTAGGAACATGGTTTAGTGGTGACCACAGCAGTGCCATGTTTATGGTCGGACTTGATGGTGTTAGAGGTCTTTTCTAGCTTAAATGATTCTCTGATTCTGTGGCTGTATGGCTCTATATGCATCCTGTACTTGAGCGTGGACCAGCAAGAATTTGATGCCACCCTGTCATTTTCATATAGAAAAGCCTTCCAAGTGTGGAGCAGCCCCTCTCAGGCCTTATCCTGGTATTAGCTGAGGTCTTCTCTGGTGGAAGTACCTCGAGTGGGTCTGTACAGTAGCTATGGAAGAAAATGACCAAATATTAGTGGGAAATTCATGTTCATTTTTCCCATTAGCAATCAGTGGTAAGGTTGATGTAAGTGATGAGGGGAGGGAAGCCCAGAGGATGATTCAGTAGATATAAAGAACTGTTTCTCAGAAAGCAGAGCAGAAGTGGAGTGAGTAGGAGTTATGAGGAAGAGAGACTTGTATTTGATGGAAGAGGACTAGAGCGGGATGAAATGGCAGAACCCAGGCACATGGCTTTCAAAAGGCGGAATGAATGGAAAAAGGAACATGAAATAATCAAGAACTGAGTTAAAACTCCCAGCTGGGGCCTTTCTACCTATGCAAACAGAGACAGAATGTGGGCTCTTCTGGAGTTAGATTTTCACAGTCTTGGTAGCTTAGGGTAATGAGGGCAATCAGGAGTACCATGCTGGTAAGAACAGAGTATTAACTGAGTGCCACAAAATCTGCTTTGAAAAAAGCTTATACTGGAAACTGTGTTCTTTCAGGTCTTGGAAAAATGCCGTGAGAGAAATGTCAGCAAAGCACTAGAGTAACATACATGAAAACAAGATTGAGGAAGTCCATTTATATACTGAGTATGAAGTAGGTTTTTATGATACTGTTGTATCTGGGCTTCTGTTGATTATTCCCCTGCATTATTTTTTTCAAAAAGTCACCATAAACACAACCACAACAACTCTTCTGGCTGTGGGAGGCTGTTTGGGATGCTTGACTCAGCAGTATCTATAGTTACTCAGAGTATAAGCTGCTTAATAGTCAAATCTTTCTGGGATCAGAAAATTGCATAAGGATTCTATTAATGGTATGGAAAACACAAAGGGATATTTTTGTGTAATGGGCACTGAACTGCAGTGTCTTGCCTCACTCTGTGCACTGTAACACTGCTGTTCTGGGCTCACTAGTAATTAAGTCACAGTAAACAGAACAATGCCAGAGAACATTCTTGTGAGTGAGATTTGGTCTTTCATGCTACTGTAGATTTGAAATACTCCCTATCACAGTGGTGATCCCGGCTGGCTAGCATTCCCTACCCCTCCATTCCTAAGTATCTTTGGCAGGAACATTCCCAACAGGACTACCCTGCTTCAAGGGCTCTCAGTCTTTGAGTGTGTGGGTTCAGTCCCTCCAGTTGCATTGCCAGAGGATGGTCCTGGGGACATGGCACTCTTCCTGCAGATGCATCCTGGCTGGAGTAACCTTACCAGTTCATTTATTTTGGTGCACTGGCACTCCTTTTGAATTAAGAGCATCTTAAATGTATGGATGATATTAGCAGTGATAATTCTAGTCCATTTGTTCATCTGAGCAGGTGTCGGGCTCATTAAGGCCTCAGTGCACGTACTCACCACAATGCGCACAGATGGATGTGGAAGGTACCCAGCAATTAGGCTAGTGCAGAATTAAATGAAGCTGTGCTTGACTGTTGTGTACATGCAGAGATAAAAGACAGTCCAAAATAGTTCTTTAATGTCCTATTATTAATATTTTATTTCCATTAAGTGCCTAAAATTATTTTATTTAGGAGACCTGGTACCTTTGTGTAGGAAAAGTGAACATTCAGTGCTATTAATAATAAAGCTGTGTATAATGTGCATCCTAAAATGCTCTGCATGTGTCAGGTTGCTAAGCCCTGCAAAGCTGTTGTGAGGAAGGACAGTATTTCTGGGGAGTATTTCTAGATGCAGGCATCAAAGCTGAAAGGCCCCAAATAATTTAAAATCAGTAGTGAAGTTAAAGCCCTTAGTTCTGACACTGAACCCACCAGAAAAATAACCTTCTTTCACTTGATCCAGAACTCCCTGATACACGGCTTTGCAGGCTGCAGGATGGTAATGTTTGTGCAAAGAGCTCTAATAAAGGTGATTTGAGATGGTACAACTGCAGGAGCAGGTGTGGTTTTTTGGGTCAGAGCTTTACCGCAGATTGTTTTTGGTTTTACTCCTCCCTTTATCACGTGTATAATCCATTTGCAGAACCTGGTAAATACAGCAACAGATTTTCTACTGCCCATCACTACAATCAACAACAAAGCTGTTTATTGATTATTAAGACTGTAGTTTGGTTTGGGAGCTGTACCATTTTGAAATATAGTATGTTCATGTAAATCTTAGTCAAATATGCATTCCTAAAAGATTAAACAGAAGCTATTGCATTTGAATTTTGATACTGGAAATTCATTTTTTAAAAGGTTTTCACAGGCTCTTGTCCTGGTATAAATTTCCAGCCTTGATCTTGCCAAAAAACATATCATGTTTCATTTCAGGTACAGTGGGAGTGAGATCCTCAACAAAGTGCAGTCAGTGTGTAAGGCGAGATTAACAAAGGGATAGACGAAGAGGCATTTTTAAAATAAGTTATGTAAGGCTTGTTCTGTGGATTTTTTTTTTTTTAATATTGCACAATCCTGATAGCCCTGGGAAGCAGTAATTCTCTCCAGATCACCTGCACATTATGCAGTTGTTTCACTGATTTCAGGGTGCTGCTTACTCATCCAAAGGCCTTGTGTATTTAGAGGGAGAATGTGGATTATGGTCATTTCATCCAGGGTACCTGAAAATAATTGCAAGCAATGCTGGTGGGCAAATGTCCATTGCTAACTGAGTCCTTTGGGTTTTTCCAGCTTGGCAATGAATGGAAGGTCACCAGTTGCAGATCCATCCATCTATCCATCCGCAGATGGATGAGAGTGTTTGAAAGAGAAATAACAGAGCTTTAAAAAGGCAGAAGAAAAGGTCAAAGGGTTATAAAGATACTGAGGGCTGCCCAGGCCAGGCCTGATCCTCAGATGCACCTGGGTGTTTGTGCTGTGGGCTGGGGAAAGGAGGGGGTGCTGCTGAAAATAGACAGAGTCTCCTGCATTTGAGATGACCAAATATTTTCCTCTTGTACTGCTGTCCTTGCAGACTACAGGAGGCCTGTCAGGGAGGCCCTGGATGAAGCTGCCTTCCAGAGTTCCTGATGTTTGTCCAGGAAAAGTTCTCAGGTACTTCAAGGTCTTCTGTTCTGTTGACTTTGGGCTTCTCATGGCCGCTGAGGAGGCGAAAAGATTTGCAATCACTTCTGCGTAGGCAGGTGTGCCTGTTCTCTTGAAAATGCCTTGCTATGGAGATTATTTACTCATCTTTCAAAAGTGGAACCTGAACTTCCTCCTTACAATACCAGTCCACCAGCAGACACTCATGTGAGAGCTATATTTATGGCAAGTTTTATTCCTTTTTTGTTCAATCTGAAACTATATATTTCTTTTTCTTACACATAGAGAGATGTAACATTCTCCATCCTAAAACATCTTACTCTTGAGGTTTTGGATGTATTCTCCAGGCACATAATATGATTTGTTTATTTACAAGTAGAAGAACACACAGTGTGATTTATCTTGGCATTGTCTCCCAAGGAGTACAACATTACTTAGAGAAAAAACTTAGATAAGACTTTAAGAATAAAATTTAATAATTAGCAGGATTTTTACTAAGGTCCTTTTTCCACATGAGTGGTCTTTCCCTTAGGATCTTAGGCTATAGAAGAGGAAGGACCCTTCTGCTTATTAAGCCTAGGCCCTTGCTTTATTGTGCAAACTTGCCACATAATACCATTCCCAAAATTTAATCAAATAGTGCTTCTCATGCAAATAGCATCGAGTGCAGTTGGAACACACAGGAATATAGTACAGATCTGAGCCTTAATCTTTCCATGAGTGTTTAGCATAACAAAAGCAGACTGGTTGAGTAAGCTGATGGAGAATCATGTGTTTAGTGAGAAGAGAAGGGAGACAAAGAGCAAAGTCGTCCAGCACATGGTGTGATTCTGCACCATTCAGCAGAATAGCTCCTGTTCATGAAGACACAGTACCTCCTACTTTACAGAGTCTAAAACTGATTTTAAAAGAAAATGCTTATAGTACATGATTGTATTACATACAGAATGACTCTTACAGCAAAAGTCTAAAGGAGTTTGCTTGAAAATGTATCTTCACAGTGAAAGGTTATATTTCACTGGGAGAGGGAGCAATTTTTTTTTCTGAGAGGCATTTCACTGAAAAGCGTGAAATAGGAGTTTCTGATGCAGATAGATTAGTCTTTGAAAAAATTACTCAATGTACACAGGATTGAAATTGAACTTTGGGAAGCTCAGGGAGAGAGGTATTTTAGATCATGGTGGTTTCACATTGTTTTTAATATTACATGTTGAGCTATAGGAGCCAATTCACACTGAATGATACTGATATTGTACAAAAAACAGAGACATATTTTAAGTGCCTTGTCTGCTCATTTTAGCAAAATAAAGTGCTTGCTCAGCCTGTATTGTTAAATTCGTTGAGCCATTATTGAATGCAATGACAGTGAACTTGAGAGGTTTCTCAACCTGCTGGCTTAGCTCTGTATTTGTGTGTCACTAGAAATTACAAACCAGATTGCCCTTTGCAGTAAGGTCACTGACTTTTACCATGTGGGAATGCCCAGATAGCACAAATATCTCCGTAAGACACTGTACTGTGCCTTTTTTGAACAAGTTTGTTAGCCTGGCCAAAATATAAACATATTTAGCTCAATTTTAAGTTTTATTCTGTCACTTTTGGGTATGTCTCTTGCTGAAGCAGAATAAAGCAATGTAAAACAGTTTTAAAGCTACATGCACACACACGCACGCTTTAAGCTTTGCATTTTTTTCCCTTAAAGTGTGTTTTGAAACCAGTTTAGTTAAATGGCTACAATCTTTGTGTTTTGACAGACAGAGAGATCTTGCTGCTTTGAAGTTAGCTGGACCTTTGCCAGTGTAGTCAGGATTATTTTAGATCTTTATGCTGTGCCAGGGCTTGGAAGGGTGATATAGAGAAGAGTTACAGTCTCAAAAGATTATCTGTAAACTGAAAGCAGGGTCTGAATGAACATTATCAACAAGCAACTTATGTCTTTACAGTAATTAAAATCTGTAACAAAAGGGTGCTCTCATTTCAGAATTCACAAAGTCACTAGACTCCTTCAAGTGCTGCTTCCATGTGAGCATCTGATAAAAACAGTCCAAACTCCTAAAAGAGAACTAAAAAAATCCAAACCCCAAACCTTAGGAAAATCAAAACAGTCAAACATAATGGGAAAAAACAGTCCAGAACAAAAAAAGCCATCTGCCATTAAATCATTGATCTGGACATGGATAAACCACAGGGCAAGAATAAAATATTCATAGTAATTAGTGGAATAGACAGAATAGAAACCTCTTCTTTGCACTTGCCGTTGTTATGGTGATTCTTCCTCCAAACACTCTCTCCTCCCCCCAAATGACATTGGCTCTCTCCATGGCTTTCCATCTGGCTCTTGCTTTCTTGTTTATCCCAATGAAATTAGCTCGACTGCTCATTTGTCACCTTGGAGGTGTCTTCGCTGTGAACATGTGCGGTGCGAGAGAGCAGGACAAGCAGATGGTGCTTGAGAAGAGATAAACAGATGCATTGAAGAGACAGCAAAATGGTTGGTATGAAATAGCGTCTGGAAGATGATGAATTGGATTTGTGTTTGGTAAGGCACGGCCAAGTCTCGCATGCAAAGAAGCATCATTCCCTCATCCTTGTTTTCTTTCTGGCTGCTGGCATGCGCTGTGGGCTCTCCAAATTGCTGAAGCTCCTGGATAAGAAGAATCAGGGGTAGCAAGAGTTTCAGAGAGTACACTGAGGTTTCATGTGAATTGTTGGAAAATGTGACACATTTTCTTGTCTGTTCTCCTTAACAAAATTAAAAACACAGCTCCATAAATCTGTGCAAATCATTTCTGGTTTTAATGTATGCTCTTTTCCTAGAAATAAATCAGAATTCCATTTATGAAATCTATGGTATCTTATTTATGTCTAATAAGAGTGTGTACAGGAAAAATTGCAATTTCATAATATATCCATTTAAGTGCATTAAATGCAGTGTTGGTGTGGATTTATATCAGGGATCAAAATCTCTTGTCCAGAAAGCTACAACGAGAGTTATCCTAGAAAACTGGTATCGAATTAAGGGCAGCAGCAGCGGGACAGCCTAGGTGCAGACAGAACAGGGAAATAAGAGGCATCATCTATAAAAATGTGACCTAGTCAGACCTTTCTGCTAGGCCCAAGCTGATCTTTTGGCCAAATGAGATTTTTTAAGATAATGAGTATGACATGCTTATGTGTGTAACACAGAAAAGTTGGAGACAAAATCAGGATAATGTTTGCTTTCAGAAATTAGCACTACATTTGTCCAGTTACTGGGGTCAAATTTCTGTTTCCTTTTGGATACTAAGGCCCCACAGCTAACAAACCTTACTCCATGGAGATCTTCCAGCAAGGTTGCCAAGTTGCAGCTGTCTAGACTTATACACAAAGTGTCACACATATACACATAACTGGATTAATGAAAAGGCAACTCTTTAAAGAGTCTGATGGTAGCAGGGAAGGTCACTTCCAGTCCCCATGCACTGCCAGGAGGGAGGGATGGGTTAGAGCTGGAACAGGAATAGATGGAGGGGAAAAGAAAGAGAAGGCACTTGGGTACAGCACAAGTGTGAGATGAGCCCATAGCTGTGCATCTTGGATAAAAAGAGCAAAATGAGGGTGGAGGAGAGGAGAGGAGAGGAGAGGAGAGGAGAGGAGAGGAGAGGAGAGGAGAAAAGTAAAAAGGATGAAATATGAAGCAGATTTAGAAACCACTGAGGGAGCTGGTGAGAAAGTAGATGGCTTGTAGGACTTCCTAAACTACTGGAGAAAAAGTGGGACTGGGGATCAGTTGGTAAAAGTCAGTCTTTTTAGGACTGGCTCACAGAATGGGTAGTGAGAATCCTGGACTGCAAAGGAAGAAAGTGTTTTATTTATTTATCACACATGTATGCCCAGTCCTCTGCATAAATGAAAAAATGCTGCCTAGAATCAGTAGCTGACAATGCAGATAAAATATATCAGCAATATTTTTAATTTAAACAGTCATTTCTTGCCTGTGAACATTGGCATAATTCAATATGCTCTGAAAGCTCCAGGAAGTTCAGGAGTCTCAGAAGCTCATGGACAACTGTTGCTCACTCACTTCCCATGCTAAACACCAGAGTGTGTGTGTGCCACTCTCCAGGGCTGGCACAAGCAGTCAGCACAGGGACAAGACCACAGCCAGGATGGAAGCACACTTTTGAAAATGAGAATCTTTGTCTTGGCTTTTTTTTCTCTTTGACACTGCCATGGAAAATCTGCCCAGAGCCAGGTTGCAGCAGCCTCTACATGTTCTCCAGACCACAGAAGTTTTAGGTGGGGGCTTTGTTTTTCATGGGCTAGGAATGCTAATCCTGTGCACATTTCAAAGCAGCATGTGCTCAGGATACAAGTGAAATTCCACATGAATAGTCTCATTTAATCTTCATTTGTCATCTCAGGGATAAGTATACACTGCTTCTCTGACCTCTAGCGTGACACAAAACGTGCAGACTAAAGATAGTTGAAGTGCAGCTTTTATCTCTGTGACTGATTTCTTTCCTGTCTTTGTTTCAGATTTCAGGGAACTAAGGTGAATTTGTCCATATTTGAGCCATACTGTTTTCTGTTTCCCTGGCACAAAATGGATTCCCTGTTGATTTTGTACTGGAGATAAAAGATTTTGCTGCAGGAGGCATGCTTGTGCTCATCTCACTTGCAAAATGTATCTCAGTTTTATAGAACAAGAATAACTGATGTAGGCAGGAATTGGATAGACTTGATTTAGGGCTAATCTACTGGTTCAGGGACAGCACCTTAGTACCCTGGACACCTTGAGCATCAGGTGGCTTATTTTTGATCTAGACTTATATAGACTTATATATTAGTGTTGTGTAATTCCAGCAAGTCTCACTCACATCCTGAGGTATGAGCATTTTCAGCAAACTGATGTACCTCAGCTACTCATGGTATGAGGCGTGGGTTACCTCCCGTGTTTGAACAGGATCTACAAACAAAGGGCAGAGTCCAGATTCCCACCATACCCCCCTGGGAGCTGGGTTGGGTACTGACTCTCCTTCTCACCCTCTCTCTGTGCTTCAAAAATGGAGCACAGCAAGTTCTGTCTCCTTGAGAGGCTCTGCTTTAGATCAGAGCTGGTGTTTTCACTATGCTCCTGACAACACCCTTGCCAAGGGGAGGAACTGAAGGGAATCTCCCACTTCTTGTCAGTTTTGCAGAGAAAATTTGTTTTGTGGCAAACATTTGAGTACCAAGTTAAGAGTTGTTGAGCTAAGACTTTTGGTTTGCAGACGTATGAGAACAAACCTACCTCTGGGTAGCCAGAAAAGGTATGTTTAAAACTCATAGGCCGTAGCTGAATTGTTTGGGATTGTTTGAGATTCTAACTGAATGATGGGAGGCCAGTATGCTTCAGACATCTGGCATGCAAAAGAAAAAAAGGAAGTTCAGTAAGTTAAATCCAAAGTTTGTTTTAAAATGCAAATGTAGTGAAGGTCTCTTGAAATTCCAGTTTGTCCTTTTCTGTTGAGGGGGTGGCATGTGGAGATGTTTTTCATACATTGAATACACCGATTTTCTTTGTAAAACAGAGATTAAAACAGTTAGAAAAAGGAATGCTGAATACTAAAGGGAATTGCCTGTAACACAGCTGCCTAAGTGGGTTTACTGGCTCACAAAGAGCAAGTAAGGTCACTTAGCACTCAGGTGATGTGAAGCACTGGACAGTGAGTGTATCATGTTGATGCAATCCATTTTAGAAATGAAATAATGGACTTTTATTTGTCATTTTTTCTTAAGACACCACAAGGACATAGTAAATGGGATGGAAAGGAGCAAGGAAATGTTCAGGAAGAACACTCCTTTGATCACAGTTTGCTGCAGGGTTTAAAATTATATCCAGGCTTTCCAATATTCTGTCAGATCTTCCAGGAGAAAGAGGCATCATATTTTAGAATGAATTTCCATATTTGTATATAAGTACATATTTCGTACAAATACCCTTGGCTATGGGCAATATGTGAAGTGCACAAAAAACATTTCAGTATGAATTTAGAATCTTAGTCTCCAATAAACCAAAAATGACTATATCTTCAATTAAAGAGATTAACTGATGTTAGTAGCACATGCTAAAATTTTAGGTCAGACACATGATGGAAGTGTTAGTTACTTCATAAAAACAGGTAAGACTTCATCAGGGGAAGGCAGACGAGGTGTCTCTCTTTACCCTACTGAGGATCCTCAAGGACAGTGCAGCATCCTTACCATGGTGTGATGGTCCCACCTCTTTATGCCAAACAGAACAAGAAATACTTTCAGTGCAACTAAGGTGAATCTTATTTAATATATTTTACCCTAGGTAGTATGAAGTAGAGGACCAACATTATTATAAGCATGAGAAATGAAGCAATTTTTTATCCATCCCATTTTAGGAGAAAACAAACCCTTGCAAAATAAAATTCCTTGAGGAATATTGCCTACCTTGAGGTGTAGCAGCATTCAAATAGCTAATGATTCAACTTGCAAATCAACAATTTTCACTGCAAAAGGAAGTGCTCCAGGAAACTCATGTCTAATTTTGCTGCTACTGTATATCATGCTTGATTCCATACCAGGACATAAATAAATTTACACAGTTAGTTATGCACACACAGATAGTGGGAGGTCAAAGAAAAGTACATCAGTCAAGACTGAATCCAAGGTTTAGGATGTTCTGTCTTTCCCATAAAGGGAATAGTTTGTTTCAGTGTCTTTAACCTGGCTGAGCATGTGATGAAACCTACGATGGAAGGCCATGTCTTGCAATGATTCTACTTCTCCTGATGTTAAACAGATTGTTCCATTCTCCTAATTGCTGTGAAACTCAATGGCATTTGGAAAAAAAAAATGGTATTCAGTTTAAAATCCTGACATTTAAGATCCTGACATTCCTCAGGTACAAGCTCATTTTTGTACTGGTATGTTACTTTTCCGTAAATTGCATGCCAAGTTGAATTTGCTATGTGAGTATGAAAACTAAGAGGATGTGGAGAGCCATGTACTGGGGATAGCAAAGCCACGGGAACAGCCTAATATTAACTGTCAGGCCCAGGGGTCAGAGTCACATCCTCTTATCATCCACAATTTGCATGTCTTCCTAGCCTTTTCGTCTTCTGAAGACAGAACTGACAACATCTGGCAATTGCTGGGGAACATGAATTTTGTCACATCAGATAAGAAATTTTATCTGTTTGCAACCAGCCAGTCTCTACAGCACATGTCAGCTCTTGAACAGCATCCCAGACCTCATGCATCAGGGGCTGGGAGTCTTCTGTAAGGCCTCTGTGGAATCTGATGAAATGGTGAGATCTTTACTGGCACTGCTGAGAGGTGACAGACTCACAAACCATCCCAGTGATTTCAGCTGTAGAATAGCTGATTACTGTTGTCTGAAAAGGCTTCCCATTTCACATTTTTTTATGGTTGCTGCTTGTTAAATCTTCCAGGTGAGTTTGTACAGTGGTGGTGTTCTGACAGCTCTCCATGGAAAAAGCAAAAAGAACAAAATGGACAATCTTGAGGCATATGAGTATTTTTAGACTGTTTGATCGAAGGCTTACAGCAGCAGTTCCTTACAGCACTGCCAAGTCTCCCAAAAGATTGGAATGGTATTTTAAATGAGAAATTACTTAGTTGCAGTCTTTACATCTATAGAAGATGATTTTAAGATGACTGCTCTTTTTAATGAATAGGTGTGATGCTACAGCCTGAAGGTACTGTAAGACTTTAAAACCACAACAGTGAGTCCAAGATGAGAAAAATATCTAATTGGGAGAATGAGGAAGGAGGTTTCATTTCTGCCATGCCAAGGGCTTTCTTCTGTGCAGAGAGTGGGAAGCTAGAATGAGGCCAAGGACTGTCTAGTCTTAGCACCTCTGTGTGGAGTGCCCTCACCTCCAGTCTTTGCACTATTACTGTTCAGTGAAACCACAATTTTATGAGTTACTGAGGCAGCATTTACTTCTTGGATTTCTTTTCATCCAGTCAGCAGAGTAGGAATGAATATGGGGCCAATTGAGATGAAGGCTAACATTAAAACGTCAGCCAAGTAGACTTGGCTAAGAGTAGGGTGCAGCGAAGTAAGGAAATTTTCTAAGCCCATTTTCACTAAATAAATTTGCTCACTGGTTTTTGCAGTTTAGAAGTTTTGCTGAACTCTTTGTTCTTGGCAAACAGACATAAGATGGGAACTAAATTGTTGATAGTGATATCTATTCTTGACCAAATTAGACCCTTATAATTGTTGTTTTGTCCATCTTCCGAACAGATTGCTGAAACACAGTCCTAGATGGAGCTATTCCTGAAGGCTGTGAATGTCACCTGTTACCAGAGAAAACTAACCAAGGAGGAGCTATATATTTTTACATGGATTTGGAGAGGAGTACATATTCTTAAGCCTGGAGAGCTATGCAATAACAGATCTTTGCTGGTCACCATCGGATTTCCAGTTGATAGTTTATAGGTATAATGATCTATTATTTTTTTTTACTTCTAGCTGTCCCAGAGAATATTCTTTCCTAGTGTAATTTCACCAAAGTGCTTGGAGCACTTCATCATTCTAATGCAAGGTGCGTATTTCTTTTCAATGTTTCCTATGCTCTCATCTTCCACTGAATTTGGTACTTGCCAGTTATGCTAATTACTTCTGTCATTTCCAGAGAAATTGGTTTGAAGAACAAAGTAGGTCAATTTGAGAGTAGTTTGCAAAGCAGTCTGTAACAATAGTGTGAGAGTATCATAGTCTGTTAAATTGCATGTGTGCCCTTCAGCAAGAAATGACATTTTTAGAGCACTCAAAGTAGACAAATCTGAAACCTTGGAAGCACCCAAGATGTGTACAGCTGCAGTCTGATGACTCATTATTAACAAATAATTAATCATAGACTCAAGTGAAGTAACTTGTTTACTAAAGAAAAAATTTTGGGTGTATTTATGTTGAAGATTTCTTGCAGTATTTGTAAGTTCTAACTACCTGAAGCAAAAATGGGATCTTTCAAATTATTAACTTTCAAACTGAATGTATGTACTGTATTTATTCAGTTCAATTGACACCTATATAATTGTGCCTATCTCTTCACTAGGTGAATCACCAACTTCTATGAATTTTGGATTAAACATAATTTAGAACCCATAACTATATCTGCTAATGGCTACCATTTTAATTCCAGGGAGTAGTCAGACACTGTTCAAATATGTGTCAAGACTTACAAGATATCTGTTATGCACAAGAGAAGACACTCAAAAAGTAAAAAAAGTGGAAAAATGCATAGGTTTTCCTCTCCACTTCTTTATCTAAATGTCTGAAATAAAAAGAAAATGAACTTTGAAAAATATGAATAATAGAATCATTTAACTGGGAAAAGAACTGGAAGATCATTGTGTTGAACCATTAATGCATTACTGCCAAGTCCATCACTAAACCTTGTCCCTAAGTGCCACAGCTGCATGTCTTTTAAATGCCTCCGGGATGGTGATTTAATCACTTCCCTGGACAACCTGTTCCAACTCTTTTGGTGAAGATACTTTTCTGGTTTAAATCTCCACCGAAAGAAGAGACTAAAATAAGTGTGAAATTGGATTGGAGCTACCCCTGAGACTTTCTTCTGGAAATAAATCTTTACAGGACATTTATGTCTTCAAAGGGAGGTTGTTGGTCCCTCTGAAGGACTGTATGAACTACTTTACTGCATTTTTCAACTGCCTTTGTCCAAGAGATCATAAGAGTGGAGGACGAGACTCTTAGGCAAAAGTGCACACTAGTTTAGTCTAGCTTCTTTCTAAGTGGTTAATGGGGAAGGTCAGGCTGTTCTGCAGCACAGACCAGTGTAGTAAACACATCACCTGAAATGAAAGGAGAAGAAATAGCCCAGCTTAATCTGAGTCATCCAGGCTGCAAACCACACAGAGAGAAATGGAAAGAGAAAGATCCTCCCTTGTTTCTCACAGGGGAGAAGTGCACTGAGAAATCAGTGATGACTAATAAACATTATTCAGACATGAGGTAGGAGGACAAGTAACTTTCCAAGTAACTCCCTTTACCGCAGAAGCCAAGTGGAAAGCAAGCCAAGTCCTTTAATTAGGACATGATATCTTGCTCGCTTGTTACCTCATCATCCATCTGCAACTTCTCACATCCTGGTTTATGAACTCCCAAGGATGGAGAGCTTATTTCATAGGAGTACATACTGCTACAGAACCTGCTCTGTAACTGGCATTGGAAACACTCTTACTACCACTAAACCCAACAGGATAATATGGTTCAGAGACGAATTTACCCCCCAAAAAATGTTTGTGTGTATAAAGCTAACAAATTAGGCTGGTTATATATGAACTTAATGAAGAAATAAATTCTAATAAAGAGAGGATCAGGAGAAAATTTCTTTTTGTTTTAGTTTATGTTTTAGATGTGAGAATTGTTACATGAAAAATGTGGGAAAAAACCCCCAGGCTCATGCAGGGTCATGCTTACCCACAGAGCTAATGAGAAAAAACCATCCAAACAAAAATAAAAATTATTTCTGGAATAGAAGTGTTGTGTACATTGCAGAATGCACTTCACTAATCTTTGAGACACATTATACATTATTTATTGTCCATGAATAATTTGCTAGAGCAGTCCCTATGCACCTTCTGTTACATAGGCAGCATAGCTGCTGCAAACATTTCACCACAAAATGTTCACCCCCTAGGACATTTCCAGAAATGAACGGGTCCCTGGTCTGTTAGAGAGTTGGGTGATCTTCTTCCTCTTTCAACCCAGTAGAATGGAGGGCATCCAAAATCATGTTCAATTGAAAATAAATATAGCTGTGCACAATTTTTATAGTCTTTTGAAGTGATCTCTTTTCTCTGTGTGCCACTCTGCAATTCCTGCCCCCTCCCTTATCCTTATTCCAGAGATTTTACTTTTAATGTTGCATGAGAGAACTTTGACATGTTAAATCATTGTGGCATTCCTGGTCAAATCATAAAGACCACCTCTCTTCATTCTGCAGGAAATAAATACATCAAAGAAACATTCTTCTAGCTCTTCACTTATCAAGGTACCTCCTTCTAGGGTTGTAGTCATCCTTCCTCCGTTTCTCTCCTTCAGTTTCTTAAGTCAGGGACTTGAAATTCTCAGGGCTTCTGCATCATTCACTTACTGACACTTTCCTTGGGAATTGAGCTATATTTGGTTCATCTGGTGTGAGGACTACAAGTTCTCCTAACCCCATTTTGAACAATTAATAATTTCTTATCCCTTTCGCAGATCCAGGATAACAGAGCTTCCCAACCTATATAAAAAATTGAAACAGTTTCACCAATGTTTCCATGGGTAGAAAATGGATGACTTATCCATCTGGATTTTATCACTGCAACTATTTCAGAGCTATTCTTACCACGCAGTCTTTGAGACAGATTGCGGGATACATTTGTTTTTCAATAATGTCAGATATCCAGCTCTGTTCTGATCAACAGCTAATGATGGAGATATTAAGCTGAGATGATTTCCAAAAGACCAATTTGTCCTTTGTGTCTGTCGCCAGATCTCAACACCTCTGCAAGTATCATTTCATATGACTGATTTAACATGATTTTAGGGCTGGACAGTGCCCTGAAACACTTGGGAAACAAGTGACTCAATATAATACCTTTTGGGGACAAACGTAAGCTCAACATATGGGCTCAGGCTTGAAAAAGGCATCCTGGAAGTGCACCGAGTTCTCAGCAACACAACAGAAAGGATCTAAGGTGGCTTGCTGTATAAGAGCCTTTGATAACTGCACCACAGGCAATGCTGCACCTTACTCTTTGTGGTGAATCTGAGAATAGAAACAAAAGAGAGTTGAAGTGAAAATCATGCAGTGGCAGGTTTCCTTGTGCAGAGTCCTGGACCTGAATAGAATGTGGCAGAGGGAGCATGATGGCCTTCTTTAGAAGTAGGGCTTACAAACATATGGTGTATTATCTTCTACACATGTACCACATGCTCATCTCTTCTGGGAGTACAGCAGAATTTTATTCAGTTCTAGATGCCTGTTTATTGGAAAGAGGACCTTAGAAGGTCCTACTAAAGTCCATTAAAAGCTCCATCTTCTGTTCTAGCTGTAAAGGGGAAGCTGTTAAAAAACATTCTGGGGAAGACTTTGCAGGAAACTTATGAAGTATGGTAATACGTAATTAAAAAAAAATGCTCCTGAGTAATTCTGAAACCTTGAACTGCAAGGCAGGGGTCCAGACATTGTTAATTAACATTTGTAAGGTGTTGATATCTCTTTGGTGAGCAGGTCCCTCTTTTCCTCTTATTCCTATAAAGCCTTGAATTGTGTAATTTGAAATGAATGTAGGCCATATGAATACAGCTATTTTCACTCCACTTTGCTTTTAGATCTTTGGTAAGATATGAATTCCCTATACGATCTGGACACCAGTTAAGAGATCTCATGTCAGCACTATAAAGACACCCTTTCCACAGAAAGTGTAGAAACAATGCTAAATTTAAATTGTCCAAAAGTAAACCATCCCATCTCTACTGAAAATGTTACCCTTCAACCAGAGTTGTGTTTTGTTGTTGGTGGTTTTGTTTTTGTTTTTAACTACCATGAATATGTAAACTCCAGGGGTTACTTTCTTAGGAACTTACCAAATAAAAAACTTTACTGAAACAATATATCAAAAGCTATTATGGGTATCTGATCCATATAAATTGAGATCAACAATAAATATTGTTATGTCAGAGAAAGAACAAAATTATATTTAAGTCGGGTACTATAACCACATTCATACTTCAATCAAACACAGAAAAAGATTGTGATTCTTTGTAAAAGTTAGGAGAAGGAACTTCACCTTCATTGCTTGCAAGCCATGTGGCCTCAGGCCAGTCAGAGTTTTTATGATAAACATATTATGAGAAGGAGGAAGAATGTGTGTCCTGGTGGAGTTTTGTGAGTTCATCATGGGAATTTAAAAATACAGTACAGGAAAGAACAAACAGGAATTTGTGATGCCCTGGAACTCACAAGTTCTACTGCAGATAGCAGCAGAAATATAGGCAAGCATTTGCTTCTTTAGATAATGTTCCCAAGAAGCCATCATTTTTAGTGAACCTCATATTATTTTCCTGGGAACTCCCTCAGTGATATTGTGAACCAGGGAAAAACATTCAGCAAACAAATTACAGAATGCCTCTCTAGGCAACAAAAAACTTGATTGTTTAAAAAAGAATTTCTTCTATTCTTCTGAGCCCCTATTTGGTCCTGGAGGAGAAACACATCCCATGAACAGTGCCTGAAGTAACGGAATATACAAAGTCCAGCATCACAACAGCAAAAAATTCCCAACCTCAGGGTACAACATATCCATACCATGTGTTTGATCTGAGAAGGAAACTTGGCTGAGAGACTGGTTACAAATACTGTAAACAAAAGTATGGAAGCATCCCTGCACTGAGCTCATGCAGAGGGATTTGTGAGATCTTAGTCCTTGTTTCTCATGCTTGAGGCAGGAGGTAGTAGGGAAGGAACAGTTTTTCTTGTTCCCAGCCATGGCTTTTTTCCATGTTCTACCTATGGCATGTCTTAAACCTTTCAAGAAGCCATCCCCAGGGTCTGGTGAGGGCTCTTCAGAGAGTACCAGCCCTCTTTGCTCAGAGATTGAAGAGGTCATGCCCAGTAGTCTGACATCTAACAGGCAATTTGTCTTTCATTTCCACCAGAGCCAATATTTTGGATTCAGTGTCTTTGGATTCAGTCTTTGTAGATGAGCAAAGCCTCAGAAGGGGAAATTTGTGCATTCTGGGGTTTTGTGCAGAGCTGTGTCTCCAGCAGCTGTCGCAAGAATGGTTGGGGTACCTGCTTGTTGACATGAATACCTCTATCCTGGCAGCCCAAATCCCCATGCTCCTCTTCTGTCCAGCACCTGTCATCCTTGTTCATGTCCTGGGATGCTGATTCCTCATTTCTGCCTGGACATACTGCAGCACTCAGGTGGCTGCTTCAGGAAGGCACTGAGTTTCTGTCTCATTCATCTCTCCCTTTGCACCAGGCTTTCTGTGAAAATCCAAGCTTCATTTAACAGGACCTGGAAAACAAGTTACAAGTGGAATTGGTGTTAGACATAATGCAAACCTACTCACAGCAGAAATTCTTCCTGGCTTCTTTGATTTGTCTCACCCAGGGGCCCTAAGGCATGTTTTAGCTTTGTATAGTCCAAGTGTCAAGGTCACTACAGTTGTTTTCTTCTGTTCCTATACAGGCCAGCTGGAGCTACTAAAACATTCCTATTATTTTACTAGATAACTGTTGAACATATATTCAGTACGCATTTAATTCTCAGTTGGTTTTGCCAGCTTTCTACAGACCACACATGATGTTATTAACTAGAGAATGGGTTGTGTTACTTTTCTGTGTTACAAGTTTATTAATGATGTCTGAGATGATGTCCCTTCTGGGAAGATACTTACCTTTTTCACAATAGTTGACACAGCACAAATTGTTTTAGGATTGAAAGAGATAAGTTGAAACTGCTGAGGTACTGGAGCATGACTGTAATTACATAAAGCAGAGAAATCCACATGTAAACAAACATTCAGGCTGTCAAGCCTCCCTTTCTAAAAATTTGGAATAGACTCATTTTGCATCTTGTATATGACTCAAATGTTTACAGAGCTCATGTTGTATACTAAGGATTTGAAGCAAAGCCTAAAGAAAACAGCTACACAATACACAATTAATTTTAAAGATGTGTCTGGCACCTACTTTTATGAGAACATATGGTGAATATTTAGAGAACAAATCTATGCAATTCAATTTCACCTCCAATATGCATATTTTCAGTGAGTGGCTTAAGGCCAAACAGGGTAATACCCCTTGTGGGATCCCCTACACCACTCCCAAATGATTCAAGACAACACATTTAATGGGGGCTGCCAGTCACTTGTGGATTCTGTAATTTGAATGCTTTGCCAGACATTAACCCACATGGATCTAAGCACTATCCTCTCTCTGGTACACAGGGGAAAGCTCCTATGATAGCTAGATGCATTATTTTTGATTTGATGGTAATTTATGGGTTTGATATTCTCAGCTCATGGAACCTCTGTGGCATCATAATATTTTAAAATGTCCCTTATTTTACAGTGGGAAACTGATAATGTATTGACTCTTAGCTAGTATTAGCAAAAATTGAAGCACATTTGTTTCTAACAGTATTTTCCCCTGTAGTTCTGTGTAGTTCTCTTGATTTGAAACCACACTGCTGTAACAGGATCAGGATGAGGGAGTGTCCATGAAAACTCTTGGGAAAGCTGGTTACAAAACCAGGATTGCTATTTACCCCTGTTTAAGAGGTTTAGAACCGATATTACTCTTCAAAGCATTTTCTCAATTTTCCTTGATGGCAAGAATGGTTTGAACTATTTTGTTTTCAAGTGGAAGTTAAAATTCGTTACCCTACTTGGTATAAAAGGGAGGAAATCGTGTCCTAGAGAAAAAACCTTCCATCCCAAAGGCAACAAACATTTATTGTTTTAATGGCCCAACCATAGAAAAACTGTTGCTGTTGCAGTGTATTATCATGTATCCTTACCACTATCTTCATTTTTATTGCTATCTACTACAGATAACATGACTGACATACTGCAAGGCTCTTGCACATTGAACAGTGTAGGAGACAGGATCAAGAAGCTTTAAAAGTCAGAAAAGTTGATTCTGACTCTGAAATACACCTCAGCAAAATCCAAGATTTTAAGTATGATGAAAATCAGTGGAAGAATTGTACGTAGGGGTACATTTTGTAATGGAGTGGAAGAAAAGGGACCCCTGGGCAATCTCTTCTCTATCTGTAAGTGGCCTCCTGCCGATGTGGCTGGCAGTGCTCTTGTCTCTGTGCCTTCATTTTTCTATTCACAGGGAGCACAGAAATGACACTGAGTCAAAGTATCTGGGCTGGACTTTCTGCCCGAGTCACTTTGGTGACTCTCAGTGCTACTAGCAGAGTAATTTCTGCAAAGAGTTTCATCCATGGGCTATTTTACATAGATGTAAATATCTTCAGAAGTTGCCAGGAGGATCAAGCCTTGCAATATATTTTCTGGCCAAAGTTTTAAAATCATTAAAAATATCTGGCAAGAGCCAGGGTCTTGGTCTGGATCTGAAACATTTGTGCTTTGGTAAAGAATAGAATAGAGCCACAACTGAAACTTTGCCTGAAATAAGAAACTGCTTAGAATGAGAGTCATTGATCTTCTGTCAGAATGTGAGAAATGAACACACCTGTGGATGGACAGAGGGTGGTCCCTGGGAGGAAGAACAGGTGCCAATGAAGGTATCTGATAAGTTCTTAGCTTCCTCAGCTGTCTGCACAGCCTCAGAAGGCAGAAGTACTGCTCCGTCACCGTAATCCTTGTGCTGTTCACCTTTATCAAGTAAGGCCAGTTAAGCTACAGGCTTCAGATGCACCCACACATAGGATGGTTCAGTTTGGTTTTTCACCCAGACACTTAGCACAGCTTAAGTAGTATTTCTTCTTTTCAAACGTAATGTAAAATAGAATATGACACTTTTGATGAGTACTTTGGATGCCAATCCCAAAGGCACCATGAAATGCCATCCTTTAGGCCCAAGCAATTTTGTGTCCTGCCCTTACACTGCTGCTCAGCAGGAGCAGGGAGTGGGTTCTGTTTCTGGACTCTGGCACGAGGATTGATTTTCTGTGAGAGCCACAGAGCCGTAAATGCTGCCAGCTGGGGGTCCAGTGGGAGCCAATTTCTTTATATTCTGCATGCTGCCAGGGCCTCATCCCATATTCTCTTCCTTGCTAAATCCCTCGTGTACTTTGTGTACGTGGGGAACGGAAAATCGGGGCCTAAGACTGCAGAAGAAAGGGAAGCTGAGTTCTGTGAAGAACTGACAGAATTACCAATACTTCCAGCGTCCAAGCAGAGTAACTGGTCAGAGTTACTGAAACACATGAGGAGAGGAAGATGCAATCTACAATATTCCATGTCTGCCTTGGTTTCTGTCTATAATTTGAATGATTAAGACTTCAATGAAGAATTATGGAGAAATATGAGGGTGACATTTGAGAGGAGTGGAGAAAATTCAACTATTAATAAACAAAGCAAAATTATGTATAATGATGAACAATGTCCTAAACCCATGATCTTTCTGCCCTCCTCAAATTTCAAGGCAGAAAATAGGCTTCTCTTTTTGATACTAAAGGAGAATAAAGTTGGATTGTCGTAGCCGAGCTGCTCAGCCATAAACCAGGATTATTTAGAATGCTTTGTCTTTTAAAGTTGTGCCCTGATCTTATTGAGAATGTGTGAAGGAATCGCTTGATGCTTTGATACTGCTAACAGCAAACCTTACTCATTACCGAGAACAGCACTGGATTTCCAAGAAGAGTTTTGCCACATTTCCCTCTAGAGGAATCCAGTGCCCAGAGAATCGATGCTGGAGTGGTTTCCCTGTGCTCAGCAGACAACAGGCACTACATGAATCTTCCTTTTACATGCCAGGCCCTGATGTGCTGAGTAAGGACAGAGCTGGGAAGGAGGGCTCTGCAGGTACTGAGGGCTCTTTCAGCAGCGCAGTAAAAGCCTGTCCCAGCTGCTTTGCTATGTTGGTTCCCACCACAAAAGAGTATAAGCAAAGCTTCTGGGCACAGACAAGCAGGCACAGGTGAAAACCTGGTGCTATCCACAGAGCTAAAAGTGACATTAAACAAAACTGACCTTTTTGTTTTGTTCCTTCTTTTTGCTCTAAACTCAGGTCCCACTCAGTGCAGGAAGCATAAAGAAATGGTTCAAGGTGATACCAGCTTTCATTTTCCCAACCTGCAGCAATGTACTTGCTGTACAAACAGCTCCATGCAATGTCCCGCTCCTTGCCAAACTGGCCTTTAGATGTGCTGAGTGGTGGCAGGAGGCCAGCACCATCTTTGAGACTGATGTCACTGCCAGTCTGTGACATGCCTGCAAGCAACATATTTTGTAAGGATCCATGCTCCTCACTCACCACTGAGACCAGTTCTCATTTGTGTTTAGATCCCTCTATATGGCAGAGTGCCACCTGCAACTCCCAGGAAATCCTCAAAGATGTCTGCTGAACTGAAGGGTGTTTTCCATGACTGTAGTTAAGGCGTGTGCATACTTTGCACTCTGGTGCTAGTATTGGTATATGTGGTATTTATGATGCTAATGTTTTGTGGTGCCCTTTTTGGCAAAAACAGGAAACATAAATGCTTCTCCTGCTTCCCTCTCCCTTGTGTACCAACCCTGCAGCACAGCAGCCTGGTGGGAGGCAGGTTCTCTCCTCTGCTTCTGGGGAGCTCGAGTGAGGCAGCAATGAAAGCCCATGGCCAGGATCCTTGCAGCCAGAGCTGCCCTTTTCATGGAGGGAACCCAGCAGCACCCAGAGCTGGTCTCTGGACAGTTTTGCCTTGAACAGGATGGTGCAGCCCAGGGGAATCCAGTCCAGGTCCACAGCAGCTGGAGGTCATGTCTGTGGCTGTAATACTCTGTCTGCTCTCACTGGTGAACCTTTAGGCAGTATGAGATGAGGCGCAGTAACTTCCTTAAGGAACTTATCAACTAAATTATTTGGCAATGCTAAGACACCAACTCCAAAACACCAGAGGATGCTCTCCTCCACCATCTTCTCTAGCCTGATGACCCCTTCTTGCTTCTTGGAAAAACTCACAGGGTTTGGAACCTTTTATTAAACCTTGCCATTGATCCACTGGAAAGGCAGCCTGGCGTGGTCAATGCAGCCTAGTAAGGAACAGCAACTGGGTGTTTTCCAAGCCCTACTGCACCTCCTAAAATAAATTATTTAACATCTAAATGCCTCAGTTTCTCAGCTGGAGGAACAGCAACCATCACAGAAAAGCAAACAAACATATGTTCATATGTTCTCAAGAAGGAAATGGCTGTGTAAGCACTGCCGGAGCTCACATAGAATCTAAGCAGGGAAACCAGTATCAAAATTCAGATAGGTAAGTGCAAAACAAGCTGACAGTCAGACACAGTCCTGCTGAGTTCTTTACCTTGGCCCCTGGAATTTGGATGAGCAGCTGTAGTTTCATACATTTGCTGTCCCTTATTTTCTCTGTGATGGTGCCTGACCCCTCCTGCTCAGACTTGCTGAGCTCTCTGGATTAGTACCATTTCCACTGCTAGATTTTCCATCTAAGTTAAAAAAATACAAATTCATCTTCACAGAGAGCACACACATCTAGAAAAAATGGGCAAGAACATTCCTGTCTTCAGTCATGGGACACAGCCAGCTAAAGGGCACCCAGCCTGCATTACGACAATAACTAGAAGCTGATGATTTCTTGCATAGCACAGATACTGTATTAATGTATTTCCTGAATGGCTATGGATATTCCCTATTCAAAGATCCCAAGTTCCAAAAAGCACCCTGTAAATATGTTTCTCTCGCTGCCAAAAACAGAGACAAAGAAATTCCTTTCTTCTGCCTCTACCTGCTTAAATTTAATTAGTACCAAAATTTCTTCCTGTACTAAGGAAATGGCTTCTTCTTCTCCAGGTCACTCCAGCACAACAGACACTACTATAAAAACATAATCCCAGTAAAATGCTGTAGTATAGAGAAAACTCCTCAAAACTGGTAAGAAATCCTGGTATGTGATAATTAGCCAAGCTCTTTGGGTCCGCTTTACCAGGTATTGTATGTACCAGCTACAGCTAAAATTCATGTAAGACTTCAGATTTTCTGTAACCACTCAGTCACACTGGTCACCAGGAGAGTCTGGTTGTTTATGCTGCTAAAAATGGTGAACACCTTCCCGACACAGCTGTGGTGTGAGATGGGTGAGATGTGTCTGGGCAGCCTCTTCTGGGGGCCCTCCTAAGCCTCCACCTCCCCATTCTTTCAGAGTGAACCCCAGCACTCCCTGCCCAAGGTATGAGCCACGTTTGCTTTCATCTTGCCCTCTCTGACAAACTCACATGGACGTGTGTGTGCTTGTGTAATTGCATATTTTTCGGTGTGCATGCATAAGAAAAGCAGTCTCCACTGCACACGGATCTTTCCCAAGGGAGATGATGAGCAAATACGTTATGAGACAGATGTTAGTCATGCTGCTTATTAAACCACAGCATGGTAGTTTTCAAATACTGAAGTGGTAAAATTGGCAGGACTGAGTAGAAGAGGGAAAATTATTTTCAGGTGTCTGTTTCTAATAACATTTTCAGAGGGGGTGAGCACACAAAACGTCTTTGATTTCATTTGGGACATAATGTTCCATTCCCATTGCTCATTTGGAAAACACTGGGACAACTGAGGGTAGCTCTACCTCAACTGATACCTTCTCATGCAATGCAGTTGTTCCAATCAGGTGCCCCTTGAACTTTTCAAAACCTCCCAGTGAACACTAGTGCCTTCTTAATATTATTTTTATCTTGCTGCTAAAACTAGTTGCCAGAAAATCAGTCAATAATCTAAATGCCAGTTAACTCGGTTTAATCTGGGATTTATGCCCATTCCCTCTGCTTTCTAATCCATAAAGGATGGGGACATTTAATTGCTGTTACTTATGGCATTTTAATATACAGCTGAGGGCATAGGTGTTCCAGAGAAGGTTTTGCAAAACATCTGCTCTGTGAAAGCAATGCCTGCCTCTTCTAAAGAGCCATTGTGCCATAGCCCTACAGAATTTGTCAGATGTTTTACATTTTTACAGTCTGATGGCATGCTATAAACCATGTCTTTGGTGGGGAAGGATTTGCCTGCTGTTTGATGTATGTGCCAGCTCGTGGACTGCTGCTCCCTAAAGCAAAGGCTTGTTTGCATAAAACATGCATCAAAAGGAGGTTTGCTTACGTGGTAGCACACTCAGATGCCTGCTGGAAAAAGGGAACTCACTGTGATGGAGGTTGGAAGCCTACATATGCATCTTTTGATTGTGTCTGTATACTCCACCTGATCAGAAAAGAAAAGAACCCAAAATTTATCAAAGTAAATGATTTAGAAAGAAAAGAGAAAACAACAACACCAGCCATGGCTTATGTGCTATTCCCCAGACATTTCTTCAGCGACCATCTTGCCTAGTCCCTCATTAGCACAGAAAAAATTGCTAGACTTTAATCACAAAGACTTCCTAAGAAGATTAAAGGCCAATTTTCACTGTCCATTTAACTTATCTTTAAAGCTCCCTATTGTATTTCTCTTCTTAATCTGAGCTGAGCTTTTTTACACAAATACTGTTTAAAAACAGCAAAACAAATACTATGTGGTGACTATTTTCAAAGACCAGGTTTGCAGCAGTCTGTGGTTAAAAGTTGTGTGATGCTGATATGGGATAAAAGACAATACTAAGAGGGCTGGGAAAGTCTATTTGGTCTAAAGAACACCTCCTCCACACTGTTGTGGAAAAGGCCACTTCATAGACCATGCAAAGTGTCTGTTATTGGGGGTCTGGTGTTACCCCTGTATATACATATATGCATTGCTAGATATAAAAGAGGCTTTCTGTTTTAAATATAGAGAGACAGATAGACAAATCGATGCTTCTTTTTCCATCTTCCTTTAGGAGACTGTTTTCAATATATATATTTGATTGTGTTATCTTCTGTGACTACATCAGCTATTGGTCTTTAGAAAGATTTAATGCCCAATGTGCTGGCTGATGTGTTTTACTTTTGCATAGTAGCTGTGGAGGTGCTGCCTCTAGGCAGCTGGCAATGAACCTTCTGCATGTAATACATTATTTTCTGTTTAAATGATTGTTGTAGGCTGTAATTACTGTGTCTGCTCTGCAATATGCACCAAGCCTAATCAGTTCATCTGTCAGCATTGTCTGCTACCCTTACAAGAAACTAAAATCATTGCAGGCCTGACCTAATAGATGCCAAGGTTTAAACATGTCCTACTGCTTCTTCAGATTGACTGCTTCTGCTGCAAGATCAATGGAGGCTTCAGAAAAATGTGTGTGGATTTTTAAACTAGATTTTACTGAGTGACCTCACTCCCACGGAAAGGAGCATTTCCACATTTCCAAAGCTTTCTAGTATGTAGGTCACAATCAATTTAGTTAACTTGCTAAGTAGCTCAAATGATAATTTAATTTCAGCGTAGGGTGGTGTGTTTTCTTCTTTCCATTCAGGTCAGAAGTGGCTGCAGGTAGCAGTGGTCTAGTTTCTCACTCCATTCCCCATCCTGGCTTCATTTGAGTTTCAGAGCTGCCTCTGCCTAACCTGAAGAACCAGCACTAGAAGAACATTCTGTGCTTGTGCTGGGATGATTTCAGTGTAACCAACTCCTGTTGGGGAAACCAGAAGCCCTGGTAGTGGGACTAGCTAAATAAACCACTTCTGGGAGCTGGCAGGGGATAAGTGGTGCTTGTGAGACAGGGTCCATAGTGAGTGGAGGTTCTCCCAGTTCTTCATGGAGAACTGATGTTGGTCAGGGGAACTGCTGGTCACCTAAACCAAGCCTGCTCACCAAGAGTTCCGGCAGACTCTTCTAAGTGGGGAAATTCTAAGTGCTAAATTATTTAGCTCTGTGCTAGGAAGATGCACTAATTAATTCCTGAGTAAAAGTAACCCACACACCTGAGGAGGTGTTAGTCCACAATGCTGCAGTTTCTGAATAATTTTGCTTCTGTTCTTGGTGTGAAAAATGTTGCATAATTCAGGGAATAGTGTCCCACTATCTCTCCTCCACTGTGTGTCACTGTGTTCTTCAGGACTCATGGCTTGGCAAGTCAGTGTGTCCTGCTGAAGACTCCGGGGCTTTTAAGGAAAAGCACAGCACAGTGCAGCTCATCAGCTGGAGTTTCCCTGTCACTCAAACGTGGACTGCTGCTGAGAGATTGAGAGATGCTGTCAGTGTTATAGACAGGCAAGGTTTGTCCCTTTGTGCGTCCTCCCATGAAAGTGACACCACTCAAGGTTTGCTAAAGCCAAGGCACAGGTCCGGAGCTGCTCTCCAGGAAATCAGAATGAGACTCATTGTTTACCAAACACAGTTCAGGGTGCTGGTTCCCAGGGCCTCTGTCTTTCCCAACTTCTTATTGCTGTTTTCCTTCCAACTGTTATAATGGTCCTATTACTAAAAAAAAAAAAAAAAAAAAAATTAAAAAAAAAAAATTCTTTTGTTTGATTACACATCAGAACCTGCTTGTAATACATCTAAGATGCCTGTGCAACATATTTAACTTACATTTTTATGTGTACATTATGAAGCAGAGGTGTTGTCAGAAGCATCACAGACTTATAGGAACACAGATAATTTGTGAAGCCAGGGATTTGTTTTTTGTTTGAAATGTGATTTCCATGACAAACCACAGTGACACTGTAGTGAGAAAACTGCCTCTCAAAAGTCTTTGGTTTTGTCATGGAAATAGCTGTGACAAAATCATGGCCTTTATTGTTCTTCCTCTCATTCATATATGCAAAGTGTATTTTTTTCAGTCCTGACAATGCAGAGTGCAGAAAATGCAATGAGGAACAACACAATACATGTCTTCTCCCAGACGACATCAGGAATTGAGGCTGTATTTTAAAGACAAAACACACTGAAGCTGCAGTCAAAGATTTGTGATAAAAGTTCTCCAAATGTCTTAAGTTGCTTAAGTCTCCTCCCTGAGCAGAAAATCAATGAGATTTTATGTTCTAAATTGCTAAGCACTTAACATTGCAATTCTTAATAGCTAAAATGTATGGACTGCTCATCTCCTATTTTAAAGGGGTAACATTTTCAACCCCAGAATGCTGCCCTATTCCATTATGGCAGGGCTTAATTTTTTTGGGCCAGGTGGGTTCCAACCAGCTCAGTGAGAAAGAGCTACCTGCTGAGCAAAGCCTGTGGGATGAGCCTATCCATTTGCACTCAGCTCCCTCCTCTGCAGGCTAATCCAGACAGATCACAGTGGGAGAGAGGAGTAGGAGGAGGGTTAGGAGAGTACCTGATCCATGACATTTTTGTGTGTAAAAGTATTCTAAAGTCTTACTGTAGAAAGTATAAAATGCAAGTGTGGTATATTAAAAAAAAACGCCAAACCCCAAACAAACAACCTAGGGATTTAAAAGCACAGACCAAAATTTGCTATTTGCTATTGTTGAGATTTAATAGGATTCACATTTCATAGCTCAACAGCACTCTTTCCTTTTAGTGCAGTATCTGCTTTCATTGCTCAGCCAGGCTTGTTGCCATCTAGAGAATCATATAAAACTCAATATCCAAACGACCTTCTTTCTTCTCCTCATTCAGATATCCATCTACTTGCAGCTGCCAAGTAAACTGATTTTTTTTCTTTTTCTATGACCTTCTCTCCTCAGATCTCAGTCTACCACCCTGGGGTCCCTTGCCCTGTCCCCAGAAAGGGAACATTCTGCCACCCACCTCTTGATCTCCTGCAGCTCTAACCTGTAAGTGATGGCTGTCAAATCAGGGACGTGGCTGCCAAACCAGGGACTTCTGAGGAGTTACTTTGAATCTGCGCAGCCCCAGCCCCAGCTTTGCCTCCAAACACTTGTTCAATATGGAGCATTACCTTTCTTCAGTCCGGCTTCAGGATGAGAGTCTGCAATGACTTAGCTGAGCAGCCCATTGATCCCACCCTCAAGGGTGAAATCCTGCCAAAATCACCAAGTGCTCCCAGGATTTCTCACATATTTTTTCAGAAGATGACAACACTGGCCTCCAGAAAGTGCCAAAAAAGAAGATTGAATAATAAGAGAAGTCCTAAATCTACTCTGATAAGGAATAAAAGGTGGTTTTCAGCAACAGGTGCTAGTCTTCTATTCTAGAGACATCTGTAGCAAGGCAGCTACATCTCTCACCCAAACCTGAAGGCACAATGTCTCATACTCCTTCCTGCATGATGGATGAGAGGATGATAACAGGGAAGGGAAGCAGACTTTGCTCAAAGCTATTAAGCCTCTCTGTGAAGCAGGCTGGGCTGTATGGAGACTGAAGACATTAGCTGTCATTTTGTATGAAAATTATATGTACCCAGCAGCTTAATAATACTCCAGCAGGTTACAATGATTTACATATAACAAAGTAAAAACTGGGGAACAGGGAGTGAGCGAGCAATGGGATACCTCCAAAGGGACCATGGAGGAGCTTGGTGGTTCAGATACTCAGGACAGGAACGTACGAGGTGAAAATGCATACCTTAGGGTACTGTATGACCATGGAGATTCCCTCTGTGCAGAGAAGGATGTGAAGGGAAAAGGGTAATGGGGAAGGATGGTCCAAGCCTGGTCATTTTCCAGGCACTGAGGCACAACACAGGTGTGGTGTTGCCAGGTTGTCCTATTTTGGGTATTTCCTTGTGAGCTTGGGTTGGTGAGTTAAGAGGCCGTACACCATTGCCACCGGTATATATCCGTGTCTCCCTGGCGTGTAAAGTGGAGGGCAGCGTACTGGGGGCAGGTGACTGTGAAGAGACAGGAAGTGGGAGAAAGGGGGGTCTTCTCCTCATGGTACCCACATGGACACATCAGTGTGGTGACATAAGGGATACCCCATCACCCTGGGGTGGCACAGCCACCTCAAAAGCTGCCTGAACTGGGAGGGATGCCACGGGGCACAGTCCGATCCCCTCTGTATTGCAGGAGCAGGTGATATCCAATGCCATCGTCTCTGACACCACAAACCCCTGGGTGAAATCCAGCTATTTCAGCCTTGCCAAAACAAAGCTGTGACACATGTATTCACATCCCCTTGCACTAACTTGTGTGCTAATCTGTGAGGCTTCTCCTGCCCTGATTATTCACGAGGCAATAATTCAGATACCCCATAGACACTGAGCTGCAGACTTTCTAAAAAGGCTTTTCATTTTCTCTCAGAAGATTTTAAAAGGACTTCAGATAGACTAGAGACTTGTCATTTGTTTTATGATTTATGTAAGTAATTATTGAGCATGATGGAATAATGTGAAGTGGGTAGGAATGTCCCAAACCTACCAGCAGCTATATTGGAAGAGAAAAGCCCTGTTGTTTCCAAAGAGCCAGCAGAAACACGAGATATTTCTTGATGTCACTGTATTAACTAATTAGACTAGAAAGAAGATTATGTTTAATTAATGTCATTCTTTTTCAGATTGCCCACAGAATCTCTACTTATGCTTAACCTTCTCCTTGCTATTGCTTACTCTCTTGCTTTTGTTTCAGCGATTCCTGCTGTTTCAGAAGCACTTTACCTGTCAAGCCACAGGCAGCTGCTTATCCTCACAGATCTTCAGGACGGCCAGCAGCTATTTCTGCAAACTGGAGTATCCTTGACTTGAAAGGCAAACACCATCCCCTGGCATCAAAGTAACAGATTAGCGGCCAGAATTTTCTGGTCCATCATTAACAAAAAAAAATTACAGCTGTCACAAGAAACAGAACATCATTTTTACTTGCTGGTTGTCAACATTGCTCGTTCATTTACAACTTTCAATTGCTTCATCAAGGAGAAATAGCTTTTAAGGAAGCAGCAACCTTCCCCTTATCCCTGAAAAGCTACTTTGAAAACAAACAGAGATTTTTCAGTTGTGGCTTAGTCTTCTCCAGTAATCATTGTGACTCTTGTGGTTCACCTTCAAAACACTTCTTGCATGTTCTCCTCCTTCCACTCCCAAACCAAAATTAGTGCAGCAATTCAGCAATGTGTTGCAGGAGGAAGATTTTCAAGCAAACAGGGTAGCCACCACAGACAATTTTAGGCATTCAGACTTGGGGATTATACTTAACTCATGAAAAAGGCTAGAGTGAGGCTTTGACACAGCTGGGAAGGCAGCTATCACTATTACTGTTGCTAGGACTGTTGCTGCTCCACGCTGGCAAGGCACCCCTTGCTCTGACTGTGGCACCAGAGAGCCATCAGAGAACAGCACTGTTCGGTCACTGGCCATTTGGTAAGTGGCCATTTTTGTTTTGATGACCCACAGGTGGACATTTTGACCTCAGGTCAATAGCCACAGCCCTACCTGATACGGGAGAAATTAGAGCTAAGTTGTCTGCGATTTGGGAGATAGGGAGTTTGTTCTTATCCAACAGCTGAATTAAACTTCCTAGAAAGCCTGCTGTGACACAGCAGGACAGGATGTGAAGGGCTTATTTCTTGACAGAGCTAACCAGGAAGGCTTCTAAGGAGCCCAGATGGTGCTCTTCAACAAATGAGCCTCAGAAAACCTCAGCTAAGGAAACAGAATGGGAATGAGCCAGTTCAGCAATGGGATAACTAGTCAGAGCAGTTCTGGGGCTCCAGAGAAAGCATGTGGCCAAACAGATGGTCCTAGGCAAAGTAGCTTGAGAGGTTTCCACCTCTCAGGAGTGTGAATTCTTGGCTGCATTTACTTCAGTTTTACAAAAGCCCTGCTTATTGGTCTCTGTGTGTAATGCAGATGGTAAGTAAGCTTAGATTAATACTGGACACGTCATATTTCTGGTGTTCCATTTAGCTGGCTGGTTTTCACTGCCATGAGTGAGAAAACTACAAACCATAGGGCCTCAGAGAAACTGAGAAGATGGGTCCTACAATCTGTGAGTAGATGTTTTGTGGAGTTCAGGGAGGGAATTTAGAAAGCTTCCCATGGTCTGATCCAGTGTTCACAGAAGTCTGTGGAGCACAGCATAAAATTTGGTTTTGCTGTGATTTACTTAATATAAGGAAGCTTTTTTCTTCCCTTATGAATAAAGGAGGAATTCAGGGGCTTTTATATCCCCCAGTTAAATGAATCTGGGAAGTACTATCATAAAAAAAACACTATGAAGCACTCGAGTAGCTTGTAAATACTGAGGGTTTTATTTCCACTTCACATGGTCTCAAACAGACTCTTAAACAAGACCAGTTACAATTTAGTATGCCCAGAGATTTCCATGGTTTTTCAAAAACAAAGGAAGTTCTCAGTAAACGCTGTACATAGCCAGTTGAACTGCTAACAATAATTTAAAAACTCTTTTTTGTATAGTCAATGCAAGAATACCAACAATAAAAGTACAGTACAGGTAAATTCACAACAATATTACAGTGAAACAGATTGACTCACATTTATGTGATGGTACAGTAGCAGTATGTACATGCACTAAAGTGCGAGGACCCAGAGGCATGCAAGTCAAGTATTGTAGGTGTATTTTACAGCTAACTCTGTAAGACTTTCTGAGGCATTCTTTTCTTTTTTTTTTTTTTACACATTTACTTGTGTTTACCTGTATTCCCCTCCATCTCAATTAATTACAAGTCTAGTGAACGAGCTTAATGGCTTTCTTCACTACTTAAAAGGTATCGCTTCAGACAGTTGAAGCATCTTTAAGAACCTTACCTTTAAAAACCGATAACACTGACATTAAAATAGAATAAAATTAACTTAAGACCCTAGTTTTACATGAAATTAAAAAAAAAACCAACCCAAAATACCCAAAACTAAAACTGAAAATGTAACAGTGCAAATATAACCAAAAGGCAGTCAGTATTTGGAGAGAGCACGAGCATGTATTCAAATTCCCTTAAAACTTAATTTACATTTTATTTTAAATCTTACTTTTATATCATTTTAACCCTTTTTTTGTTGTTTTTGTTAATATACTGTATGTAGAAAAGATGGAGACAAAAATAGTTCTCTCAGCTATGAAAAAAATTAAGTTATTCCAGGCACATTAACTGTTTCATTCTAGAAACACCTCTGTTTCCCAGGTTGCACATTCAGCAGCTGTGTCTGAGAACATTCTTTGACTTCTCCAAGCAGACCTCCCTCCTTCATGGCAGAGACGGCTGGCGGGCAACCTGGCGGAGGCGAGTGGTGGCCCGCCCTGTTCCCGTGCGGAGTCAGGCCGGCTCGCCTCCCTGGCTGGGGGTCTCTGCCAGCAGCTCCTTGCTTCCGCACTCCTCTGAGGAAGTCAGGTCTCCGGTGGACTGCGACTGTGAGGCAGTAGGGGAATGTGAGGCCCATCGTGACGGTGGGCGCCGGTTCGCTGGTCTCTCTGGCCGGGAGAAGCAGGGTTGGAGGGACGGGGCTAGTGCAGAACAAGGCAGTTCCTTGGCAGCCAAGAGAGCAAAACAGCAGTTAGTGACTTGCATTAGAGACTGTCGGGATGCGCGGAGAATTAAGAAACGAAATGGCCGAACTAAAGCTAAGCGTGTGTCACGGCGTGGGACAAAAGCAAGCAGCGAACACCTGGCTGTGTGAGGGCTCCAGGTATCTGCATGTGAGTCCATGATTTATGGAACAGGTAAGGAGACAGTGAAAAAAGAGGGTGAGTTGGAGTAGCTGACACACTTTCAATTGCTATTTCTCCTTGTGCTAGAAAGAGAAGAGCTGAAAAGTACATTTGCATAATAATTCAGGAAAATCCACTATTCAACACTTTAAGAGCTGACCTGGCATAAAAAGACTAGGTTTGGCATTTGCAAGACAGGTGAAAAAATCAACCACTGTCTCCTTCTTTTCTCCTTCAGAATTCAGACTTGACATGCAGGAGACTTCTTAGCACAAAATAATGACTACAGGGGTAGTTATGATCTCCAGCTGTGTTAAAGATGAGGCTTACCTACTGACTTCATTTTCTGGAACACTACTTCTAATTGCCAGCTGCTGAAGCCTGAATTACAGGATTCAGAGGTACTCTATGTTAAAGGCAACATTCACAGAAATGGAATAAATTGGAAATTTTATTGCTTCACCAAGTTTCCACTGTTCTGGCTTGGTTAGCTTGCCTTGTGATTTTTCACCCTGGCACTAAGTTGGTAATGCTTTTAATATTCACAGACTTTGCTCAAAGTACAGTTGCACTTCCTGCCTTACTCTGAATGCTCCCTACATCAAGATGAGTTACTGTGGAAGCAAATCTGTCTCATAGGGCCAAAGCCAAACTTCTGAATTTCACTGCATACTTTGAAATTTATAAAAGCAAGTCAGAGCAGTTTTCCAGCATCTAGCAGTGTGTACACCAAGCAGCAGTCACTGGAATGTACAGGGGAGTTCAATAAAAACCAAAGTCAGGAAGCAAATCAGTGATAAATGAAGAGAGAGACCAGAAATGATACAATGCAAAGGAAAAGCTGTGGCACAGTAAGACGCAGGGATACCAAGGCAGCAGGGAGGCCAGGATTCAGCACACTGTTTCCCATAGAGAAGGAGAATAGTGACTTAGGGTGGAGAATATTGGAGTGGGTAACATGATGTGATTGACAGTGAACAAACAAGGTGATACGACATTGAACTTCTCAATTGCAGTGGAAGACCAAACAAGAATGTCATAGGACAGAAAGACCAATTTTGAAGACATAGAGCTGAGGTATGAGAAATGGAGCTGCTGACACCTGTTTTGGAGAGAGTGCATTGTTGGACTCGGGGAAGACTCAGTGAAGGGTCAATCCAGGTGTTTTGGGCAGCATGCAGCCAATGGGGTGACCTACAGCTGCACACCACTGCTTGAGAAAGAGCCACGGCCAGCTGCTCTCAGCACTTGCAGAGCACCTCAGCCTGCACACCCTCCTCTCTGCATCCTCATCCCCCATCCCATCTCTGTGCCATAAACCTCACAACCCTTGCTAAAGCAGCAGTAAGGCTGAAATAGAAATTGGTGCTAACAAAAAGATTGAGTGTGTGTCCTTACTTCACCTTATCCCATTGTGCCTGGGGCAGCATATGGTCTGTGAAAGCTACCATTAGACTAAGATTTGTTAAGAGAAATCCATCTGCACAGCAACAGTCATGGGCAGCACAACACAGTGAATTGAGGCTATGAGATTTGCGGGTTTTGTCTTAGCCTCTTTCAAAAAGGAGGCTTAAAATGATATCTTTATAGTGCTGCTTGCTCCTGGCTGCTTTATCCTAGTTTCAGAGCAGTAAATCAGAGTTAGCACAGAGGTAACAAAATTTATTTCCACTGCTGCATCCCCGTTCAAAAGCCTCTCTCCAGCACACCCGCAGATATTGCTCAGCTTTTACCAAACAGCAGGGTTAAGTTCATCTTATCTGTGATGTACACATGCCCAGCAGCACACAAGGCTGTGCTGGTGATGCATGTTGCCCCAAGGCCAAAAGTGACTGGCAGCAAAATCTTATAAAGCGCTGGCTGCTGAGTCAGTCACCCCCCGCTGCAGTGTGGAAATCCAGGAAACTCTGCAGAATGGTTTGTGAAAACCCCTCCTCCCTTACTACATGTAGCTGTCATAGCTAGAAATGTTTTTTTAAAAAACAGATAACCTGTGGGTACTTTAGTTTGGTAGCTGCTCAGAGGTGTAGGTGGATAGGCAGCATTTCTTAACCTAAACATTGAAAATGGGAAAGATGATTTCAGCTTCAGTTTCTAGCTATTTCCTAAAACAGGCTGTCAGCCACCATGGTTATGTCTTTATTAATAAATAAAGAAAACAGTTTTCTCTTCTCTCTGAGGCAGAATGAATGGTCACAACTTATGTCTGCACAGTGTCTTCCCTCTACTGTGGCAACCGCAGCCACTGGACAGAACTGGGCCCAGAACTGCTTAATGAACAAAGGTGACTTTAGCCTTTAGCCCCAGGCTGGTGCTGAAGCCCCTTCCCAGCCCTCTCCACCTGCTGCTGTAGCTAGAACTAGAGGGAAGGCATTCTGGGGCAGCCAGAAGCCCTGTGGAGTGCTGTGCGTTTGTCAGAAAAAAAAAAAAAAAGAAAAAAAAAGAAAAAAAGTTTGTCACAAATCTGAATTCCTCCCCAGCATTTTTGCATACCTTTGTGTTGGTCTTAAATTTTGCCACTTTTAAAAAGCTTAGCAAAAAACCCCAACAGCACAAATTTTGACTTAATGTGACCTCTTCCCAGCCTGGGCTGCTGCAGGACACAGCAGATGAGCTCCTATCCTGAGCTCTTCCTGATTGTCACATACAAAGAATCCCACGGGGATGTCAGGTGCGTGCCGATACCTCTGGAGTTGTGGTCATTTATTTCCCTCTGTTAACCCACATGTTCAAGAATGACCGCCTTCGGAAAGCTCTGGAAACAAGGTAGAAAGGACTTACAGCAGTGAGGCAGGCAGGGTTAGAGTCCCCAGGGGGTAGTTAATAAGACAGTTTGGTTCTGGACAGAACAGACAGAAAAGAAAAAGAAAGCAAGTAGGTTGAAAAGAACTGTTTTAATTGATTATTTTTTTAAAGTGAAGATTTCATGTCTGCAAGGAAGAAGTCTCCCGGTGTTACTACTCATTCAGATCATGTTACCAGTGTTATCACAGGGAAACTAATAATCAAAAATAAAAGCCAAGCCACTGGAAGAAAAAGACTTGGAAAGAAAGGAAGCAAACAAACCAACCTTTTACAATCCTAGCACAGTTTCAGAAGTGGACATAGCAATAAACAAACCAAACATTTCTACTCAGCAGAGAAAGATATCTGTTTTTCTTTGCCAACCTTGATTTGGGCTAGGGAAAAACCACATTACTATGAGAGGAATAAAGCTGTATTTTTTTTGCCTTCATTTGATTTCAGGAGAGAGTTTCTGCTTAGGAAATCTTTAACAAGCAAGAAAATGGCTGTTATTTTTTGTTGCATACACTTCTATTGCTCAGGTTTCATGACAACTCTTTGCCTCACCTTTCTCTGTTGTTTCTCTTCAGCAGTGATGCTGGTTGGGAAACTCAGGCTTAACCAAAAGCCCTTTAATTCTGTCAACACCTTCCCTGATTTTCATCATTCCCCCTCCCATGCTGAATGGTTCAGTGAGAAGCCTGTGGCAATTGCTTTGCCTTGGCGAGCAGAGGATGCAGCACCTGCTCACTCATCTGTGGGTCTGTGTGGATGGTCCTTTCACAGTGTTGTCTCCAGAAATGAGTCTGACTCCCAGCCCAGGACTGTTGTGTAACCTCCACAATCTACACCGTTGCTAGTCATAAAAGCAAAAATGTTTCTAAAGTTCTTACATTGTTAGTCAGGTAATGCTAATCCGCATTTTTAATAGTAAAATGTATAAATCCTACGATACACACCTAAGATAGGGGTTTTGTGAATTAGCAGGATAAGACACTAGTAGGCCACACTATGTGGATATGAATTTGCCTGTAAGCAGCTCTGGGCAAGTCTGAAAACACAAAGTTATTGCTGCTCTATATGCATATGCACTCACATGCACATGCACATGTACATAAATAGATAAATATATGAACTAGATTTCATATTTGCAGCAGGAATAAAGAAGGAAATTATGTAATTAAACAACTCAGAAGCTCAAATTGAGGAAAAGTCACCAACAGGTGCTGCATGCAAGTTTAAAAGTCATTAATATGCTATGGCTGCAGAACCCAGAAGGCGTTTGGTGGTAAGAAGGGCACTTGACTTGGCCAGAAACCAACAGGTCAGAGGGAAGCAGAGCAGGAATCTATAGGAGGGTGGAAGCATTGTGTCAGTGCTTTCCCAAGCACAAACCTGCCTCCTTCAAGATCATAATTCCCTGCACAGCTGTGTCTGGCTTTGTACAAAATGTGCTAAGAGACTTTGTACAAAGTGTAATTTGTGTGGTCAGGGTAATCTACAAATAACTCAAGGCACCTGCAGAGTCTAAACTTATTTGTAGGTGTTTTTTTTTCAGCAGCAAACCCACGCTTCCCTTGAGTACATCTTCCAGAGCACCATCTTAGATAGGAAAAGCTATGCTCATTGTGTGAATGCCCACCAGTTTCCTTTTCAATCCACATGCCTGAGAAATGCTAGGAGCAGCCAAAGAACAAAACCTGTGCATCTAGACTACAGTCAAAACAGCCATGTAGGAGTTACAAGGAGAAACAAGTCTTAGCTCTAGGGCTCATAACTCAAAAAATTAGGCAAAAGATACTGAGAATTCACAAAAAGCAGCAATTTTCTGCCAGTTTGATGGTCAATGAGTTTTTGCTAAATAGCATTGACCCAAATCTCTCTGCGCATCAAACTCAGGTACTGTTGCTAGTTTGTGTTTTGCCAACAGGAATTTGTGATGATGTGGGATGACATCCATCTCTTTATATTTGAAATCTACTGAGGCAGTTACAAGACACAGGAGGAAATCAAGAGCTTCCAGAGTTACCTTGAAGGCAAAGCTGAATTGAACTTGTTAGAGTACAACAGACTTCCTAATACAGACCAGTAGTGTATTCCCAGTATTTCAAACTAAGGACAAAATACAGAGATAGCTGGAAAATGTCAAATAAATGAGGCTGCTTCCCACATTTATTAACTCTGAGGTTTGCGCACAAAGACCACTTTCACTCACTAGTATTTATAATTTGCATGTGGTTTCTTTTCTTTTCCTTTTTTAATTGAAAAACTTCCCTGCTTGTATCTGTTTAAACTGCACATAGGGAATAAATCCTTAGGTTTGGATTATCTGTTAGGAAAAAAAATCACATCCTCTGAGCAATACCTACAAAAAAGGGGCTGAGAACCACCCACTAGGGCAAGGCAAACTGCAGACCAAAGGTTTCAGCACTCAGGTCCCTGGAAATCCTTCATGCCAAATGTTGAGTTAGAAAGAGGGGTTTGAACCTTCCCTTTTGAGGTATCGGAGGCAGGGGTAGTAGGAGTCTGCCCAGCAAAGGCAAGGAGGATGTATGTGGTGTGCAGGGGTGTATGGGGTGTGCAGGGGTCAAGGAGCTGCTTCCCTGGAGCCAGGGCTCACCACAAGACTAGGATGCTGAAGGGGCAGCACAGGGCAGAGAGGATGAGGAGCACTTGCTTCTGCCCTGGGGACTGTCACCAACCAGCAGTACACACCCCTTTTCATGGCTGTACCAACAAGGCAACATATGCATGTAAAAGCTGGGCATAATTCAGCTTTTCTGGGCTTCTTAAGAGTAAGACTCTCAAGTGCTCTCAAAGGCTCACCAGAAACAGGAGGTTTAAATACCGGTAACTGAAAGCTTTCATCCATCATTACACCTTCTATTTTTGTTGATTGCTGTTGCAACTGAGACTGACCCTCAACATCTGGGCACACTTGCTGAGGCAGATGATGACTTGGCAAAATACCAGCAAGGAGTTCTTAAACACTAAATAGGTATGTGTCTAGATTAGTTGATTACGTGTGTATTTTTTGCTTTTTGTTATTTTCGTGAGGCAGCAGCAGCCAGTACCAAACATCATGCCATTCAATCACATTCACAGACGTGAACCAAACTTAATCAGATACATTCAGGAAAGATATTCTGAAGGCCCTGAAGTTTTGCTCCAGGGTACTGTAGAGACTATTTTCACACAAACTTGTTAAGACCCATTCTTGTGTGAGAGAAAGAATCTACCTTTCCATCCAGCATAAAAATTTATTCAAACCTAGTGTCCCTAGAGCATCTGTAACATGTGGTGTATTTTGTGACAGAAAACCTTATCCCAGCTGTTCAGGACAAAAAAACATTTTTTATCCCATAAAGGATAAAACTGTTCTGATGCTTTCAAGCCAAATAAGCTGCCAGGATAGAAATTCAATTATTTCATGCATTCTTCAGTGACTAATCCAAAGTTTCATGACTGGAAATTGCTGGTGGTACCAGGACAGGACTAGGATATTCACTGTAAATACTCAGTAGGACTGCAAGAGATCTCATAATACATTTGTTCAAAGAAGAGTGCACTTAGCTATAGGAGGAAAAACAAGCAAATTCATTACCTCTATGGACCCTGGATCTACTTTGACAATTTCTCCTGTGCTGTTGTCATTGCTAAGATTTGGTGGGCTGTGTGAAGGTATCCTTCTCTCTTCCTTTAAGGCATGCTCCAAAAGTTTCTTATTCAAGATCCTGGCAGCATTTTCTGCAAGTGTGTACCCTGGAGGAGCAGATAAGTCCTGCCTAATACTTGTCACCTCAGATCCTTCTTCCTTTTGTGTCTCTGTTCCCAGACGGAGAGGACTGGGTGATCTGCCACGGGCATTTGTACATGGCTCCTGCAATGTGCCCAGTTCTGGTCTGGGTTCTGCTGACCTGGACCGGCTGCCAGATCTGGGGCATTTTTGGAAGGTCTCATGAAAGATGGGGCTATGGTCAATGATGTTGAACAAACTGGACAAGCCATCGTTGATAGTGGTGTGGACAGGACTCTCCCGTGTGGTAGTTGATCGAGCCCAAGCGGACTCACTGAATCCTTTCTGAGGTGTGCCAGGCACAGTCCGGTTATTTGGCTGGTCTGATTTGGGAAGGACTTTTCTTTGCAGCTTTGGAGAGCCATATTTGGGGGAGCAGCACGTGCGTTCAAACTTGGCCTGGACCTTTTCAATGACGGGGGTCACCTGCCTGCTTCTTAGGCTTCTGGATGGTGAAGAGACAGGTGTGGACCCCCCCTTTGGTGTCAGACACTTGTGTGGACTGCTGGTGATACTGCGCAGGGTTTCCGTCTGCAAGCCGACGCTGATGGTCTGGGTGGTCTGTGTCCCCGTCGTTCTCATGCCGTTGGTTTGGCACGCTGTGTCCTTAAACTGAGGCTCTGTGGAGTTGGAGCGTATTGCGTTCCGGACAGAGAAAGCGACCTCCTTCATGTCATCGCTCATGTTCTTGGACATCTCCAAGCTGTGCAAGGGTGAGGCAAAGCCCACAGTAGTGCAAATAGGACGTTCAATGGGATGAAGACCGTTCTCCAGAAAATCTTTATGGTGTTTGGCCAGGTCACAAGACCACCTTCCAAACATATCTGAGGAAGCACCTTTTGTCTCAGTGACGTTCCCCATAGCTTTGGTCACAGAAAACAGGAAGTCTGGCTCAGCCTGGTTTTTCCCTTCACTGCCAGCTATCACTGAGTTATCGAACCTACGGACAACCGGTGGGCTGTGAAATACCCGCACTCCCATTTTGTCATTTACACTGTGACTCCTTGTTGGCTGCTTCTGGCAGTGGTCTGGGCTGGTCATGGTATTGGTGGTCATAGTGACACTGGTGGTGAGGTACCATGAGGATGCCTGGAATGGATCTGAAGCAGGATCATTCCTGGCTTTTACAATTTCTGTCCTTTCTGCCCAACCCTCTGCAGGCTTCTCAGCTGCCCCACCATGGTTTCTAGTGTTATTGTAATCCCAGTTTTTGTTGAACTCCTCAATGTATTTCAGATCATCAGGAGACAAGGGAGGTGTTATATCATCTTTGCTGCCAGATGAAGGTAAATTTTTTTCTGGTAGAAATGGAGAAATATCCATCAGGCGCTGAAATTCGGACATGGAAGAAACGGACATTGCCCTGGAGAGAGGAACACAAGAGAGTCACTCATGTGCCTGTAAACTGTTGCAGAGTAACTTATTTTCACCAGCAAACTCTGGAAACCCAACTTTCACCATCTCCTTACATATAAAACCACTTCAATCATTGAATCATAGACTGTCCTGAGTTGGAAGGGACCCACAAGGATCATCCAAGTCTAACTTTTGGCCCTGCACAGGATACACCAAAAATGACACCATGTGCCTGAGAGAATTGTCCAAACACTACCTGAACTCTGGCAGGCTTGATACCATGACCACTTCCCTGGGGAGCCTGTTTCAGTGCTCAAGTACCCTCTGCATGAAAAACTTTTTCCTTCTTTTCCTTCCTTTAGCCCTTTCTTTCATTTAAGTCTCCTTTTATTATCTTTGATATAGCTGTGAACACAAACATCTGTGATGTGCCATTAAAAGTACCAAATGGTTTATTAGAGGTTCTTAATTTACTGCTTTCTCATGGATTACTGCTAGGCAAATATCTGCAATATGGAGCAGTAGGATGCATCTCAGAATTATACCACTCACAGGAAATGAGTGTTTTTGACAATACGAGGCACACTTTTCAAAGCAAGTGTAGAGTATTTCTGACCTGCTGGCAAATCATCAAGTCCACCCTCACTCCTGAGACTGCCCAGACTGCACAGCTGGTGTGCAGTGATGTGGGACATCCAGCAGAAATGCTGCTACATTGAACTGGCTTGGTGAGTTGAGCTCATGCTGAAATTTAACCAAGGGAATCTGTCTAAGTGATAATACTGAATTCTTGGTTCTCCTGCATTTTACAAATTTGTACAAATCACAGGCATTCAGACGAGTTATCCTACTGCTTTATTTTAAGAAAAAAAAATTTGAATGGGACTAAATAAAAATGCAAATGAGTGTTGTTATCAGAGTTGGTTCAATGACGTAACTCAATGAGAAGTCAGCAAGCAGTGGTTTTCAAGGATCAGTGATCCAAAGGATACAGCCAAGTCACCTGTGAGTTTTTAATCAAGAGCTCCTGCAGCAGTTTGGGTGTGTCTTTGTTAGGGATTCAGGTGAGTATGGTTTCTCAATGGATCTCCTAGTAAAATGTGCTGGTTTGCATCAGGAGAGCAATCTCAGAGAGCACGGGCTTCGCTCCGTTGGAATGAAAATGAGCTGGAAGATGCTCTCCAGGAGCACAACTAATGCATTCTAGGGTTCGGTGGGTATTCAACCAATAGGATAAGACCAGAACCAGTCCAAAGCAAAATATCCCTGACAAGGAGCAGCACGTCATGCCCTCAGCACCAAGTGTTTTCCTTTACATATGGATGTCTGCAGTGTGTACTGCAGTGTTTGCTAAGGCAGGAGTAGATTTCACTCTAAGGTGCAGCTTAATGCAGTTTCATAGTTTGTTCTTTGTGCACAACAGCTGAATGTGGCCCAAGTTAACCAGAGCAGAACTGAAGCTTATTGAGACAAATTAATCCCTGGGTGTATCCATTAATCTGGCTTGCAGACCTTTTAGGAGGTGGCATGGCTATGTCCTGGCCTGTGGCTTGGGTGCAGAGAGTCATACCTCCAGCAGTTGAGTATTTGCTGGGATTTCCCTTGCAAGTTTTGCTCACCTTTGAAGATTTCCTTTGTGTGTTTCTTCCTCCTGAATGAAAACAGAAACAAGCAGGATAAGTTATTTCTAAAGGTGTTGGTAGCATTAGCTTTATGGGTATTTTGTCATTCACTTCCCATTAGTTGCACCAGGTATGTTTGTCTCTAAAAAGTGTCTGATTTTCTCTCTGATATAAATTCTTAAAGTGCCAGTGGGAATATTCTTCACTTTGTACATAGGCAGGAGAGTGGGCAATCCCATCAGGATAACACACTGCACAGCTAAAGCCTGTATACCAAATCTACAACACTTTGAACTTTTATATTCCCATGCAATCACAAATAGATGTAGGCCAAAAAAAGGTTTTTTTCCCCACAATATATTGTTTCAGACTATATATTTTTGAGTGACTTTTTTTCTGTGGAGGCAACCTACTTTATGCTAGAAGCCTAGCTGTGCTGAAATAAAAGATAAACTGAGTTCCTTTGACATAGTATTTCATTATGCATTTTCTAGGAACCAACAAGTGGCACCAGTTGAAATTCCTTAAGCTTGATATTTTAAATGTCTGGGAAGACTTGCTTGTCTCGTAGACCTACAGCTTGTTAACAGCATTAAGATGTTTTTATTTCCCAGTTATTTCCCTGTGACATAATAAGTTGGGGTTTTAAATAGCTACTTCTGAAGCATTTGCTCTACAGTTATTCTAACTGTTTACTTGTATTGCTAAGTAAACTACAGGGAATGCAAAATAGGATCGGGGAAAAAACAAAGCATTGGTACTATACATATTTTATTTGCCCTTGTGAAATCAAAACATTACCAAAAGTCCATTTCAAATTGGGACTGTTTAAAAACAGCACTGCTTAACTCAGCAAATACCTTTCTGGTATTTATCCCGGGTCAGGGAAAAAAATAGTAGGAAACTGATCCTCCTTGCATTCACTGTGGTATAACTCTGGAATAACGTCAGTGGCTTCAGTGGAGCTACTGCAGGTCAGTAAATCTGACCTAACTGAATGCATAATCAGGGTGAAGGCTGGATTGACTTCTACTGCAGTTAGTACCAGAAAGAAAATAAGTGGAAGGTAGAGTCAGCAAGCTGCAGTTGCCTCTGTGCATCCTCAGTTAAGCTACTCATTAAACTCCAATCAGTCTCGCTTCAGCAAACCCTCTGAGGGAAAATGACTTTGCCCAGGTTTCCCTAAAATATGCTTTGAAGGAAAGAAGCTATGCAAATATCACCAAGGGCAAATTTTGCTGCCCACCCTTTTGTTAATGGTGGTAATATCTGAAAAACAGAAAAGGGAAGAGATTTTCTCTGAAAATCAGACTGAATTTGAAGGAATGGGAACAGCAATCAAAATTAAGCACAAAACTTAGTTCCCTGATAGTGTTACCAACATTCTTCACTGAGCACTTGGACATGTATGAAGAAAAGGCTAAGAAATAATAAATATGGGGTCCCACACTGCCAGCAATACCCTTATGGCACCGAGGGAAGAAAATCTAACTGGAACACATAGCTACCTACAGCTATGTAAAAAGGACAGTCACATTTCTTGTCTTTGTTAATCTTTTTTTCTCTTCTTCCTCTCAAAGAACGTGATTTCTCAATCCTTTAGCTTTGTATCAGCATTTGGCGACGGGGACACTTGGTTTCACTCAGAAGCAATGTAAACAAACCATGAAGACCTGGAACTGATGAAAATAAGTCTGCCACGGTGGAGGACATAGACTTCATTCGCCATTTCCTGCTGTCATCTTTTAGCAATGTGTTTTATATCTTTATAGCTTTACAGTGTGATTTCAGGCTAGGTACTTTGCTGATAAATAACTTTATTTTTTTAACATCTCTCTCTCATGCTGATCTGTTTAGAAAACAACCACAGCAGAACAATCAGAAGTGCCCCTCTACAGCACTTACTGCTTTACTAACAAAGTAAAGCCCATGTTTCTTCATAAATATGTATCTACTTACAATTGGAAAAGATTTAAGACCTTCTAAGCCAATATGTGGTGTCAAATATAGTTCTCATACATAACATGAATGGCCACAAGATGAAGTAATCTTTGGGACCTTCAGGCTGGCTCCCAGTTTCTCAGGTGACTGACACTGGTCTAATCAGCTTATAAGAAGGAATGAAAACTTGTCAATACCAAATTTACTACTGGGTAACTGTAAGCAGTGTCTGTGACACAATATCTCACTTCCTACAGCAGGGAAGCTGTATTGATTCTGACAGAAGAGATAACATGACAGCATGATAAAATGTAGAAGAGCTCATACTTCTGTTAGTCCAGTCAAGAATTTCTCTCGCTCCAGGTGCCGAGAGCGATGCTCATCAGGATCGTCGGGGGAGTCGAGGGACAGTGATTCCAGGAAGAGGTTTTCCGTGGCGCTGCACCGGTCGCTCTCCTTCAGCTTGGACAGCGACCGCTCGTCAAACTGAATGGTGTCGGAATCAGAGTAGGACCTGGACCCCATGGAACGGGGTACGCGGAGGTTCCCCTGCGGCGTAAACGGCCGCCGGCTGCTCTCGTTCTGGTCACACATCAAACCACCTCCTCTCCGTGGGCTCGCTTCTTTCTGGAGCTGGAGACAAGGCAGATTAAAAGGAACAGCAATTACTTCTGCAGTGTATGGCATTTGGCAGAACTCGTCCTTCCCCAGGAGCAAGGCACCCATGCCCTGGGGATTACAGCCCTGCCCCAAGGGTGCACCTCCAAGGGACACTGGCCTTGCTCTACTGGTCGTTCCACAAAGAAAGACTTCTCTAGAACTTTGATGCTATTACTCATGGGATTTTGAGTGACTAAATGTGTATATGCACAGTTTTGCTTATTTACATCTAGATGTATACATATATACACACTGAGTATATATGTATATACAAAATAATGCGTCTGTCTGTAATCTGGTTTTTAAAGAAACAAATCAACACAGACTGTTATTTAAAAGCAATTTTGATAGCAGTACAAGTAGAAGCTGATGGAAGGCAGAGCGAATTGCCTTCTCATCAAAACAAAGACATTTTTCTTCTGGTCAGCAACACAAAGGCTGCGCTTTTATGTATATCACTTGTTTCCAGAAGTAGAAAATTATGCTTAAAAAAACCCAAAAGCTTTGTTTTATAAATGGCCTAGCCTGAACGCATGTCTGGAAAGTTGAGTATTTGTACAGAACAGTATTGTCAAAGGGATGAATTAGGCATGCAAAACATGTTCAAAGAAAATGTGTATTTACAGAAGGGGCATCAAAGCCATTAACTCTACGCTTTTCAAAAGCTGGTGAATAGAGGGCAAACCATTAGTGAAATTGCCAATATTAAATTAAATTATGTGATCAATTTCTCTTTTAATTGCAAATACAACAGGGTGAATGAAGTAAGTGATAATTTCAAACATAATAAATGACTGCAGGAATCTGATAAGAACTTTGATGTTGTGCTAGAGCAGCATGTTAAGATTAATAACAATAAACTGAAAATGCAAGTCATTCACTAGGGCCCTGGAAACGGAGAACCTACAAAACATATTTATCTTGCTGCTTGTGTTTGGAAAAATAAGCAGACATTGTAGTGCCTAATTTAGACCAAACCATTTTAGGTCCCAAATGGTTAAATTTCTATTTGAGCTGAAAACAGTGAGATCTTTTTCTTGATTCAGGTCTACAAAAAGGGAAATGCATCTTTGTGTGTTTTGTTCATGATGTACAAAATTATGTACAAAATCTGAAGCAGTTTCATTAAAAGGAGGTGTCCTGTAAAGGCAGGGGCTGGAGGGTATATATCAAGAGATCCTGGAGGCCATTCCTGAGCATATGGGCAAGATTCAAATGAAGGACAAATGGTAATTACATGCTTTCTTTATAGATAGCTCCAATTGCAAGCCCTTCAGAGTTTTAGGGATCCTATAAGGACAATGTTCTAGAAACCTTTATGAGAAAACAGTACGAATACTTCCTTACTCCCTGAACCTCAGAGAGCTGACAGGAGAATTAAAGTGACAAATATTGTCCTAACTTTTTAATAATGGGTAATAATTTTGAGTCCCCTTGTGTTTATACCTTTAAATACACAACTTTTCCTGCAGATGATCTTGTGAGTTTAAGTATTTGTCAGTGTGTTCCGTGCACAATTAGCTTTAGGAGAACAGGGGAGGGAGATTCTCTAAGGGAAAATGAAGTGACAAAGTACTTAAAAAGAAAAAACAACAACTGTGAGCTCTGAAGGAAGTAGGTCATGGTGTTTTTTCTATGCCAGCAGTATTCCCATCACCATCCAGAGTAAAGTGCTTTATATATTTTATACATTGGTGTGACTTCCCTCTTATCATACATGCATTATTCAGGAGCTGTGTGAAAGCAGACTGGCATAAAGCATTAGAATGAAATGTGGCACACACGCTTCTGCTATCTCTTGGACTTTGTTTCAAACATACACAGTGGTGTAGTCTCCTCATCCTCTGTGTATTGCCATACATGGAATACACAGTCCAAAACCCTGGGGAGTAGGACTTCAGAGATATACTAATTGTTTCCATATAAAGCAGGGCATGACTGCAATCTGAGACGATATTCAACAGAAAGCTTGAAAATATTTGGAAGCTTCCTGTCACACAGGGAAATGTTTGATTATAAGTTATGAAGTTTTGTAGGCAGGTAGCCAAGACTTCAAATGCTATTTCAGGTCTTTTAGTCCTCTGACATTAGCTTGATATAATATTTTTTATTTCTCCTATTCATTGCCAACTCTGTGTACAACTCTGTTGGCACAGTAAATATATAGTTAAAGATCAGAGGTTTCAGAAACATAACAAAAGAAATCAGTTCCAGCACTAGCTAAGAGTGATTTTGTAGGCTCTCCCAGAATGACACTGAGAGCACTGATGACTGGTTATGTCAGGTTTTAAGAGAATTAAAAGCTAGATAACATTAACAGGAATTTCTCTGTGGCTTCCTTCAATGTGCCCCATTCCCAGGGAATGGAAAAAGCAGTCTTTAACCAAGTTAAGTCCCTCAAGCTATTGAGGATATACCTAAACCCCCACAATTTATAAAAACATCAAAAATAAAATAAACATCCAAAGAGGTAGCAGTGACTCTTCACAGAAAAGTTTCTGTCTATGTCCTTAGTATATTGGAAAATTTCCTAGGGTTATTTAATTGCCATTGTGCATGAAGAATCCATAGGAAGTAGTTTGGCCACTACAACCCAACAGTTAGAAACCAGCCCAGTCAAGCCATGGAGAACTAAGTAAGCACCTTCTGCCACTGAACCCTGCAAGCCAGGAACTTTGCATGATGAGCTTTGCTATAAGGCTCACAGGCTTTGATGGTTTTATCTTAGGAGATGCACTACTGTGTTGCATTATAAGGGCTAGCTCAAAAAGCTGCATGAAGTACACACAAAACCCCTCAGATATATAGGAGATTAAAAAATTCAGAATATGCTTTGTTGATATTTTGAAATTTAGAGGCCCAAAAATCACCTTTCTTGGTCTATGAAACCTTCATGTTTGGCACTGTCCACTCAGACCTATACTTTTAGCACTGATTTTAGAAATACCCACATGAGCATGGGATTTTCTTAAGTGCTTCTCTGTGAGTTTAATAGCCACAGCTCAAACCAAGGTTTAGACTTGTACTCATAATATTTCCAGCCTGGTGTCTTTTCTTTAAATTCTTGTTGCAGCCCTGATGTGGGAACATGAGACACAGACAATGAATCCTTTTCAAAAATTGATCATGAAGGTACACTGGGCTTTCATTGATTTAAACTTGTGAGGCCACTCTGTGCTTTTCTCAAGTATAATGCTCTCTAAAGAGCATGCACAAGTCATCCATTTCTGATGTCCTAAGGACAGAAAGCATTCAGTTAGTTGAGGACCCACAATTTCAGTTGTTTCTCTTGCTTTTCCTGGAATGTATGACTCATAGCTGAACAATGTTCAGTCAAAAACGGTGTTTTAACTTCCCCTCATAAAACTTCATTTTTTGTGTGGCTTCCAGGCTGATAATAAATTCATTAGGTATTATTTGTCTCTAATGCTAAGCAGATGAAAATGCAGATAGGCATGAAAACAAGGGGGTAGGTATGCATTTCCCAGATTTGCAAGTGATAACAGAGGTTTGCACAAAATTTATGTGACCAATATTCTTTTGAATATTTAGTACTGATAACTGTGTTTGTTATCAGTCAGGGCTCTTCATATTAACCCCTGTGCTCCTTTGCCAGAGAAAGAAATTCAGTTGAGACTGAACAGTTGCAGCAGATGCATCTTTGGGGGCAAATTCATTCATGATCAGTCTCTTTCAGCAAGAAGTTGTGTACCAGACCCTGAGTAACTCTGTGGGTTGAGTGTTTTAGCACAGAGATGCGCTAAAACTTTCAGACAGAATGTGACCATGCTTGTCCAGGGTAACTGAAACGAGAAAATGACCTCTAACCTAGAGCTGATTTCTCATAAGTGGTCTTTTATAGGGATTATGAGCATTTTCCTTTTACTCCCTTGTGTATATAAATTGTTTTGTAACATGAGAAACATTGATGTAGCCAAGGAAGCAAAATCATTCCTGTGCTGCTTCTTAAAGCTGTCCCTTGAGCTTGGCCTGAGTGTAGTAATGGTACAATGGCCTCATTCTTTCAGACAGGCACTGCTCACCCAAGGTGACTCCTTACCTGACAGCTCCTTACCTGCTCTATCCGCCTGAGCAGCTCCTTCTTTTGTCGGTCCCATTCTCGCCGGTCTCTATCAAGCCTGTCCAAGAGCTCCACCTTTTCCCGGTTCCAGTTCTTCTCACTGTGCTGGATTTGCCAGCGGAGGTCCATCACCACATTGTGACTGTCAGCCAGAAGCTTCTTGTGCTCCTCTCTTTCCCTTTTAAAAGCTCCCTTTGCATCCAAACTGAGACCTGTTTCTCCGGAGGTATTCTCACTCTTCCCTTCCAGCTGGCAATAAAGTCAAATGTTACTAGGATGTTAAACTTTCTGCAATAAAAATCTGTGCCTGACAATGGATTAAAGACCTAACTTTACAAAGGTAATGGCAGAATAATAGCAATTATTACATCTTAGGATCTCAATAAATGATCAAATATGTTCAGAGTGGAAAAAGTTTTAAAATCAAGACAGTGAAAACTACAGGGAATAACTTCTCAAGCTCTACCAGTTCACGCTCTTAAGGAACCAGTTATGATTTTATGATGGGACTATAGGTACCAGTAATGAAGGAAACATGGAGATAAACTCCAACCTTATCATCATCTCTGAGACAATTTTCAGAACAATGTCCTCAGCTACTGCTCTGATTTTGTGCTCTTGCTCAGAGCACCTGAAACCTAAGGAGAGTGAATTCATCTTCTGAGGAGGCTTATCCCACAACAACCCTCAGCAGTGGTGTTATTGTATGACTCTCCTGCCTTCCAACAAGAGAAGGTGTTAGCAGCAGCAGCAGTAGGTGCACCAAGATCATCCCCCCATCTCTCAGGTTCTGGACTCTAAACTGATTTCAAGGGCAGTCATCTGATGCCACCTTCCCTCCCTTCTTCCATTTCATGATCAGGGGTCAGCTTAAACAGATCAGAAGAGCTGGCCCAAGGCAATAGACCCATAGGAAAAGATAAGCTTCATGGCATGTCAGGAAGTCTCTAGTTCAACCTTCTGCTTCCAGCATGGACTCTGAGGTCAGAAGGGGTTGTACAGGATTTTGTTCAGATGGATCCTGAAAAACCTCCAAGTGCAGAGATTGTACAACCTCTCTGATCAAGCTGGGCCAGTGCTGGACTGTTGTCAGCGGGAAGAAGTGCTCAACTGTTTTGTGGAAGTTCAAGTGAGTGAAGAATTTATCCTTGGAATCTGACCTTCTGTTGACAGCTCAGTAGATGTGTGTGTGACTCAGAATGGGATATATCTCCATCCCCTAGCTCTGCAGGTGGAATGAAGTGAAAAGCAGCAAAAACTCATTTCCACCTCTGGAGTTAATGTTGTCCTCAAAAATGAGAGGCAGCAGGTCTGCTGGGAAGCATATTTCTCTAGCAAGAGAGAAGGACAACACCTTCACCTTGCCTTATGTGGAAAATAAGCCCAAACTTTCTGAGCAAAGAAATTTCAGACTGGATTCAGGAGTGATGCTAACTAGTCTCTGGAATAGCCTCCCCAAACAATTGACTGAGAGATTATTGCTTGAGTTACTTAAATTGTACTGAGCTGCAGAGAACATCCTGTTACAACCACTTGCAGTGACAGGGAAATCTTAAAAACACCAGCATCTTCTACTGCTAATTTTCAGAGTCCAGTTGTTTTCTTTCAAATGACCAAACAACCGAACAAAAAAAAAAAATCAATTTTGAAAGAGCAGCATCCTATTATAACAAAGTAAACATGACATCATCTTTCTCACACCCGTGTACCACATGATATGATATATGATACGATATACCATATGATATATTGTATTCCCCCCAGGCATCCTGAAGCTGGACCATTGGTCAGAGTCCTAGTGAGGGACTCCCATATCCTTAATGGGTCCCATGTCCTCAATGCAAATTCTCAAAGCATACGCAGGGTTTGGTCCCTAACACTAACTCCCTAACAAGTAACACCCATTGCCCAGTAATTACCAAATGTTATATATTATTTCCAGCAGAGCAGTGGAGGTAGCAAAGAGCCTGGTAAAAGCCCCAGAAGGAAGGGTGGAAACCCCTGAGCAGGAGTGGCAACACCATCCTGGTGCCAAACACCAGCCAAAGTGGCAGCCTGGAAGTTTATTGCCCATGCAAAGGCAAAGTAGGAAAGCTTGGCAGTTCTGTGGTCAGACTTTCCCGAAGTTTTGTTCTTTGTTGCCATCTCAAGCTTCAGGTAAATCTGTCACCAAGATATTTTAGAAGGAGCCAAAACAGGAACTGATTTTGTTTTCTTTGTCAAGTGATATATTATTGTTCAGAAATGCTCGCGCACTGAGAAACAGCGGAACGAAGAATTTGAATCTTCTGGGAGAAGATTCTGCTAAAAATGAAAGCTGCCTCCTTCATTCTGGGAAAGCAGCCTTGCAGTACCTGGGCAGGAAAAACAGTGCTCACATCTCAGCTCTATGTGTCACAGTGAGCCTCTAAAATTTAGCAAATCCTTCTAAATGTACCACCCTTCCAACAGTGAATTTTTAAATTATATTTATATATATATAAATATAATACAGCGAATATTTTATTATTATTTTATATTATGTTTTATTTTTTATTATTTAATTATTTATTATATTTATTATATAAGCTCTATGATTTTTCTCAAGATCAGAATGTACTAATTCTCCCACCCCTTCCCTCTTCAATGTGTAAAATAAGAGCTTTTATGACATCACCTTTGGAAATAAATTCTTGTGGGTTTTTTGCTGATTTGTTTTCATACTGCTTCAGAAACAGTACATCTCCTGTGAACTGCCATACATGACACTGGAACACCTGGCACCAGGTTTTACACAAATACTTCTAACAGCATCCCATGGCAGGTAGCGAGAGCTCTCTCTTCATTGGGGTGCCATCCATCACTAACCAGCAGCTTTGAATGGCTGGTTTAATATCAGTATATTGATCTATCACTTCACTGTTGTGGAATCACTCTTTTTTCTGCTATAAATCAAATACTGCAGTTGTTACATACCAAGGCACAGTGATGAACTAATTGTGAGCATGCCAACCACAAGACATTTTTCTCTCCAATAAATGCAGACACCCACATGTCTCATTATCACAGCTGATACATCACCACCCAACTCTGCTGAGAAAATACAGCAAGAGGTTCAGTTGCTTTGTTCTCACCTATGTCACACAGTGCCCATTGCATGGGCCCTTGTGCTGGGACAACTGGAAATCCAAGAGGCAGCTCAAGCAGCAAAGCTTTGATCAGGCTTCAGGTGAGGGCTTTCAGACACCAGGATAAAATGCATGAGAAAGTCCCTTTTCAGTTTGTCATAAATTTCCTGTTTCATTAAGCACCTCAGCTGTTCTTTACAGGACTTAGGGCACGTTACCTGTTGGAGGCGACACTTGAGCTCAGTGATTTCCACCTCCCAGGCTGCCTTGTGCAGGGCATACTGCTGCTGCAGCCCCTGGCGCTCCCGCTCCTCGTCCCGCAGCTCTGAGCGGAAGTCATCCAGCAAACCCTTCAGAGCATTCAGGAGCTTCCGGTTTTCACTTGCCTGACACAACAAAGCACACAAAATGCTGTCATTGGATGCTGGCTTTAATCCACAGTTTCATTTTTTAGGATGAAAAATGACTGCGTGTCCACTGCCTGTAAGAGAAAGTGCCTAGGCTAACTTTCGCACAAGAAAACTAAGAATAGCAATGTCTTCTCTGTCTACAGGTTGCTCAGGAAGTGGTTGAGTCACCATCCCTGGAGGTATTTAAGAGATGTGTGGATGTGACACTTTGGGATGTGGTTTGGTGGTGGAATTGGCAGTGTTGTGTTTATGGTTGGACTCAATGATCTCAAAGGCCTTTTCCAACCTAAATGATTCTATGATTCTGCCTCTCGTTAGCCCCAGTGCTGATGCTTCCTGAAAGCCAAAGATACTTAAGTTACTCTGAAAAAGGCAATGAGCATCTTTCTGGACTGAGGACATAATTAATAACTTTTTTTTTTTAATACTGTAAACCAAAGCTAGAGTCTCATTCCTGAGATTTGTTGGGTAGTTACGTGTCTGTCTCACACATAGAGTCATCGCTCCGTATCAAATGCCAAATATTTGTAAATTACATAAAAAGAAAGGGGATAACTTTTCAATGCTTTTTGTATTCCCAGATAAAATTGTTTTGGGAAATGCAGTGAGGCTTTGAGCTGAGTATCTCTGCTAAGGTGTTTCATTAGTCTGTACTTCATATTCCTGCTCCATGCCAGGCAGTTGCACCCAGGTTAGCTTTGCAGCAGCACCCTTCTTGGTACCAAAGGCTTGAAGGCCCGCGAGGCTTCTTTCCCTCTTGCAGAGGGGATCAAAGAGCAAACCCCCATTCATGTCTTGTTGAGAGTGTCCTGGCCATACTGAAAATGTTGTCAGAGCTCTTGTGGTAGACAGAAGCCAAGAGTGGAGCTAAGTTAAAACTCTAGCCCAGAGCTGACATCATGTATTCTTATTAAAATCTTTTTTTTTTTCCCTTAGTTTTGGCATTTACCTTCTGCACATTCTCTGTGCACTTGCAAAACCTGCAATTTTAATGTTAAATATAAAAAAAACATTTTCTAAATATTTATTCTGGATTAGTAAAAGAAAAGGTTTCCCACAATTTTTTTTGCAGTCATTTAATCAGAAAACAGAAATATATTATTTTTTTGTCCAAAATTTAAATCAAATATTCCTTACGAGCCTCTCAAACACCAGGGAAAAAACAGAGATTGTATCTGATGAGTTATCCTGACTAGAAATACTTTTATGAAAATTATACTTCACTAGCAGACACAGCAAGGGGCAGAAAAATAGGAAAGCTTACTCAAAAAAATTCAGCATTTAATTACCTGGTTCTCATGAATGTGTTAACTCCATTTGGAAGGCCTAACTCAAATTGGTTGTCTCCATCCTTGCATGGTAGTCTAATTGAATTATTTTTATGGTTTTTTCCCAAGTGAAGACTTCCTGCATTCCCTCTTATCTGGTATTTCATGAAGTAACTACATGGAGGCTTCTTTGAAGACAAGTCAAGTAAACAGAAGTACACAAAAATCTAAATAATTGTCATGTTCTTTTTTCAATGGCAATACTTATTAAATTTTATGAGACAACTAAGCTGACTTCATACGCTCATTAGATTTTTGGCATCACTGAACCCACCTCACTTATTTTTGTAATCGCTAGTCATACATGCCAAGATGTCATTTTTCTTTAAAAAACAAAAAAACGTGGTCTACTTTTTCCAAGCCATTTGATGCATCAGCAAAAATATGCTAGATGTAGGGAAATGACGGCAGGTGCTCATTGACTGACCTATCTGGTTGGGTTAATGAAAAGTGATGTTGTACAAGATGGGGTTTTGCAAGAAGCGCACTAAGAGAAGCAGAATTAACTCCATTAACATTTAATGCCAATTAGCAGTTTCCAGCAGCAGTCTCCATCATGCATATAAGATCACCTACTATTCAATATGCAATGAGATTTTATGTTTCCACTATGCATTTTCATTCTACTACCTAATTAAGGCTAAATTCTCCAAACATTTCAAGCCCCTTGTGTAATAATCAGAATAAGAATTCCTTTGAAGTTTTGCCCTTAATGTCACAACAGGAGCTGCTGGGTATTGAACACATCAAAATCTGGTCTCATCCTCTTTGAAAACCCCGACTCCAAATGTCTATGAAGTGCTTTCATTCAAGAACTACCTTCTGTGTTTTCTGGTGTGCTGTACAAACCTTTCCCTGGCAAATTAGTCAAAAGGCTCCATAAGAGAAATGAGACAGAAGAAAAATAAAACCAAATGACACCCAAGCAAGTTATAGCTCTCATTTCTGTGCATATATTTGATAATTTTAGAGTCCTACAAAATTTGGTTTGCAAAGAAAGAAGATATGGACTAGTACATAAAGGAGACAAAAGAACATTGCAGGTTTGTAGCCTACTGTGTTGAGGGCATTTCTTATTTCTAGAGGCATTACATCAATGTCACTGTTTTGAGACAAGTACCCCAGGTGCCCCCTGGCTTGCTGGGATTATAATTACCTTGCCAGTATAAATCCAATTTTGGTTACATACTTTGTACTCCTGCAGAGAAGTCTCTTCTGCATGACTCAGTATTTATAGTCTGAAGCTGGAGAAGTCTGAAATTATTTTTTTTCTGTTTTGCCAAACTGGAGTGATTTTGGAGAACAAAGAAAGTATTTTTGAGAGAATGTGCTCTGAAATACAATGTTTACATCAAGCCATGCTTTAGATTTTGTTGGCAAAACAGCTTATGCAGAAGACTAAGTCCTGTAAATATACAAAAAGTATTGTTATAGTCTTCAGCTTCCTTTCAGGAATGTTGCACAGCAGAAATTTGGTAAGGCTGTGATTCTCTGGACAGTCTTCCATGCAAGGAGATGGCTCCTTAAGAGCACCTTAGCTGTTTCTAAAATTTAAAGCTTAGAAGAATCTCACTGATTCACAACTGATCTAAGACAAGATAATTACAAAGGCTTTACAAAAGTTTAAAGACTTCTATCCACAGCTCTGGATTTATAGGAAAAAATAGCTGACAGCAAACAAAACCTTTATGTAGCCTCCAATGTAGGACAATGGAGCATTTACTAAGTTTAGTCAACCACAGAAACAGGAGCATCCAGCTCTAGAAAAGTTTTGGACAAGAGCAGTTTGCAGTTTGGTTCTTCTTTCAATCACAATTCACTTTTCTCTGAGAATTTCCCTTGAGAATTTCACTGAAGACTTTAGCCACAGGCTGGTATTACAAGCCGTTTAGTAGAGCAGTAAATAAAAAACACAAGGTCAGGAGCCTAAACAGCAAACCAGAACCGTGTATTTTTTCTGTCTAATCACACATCTAGGCAAAGATAAGCTGGATTCTGGTGCAACCCATTTCAGTATATTCAGGGCTTAATGACTATTCCTTTGGGCTTTTCTCTTAGCTAAGCTTTGAAAACAAACATTATATGAGCAAAAAGATCTAATTCTTGACACCCCTCCCAGCAACAACACTACTGTATTGCTTTTTAATGCTTTTTCCACTGGACCACTGATAAACTCTCTACTCCTCATTCCCTTATCTTACACCATCTAACAGGCATCTCACCCTTTATACTAAACTGAAACAAAGCTCTTCCTTTATCCACAGGCTGTTCTCCTCTGCTGTGCCACCAGTCCAACTTGCTTGATTATCTCCTAAACACAAACTTCCAGCCTGGCTCTTAACTTTGCCTGACACTTTCTGCTGTGTCCCCCAGCTACCAGCCAAGGGACAATGTCATGCAGGGAAAGATGAATTGGCCCGTCTCAGACCCCTGATCTACTCTGCCTCTTATCAGCTTACCTTTTTCCTCCCCTTTCTGCTCTGCCTTGCCTATAACACTCCACACAGTGCCCAAATAAAAATCCCAGACAAGCCAGACTGGTGTATTTTTCAGCCAGCTGAGTATCTCATATCATAGCAATATAAAATTAAAAGCTGCATGTTGAAATTATGGCCTTTGGGTTTATAATTTTTCTCAAAACAATTCCACTTTCCAGGCAGGGTAAGAAAGTCAGCAGCAGGAGTGCAGTCTGAAAACACAAGCCATTAAATATTAACATTAAATGTTAAAAATAAATATGGGTAACCTCAGGTTACCATAAGGCCTTTCTTTTTTCTGACCTAGTTATCTCAGCCACTCCTAGACTAATTAAAAGTTTCATTCCTAATGTGAAGTATGTGCTGATGCATTTAATCTTGGAGCTTGTCAGGCAGATCCAGCAACTTTGGGCTCTTCTGGGCAGGTGCAAACCTTGGAGACTTCCAGCTGCACCAATCATTCCAAATTCCCTGTATAAACAGTCCTTTTTCCAGTTGTGGGCTTAAGGAACCTGCAGAAAACCCCTCAAAACTCAGTATGTTTTTCAGAACAGCAGTGCTTGTGAGAAGATGCCCTACCGTGAGCAAGCAGAACAAATAATAGTGCTTAAAATGAGAAATATTTAGCAAACTTTTTCATTCTTGCAGTGTCAAAATAACACTTTTTTCTGGTTGGGGAGCAAGGAATCTGTTTTATCATGACAAGTTAATTTGGATAGCATGCAGTTTTGTCATCATGGGGAGTACCAAAGTGTGGTCAGTTCCTGCAGATCAATTCTTCAAGCAAGATTAGCCAGAACTGCTGTGATGTATATAAAAATGAATTATAATCAATGTACTGCCCATTTCTGCCACCTTAACTGAGATTAATGTCTAAGCAATGATTATTTCAAAGAGTACATAATTCATTTGAATGTTCTTGGTTATTTTAAGAGCTCTATATGGAAAGTTAGTACATGACGGAGTTTGTAAAGAAACAGCATTTTGGTATATATTTATTTTACTAATTCCAGAATAAATCAGTCTACAGATGAAATGCAGTCAGATGATGTGTACAAGAGCATCTCTTGTATGGCCTTCTACAGCCTTTTACCAGTGAAGAGCTTGCTGAGAGGAAGACAGTGATGGGTCTGGGTGACCAGCAAGTTAGAACATTTCCAAATGCCAAACTAATCAAATGAATACTAACTTGGTAGCACACTTCACAGAAAATAATAGTTAGAGACTACCCTTTTTATAGGATAGAGAATTCCTGTTGCCTGCTGCAATACATAGGCAGTTAGTAAACAGGTTGTCCATAATCATGAGAGTCTGGGGAATTCAAGGTGAAGAGCTCAGATGCAAAGAGACACAATCCCCAGGCCTGCAGTGACTCCAGCTAAGTATTGTGATCATAGGGAGTACATATTTGCCTGAGAGCTGTCACTGTGGAGCAGGCTCCCAAGTCAAAGGCTTGGATAGAGAAGGGACATCAGGCATAAAGACGGAAGACTTTTTTTTCCCTTGAATTTGATTTTCACATAGAATTCTTGCTCCATTCTATTTATGATTGCAAATAAATGCATGTAACAGAATGGTCTAGTATGAATGGTTTTCATTTAAAAAATAGAAGAAATCTGTCTTTTTTTAAAATTTGTATTGTTAGGATAGTTAGTATATTAAATGTACAAAGGAAAAAGCTAGGATATATGGCAGTGCTCTGACACACATTCAGGGTACAGGAGATGCCAGAGAAAAGTTAGTATGATCTGATTTCAGGCTTTTAAAAACAAGCCCAGTGACAGGAAGGAACTTTTACATTGTTTTCCCATCATCTGTAAGGGAAACATTAAATACATGTGCTAGTTTCATAAATTATTTCAAGGAAACAAAATCCCATGTTCTTGCTAAAAGCTTGACAGTAGAGTACAATAGATGTGCTCAGACAAGAGGAGTCTGTAAATTCTGCAAACCATCACATACTGATAGATGTTTCTGGGCAAACAGCCACAAGAGGAAATAAGATTTTTCACTGATAGCATCTGTCAACAGAAGAACAGTAATCACGTGGCTCATGATTAAATTTAAATATAAATATAATGGATGAAATCCACTGTAATTACTGCGTAGCTAGAAGCATTTACACAAGTATGATTCTGGGCGATTTAACACAGGAGCACAGGACTCTCTAGAAAATTCACAGTTTCCATTCCCAGGGCAAGATACATAAATGGTGCAGTACCTGCTTCTGCTGCTGCAGTAATTCTGCAGTCTGCAGCTGTGGTCCATGATCAGTGCTCTCTGTGGTGGGATGCTGGGAGAAATCTGTCAGTGCAAACACAAAGTCCTCTTCTTCCTCCTCTTGCTCTGCATCATTTGCCTTCTGCTCAGACTGAATGCCAAAGTCTGGGAGGGCCTCAGGGTGCTCGATCTAGAATGAAAGAGGGAACATGCTTTTGCCATTTACCTCTGGGGCCAGAAATCTATTGAAAGACTAAGGGAAGGGACTGCATCTCTGTGGTGATATATTGACTTCAACGCAGGCCACAGAACTGATCTTTGGGTGATATATCACCTACTGCATATGTGAACACACCACTAGGCAGGCCTGTAACACAGGGGATTTATGCAACTGAGATGGGTCTGATGTCACATGATGGATATAATCTATCTCACATTAATCAAGAATTGTACAAGACACTGGTGTACTGTGTGATGAAGTAATGGAAATTAGGAAGTATCCAAATCTATCATTTTATTTTCTACAAAATATGAACAAAACATGGCTCCAATAAAGCTGGACTGGTAATAAATTAACCAGTCAAAAAATCCAAACAGTCAAGAAATTAAAGCTTTTTGGTATTAGAAGATGAGCAAATTTGCACAGAAGCAAATTAACACAGCTGAAGTAAAGTAGAAGCTAATTATTTCTAAACAGCTACTCATTTCTTGTTTCTGACTCATATTACCACCACAGATGAATCAAAGATGTTCATCCATCCTTTATCTAAGAATACAAAACATTGGAGTATTCAGCTTAAGCACACTCTGACCAGACCTGAAAGGTTACTTGTACTGCCAAATGCAGCAAACCTTGAAAAACACTAGGTATAAAAGGACCAGAAATACTGAGAAAAAATACTTTGTTGCTTACCAAATGGCTTCAGAATTGCATGAACCTGCAAAACAAATCTTTTGTTCTCAAGAATTTAATATAAAATATCAGAACAGGAAAATATTTTAGGTTTTTTTTTTTTTTAATTTAGCTAGGAAGCAAATGGTAATTCTAGGTGTGCAACTCGACACTTCCTTCACAGTGCATGTTGGCTGGTAACCACACCCCTGCTGAGATGTGTCAGCTTGGGGATTCCAGGTTGTTATGTACTTCTGAAATTCCTGATCTTGATTTAGCCTCTACTTAGAAAAGCACCATGATGATGACTGGTGTATTGCTGCTGATGGCGACAGACGTGTGTATGGAGAAGAGGAACAAATGAGGATGGTTCACTCTAAGTTCCCACATGAAGCTGTATAATTCTCCTGCCAACACAGAAACAGAGCTTCCCTCCATCTGTATTGCTGAAGGCTTTGTAAGGGACACACTGTGCACAGGATGAGAAAAACAACAGCACTCAATCCATCTAAACAGATTTGACTCCCTCACCTTGCTAATGTGCTTTTTTCTTTCAAAAATTACTCAGGAGTCATATCTTTGAGACCTAATTAATTTTTCATTTACTGTGTGAGAGTATTTCAGGACCAGCTGTTTGTACTAGTTAAGGTTTTCACTTTAAAGATGGATGATCTGTAACACATCATGCAGAATCTACTTCAGCACAAGCCAACACCAGCTTTCATGTTTAATTTGAATCCCCTTTCAATATATATGCAATTTGAAAGCTGCTGGTGCCACATCATATTTCAAGTCTACACTTAAAGAAGGGACATCCCAGTACTCTTCTGGATTATTAAGGTGGGACAGTTACCTCTAATGTGTCCTCCCCTTCCTCCTCCATTCGCTTCCCTTGCCGCCAGTGTTTCAGCAGCCACTTCAGTTTGACATACAGGAGAAAGGTGTCCTGCTTGAAATGCCTGAGTTCCTGCTGCAGCAGATTTTTCTCCTGACTCCAGGTCTTCTCCTCCAGTTTGTTCTTCAAAGTCAAGCTCTGCACTTCCAAGTCTTTTCTCCGCAGGGTCTGCATATGCTCCTCCTCCAGCTTTAATGGAATAACAGGCAACATGTCAACAGGGGGGTGTCCTGGGGCAGTCTCCAGGACTTGTACTTCATTGGCTGAGACAAACTGAAATCTCTAATTTTCATCAGTAGTGAGCAGCTTTTGAGTTTGGCTCAATAAGTTCTTCAGCAGTTATGTCTGCTGAGGAAATTAGAGGATAAGCTTTTCTTAGATAACCATATGAAAGTAACCTGCTTTGGAAGTGGATATTTACTTCAAAGATGCACAAGACCTCTGAAGCTGGTTAAACATTTTACACCACTCATATTTTCCTCCCTCTCTTGATCGTATCTCTGCAGTAGGTTCCCAGCAGAGCCGCCAGCCCACACTACTGCATATATCACACCTATTAAATTCATTTGCAGCCATTTGTACAAGGTGGGGCCACAGCTGCCCTTCAGAAAACCTGGAATATTTGCCTTACAACTTCCTCCCACAGGCACAGGTTTAATCTGTCCACAGTTGCTATGTCTCCCTCTGCCTCTGGAAGGGTAACACTTCTGAAGAAAATACCTCCAGTACCTCAGATACCACTACTGATCCCTCACTCCTTGCAGCTCATACTTGTAGGCATCTGAATGATACCACAGTAAACAGTCTCTCATTCTGGCATGACTTTATCTGGGACACAAGCAGGAACTGAAGAGACAGGAACAGATTGCAACTCAGCACTTGACATGTCTCAGCCTTAGTACTAGAATCACCAAGAAAAGCTCATTCTTTAGAGGACACGTACAACTACACCTGTTTCAATGCAAGGCCACCTGAAACATCATTCTTTATACGTAACCTCCCTCTCAATATATAAAAATCAAACCATGGCATGACCTGCACCCAACAGAACTTGTACAAGTTAGTTGTACAATATCTCATATTGTGCATAGATGAGAAAGTGTTTCCACTTCAAGCCAGCTGTGGCTTCTTCATAGATGAAGAAAATGCAGATGGAAAATGAGTACAGAGTCACTGTTTACAGGTGCCAGTTTCTATTTTCCATTCTGCAGAACAACAGCCTCTCCTTCCTGACCAGCTCCACAGATAAAATCTATGAAAGCCACAGTACACTTATGACCACAACAATCCAAACCGTCGGAACACGCCCTGCAACAAACAATGCTCACATAAGAATAAAGAATGTTTCAGGGATTAGGACTCCCTAGCAATAAATACTGCTAAGAAATATATGTTTGATTTTCATGGTAACATTCACATGCTTCTGAAATAGGATACCAGTCCATATGAGATAGTTTCCTAAGGACTTGCCCGCCATCTAAATGATGTGCTCCAGCATAATGCAAATTTTTAGCATCTATGCTACTAAGCCTTAAAAAGTTCCCGATTAAATTGAAATTATTTACAGTAGTGGCTAGCTTAAATGTGTTTAAAATGAAGCTTAAAAGTATTCTGGAACAAAATTAGCCATAATGGCCCCAAAACACATACACACAAATCCTAATAACACTCATGGAGCTTGTACACTGTTAGCACACATCAGTTTGATGTCATTAAACATTCCTAGAAATGAAAAAGTAAAAGAAGGGCTGATTTTAAATTTAGTTTTTATGGGAAGAAAGAAATAGATTTGATGTTGATGGTCATTCTTCCATCAAATAAAGTTATGGTTAAATACAACAAAAATCTGAGTAATTTCCACCAGAAATCCTGGAAGATGATAAAAAAGGAACATTGTCAACAGAATGGGCATAATCTGGAAAAAAAATTAAGACTCCAGAAGATGCTTTTATTCTTCTATTTCTGCTGGCTATCAACATGAACAACTAGCTTTGATTTTGGTGCATTTTTCATCATTTGACAAGCTGTTATATTTCAAATCCTTGTGGTCATGAATTCTTGCAGAAGACCCTAGTGGAGGTAGATTCATAGAGTGTTATGCTTTTTCAATGGATAGCAATTGAAAAAAAAAAAAAAACAACTTTAAGAGACAGGCATAGCTTCCACAAAGCTTTCACAGCTGAGACAACTAGGAAGGAAATCAATCGACTGGTTGCCTTCAAAAGCTCCAGTGGAAAGCTCCTGTGGAGATCAACTGGAAATTAAAGCTAGTTATGAAAGATACCACTTGGGCATAAAGAGATTAGTTGGCACAAGAAACAATTCTTTACAGTATGCAACAATTATGCAGAATTTAGTCCATGAAGTAAATTTAAAAAGAAAACTTCAGTTAAGAGCCAAACAGCCTGCAGAAATTAGTAACAGATTTTTTTTGCTCTAGGAGCTGAAGATCACAAAACAATTGACTAATCTGTTCCAGGCTTCAAAAGAGCAGGGGGAGCTCATGTAAAAAAAAAAAATATTTATTCACCAGCTATCAATAAGAAAATTGGAAGCACTGAGTACTGAGAAATACAAGAATGAATGTTCTGATTTGTTTCTCAGCTATGTGCGCATAGCAACTCCTCTGACTTCAGAGAGGTGCTGGATTTTCTTTTGGCTAGGAGGAGTCAGAATAAGGTATGGAGCTGAACTGAGCTCCCAGAGATCAAACACACACTTCCCCAGCTCACGGAGAGCTGAAGGATGACAGGATTCTCCATGCAGTATTTCATGACTATACCACGATTTCCCCTGCAGAGGGAAGGACAAAATTTTTCTCCACCAAGCAGAGAAGCCAGATTCGCAGTGGCAAAATAGGCTTGAGTTTAGATTTCCCCAGATTCCAGATTCTTCATTTACTCAGATGAGGTCACACAGGCACAGCCATAAGGACACAAGTTCCCACAGTCGTGACAAACAAGGCTCACGTCACACATCATGGTCATGCGTCTCTCCCAGGTGGGTTTTGTATTTACCTGGATGATCCTTTCTGTAAACTTTTCTTGCTCCTCTCGGTGAAGTCTTGTCTCCTGCTCAAGCTGAGCCTGAAGCTCCTGTATCGATACATTCTGTACAGGTAAAACATGGGAATCCCTGAGCTGATCAGCAGGACAAAGGGAAAGGTTTAGCAGAAAATGTGTCTCGGAGGTGTAAAAAAATGAAAAAGAAAAGAGCCACAGGACAGACATCTGCACAACTCAGGATTATCAATAGTTAAAACCAAAGCACAGTGTGCAAATAAATAACAATGTCCTAAATCTGTGTGGGAATTTCCTGTGTGGCTTCTGGAAACTAAAGCTGGAGTGCTGATGTTACATATCGGATATTCTCTTCAGGCCTCTGCTCTGGGCTTGGAGTTGAATAGCTTAGACTCCTGTTTGCAGGATTACATATTTGGTGGTGCATTTCTTCATCATAATCAAAGCTGTAAAATTTTAACACCTCTTCACAAGATTAATCTAATGCATGCATATTGAACCTAATTATTCATTTGCAACAGTTTTGATAGGGCAGTTAATGGGACAGCATTTATTAAACCAAGTATACATAAGATCCCTTTCTTCAGATATAAGACAGTTCTTTGCACAAGTCAACTTCACTCTGTGATTTCTACTCAAAATAATTAAAACAAAAATGTCACAGTGATAAGCTGTGTGAGCCTGAGATCTGACCAAAATAATTAACTATCCCCCCTTTCAGGTCCGATACTGTTTTAATCTTAATACCTTCAATTTTATGTTCTCATTAAGTTTGGCATTCCGTCAACTTTACTCCTGAAAGTTACTTAACTCAAAAATAAAGACCCAAGAAGGCAGAGTCAGATCTCATTATTTATACTACAGTAATTAAGCTTGTGGCACTTATATTTCTGATCAGAACTTTCAGTGCCCTTCACTTTGTGTCTCTCACATTGGTGCCAAAACTGATTTATCTGTACAAAAGTGATGCTCGGCTGGATGCCATTCTCTTCACGTGTGTGACCACAGAAAGCACTACAGCACCACACTCCTACTTCCCAGAGCAAAAATGTACTTAAAGTCAGGATTCCTTCAGGCTTCAAAGTGTAATCCCGAATTCTCAGCTGGCCCATGTCCTGCGTGCTCCAACCTCAGCAGCTGCGGGGACGTAACAAAGGTCGTGGGATTGCTCTCTTGGGCTGTGTTGCCATTTCCCTGCCGGCATCAGCCCCGGCATCCACCTCCTCGCCACTCCTCCCACTTTCCAGAGCAAAGCCAGCAGCTGCTGTTGTTCAGGCCACACAGCCCTTGTTGGAACATTTTAGTTATTCAAAATGTAGTTCTCCGTGGAACAGACACTCCTCACCCCTCCTCTAGGGAAAAATGAGATAAGGCAAATGGAAGTATCCCAAAAACTACCTGCAGGACCACACTATGCAGGAAATCAAAAGGGGACCTACACAGACATTCTGGGCCCTATCAGTGCCTTCTTTACTGGAGTCATTTATTGACTTGTGCATGTCTGTTTTCTACCTGAGGAAAAGACACTTCCATCCCACTGAAATATACACATAAAGTGACTAAGAGAACATTACCTGCCTTATCAATTTCATCTGTCTCTGTAATGTGTCTGCAGACATTTTGTAGTGCATAAGGTCAAAATTTGGATTTGAAAATAATTGCTTGTGATGGGATTTGTCAGTTTTGCACAATCATTTGTAAATTCTTAATTTAATTATCTCATGCAATAAAGGAAAAAATACTTTCATCAAGAATTTCTGCATTATTTTATTCTGATCAAGCTTCTTTAGGAATATGGCAAACAAAAACCAATGTATCAGTTCATTAATGTATAATTTAAAAAAATCTGTTCCTCCCTTTATGGATTCAAAATTATTAACCCATCCATTTTTTTTTATAAATATGTAGCCCATGCAAAGCCAAATTTCAGGAAACTTCATTGGTGGGATTATGTGGGAACTGTTGGAATTACTGAAAAGAAATTAAATATATCATAAAGGTAGATGCAGTATTATATGCACGCTAAGTCAAAATCACGTCACAGCTGCTTTGCCTCTTTAAGGACAATACATTTTTGTGAGTCCTAAAGTAAATTTAAGTTGAAAAGCAGCTAGTGCCTGAATGCAGAGCTGCACACCTTTTCCCTTTCAATGCAACCTGAGAACTCTTCATAGTCTATAATAATATATAATGTCATTTCTACCAGAAATGTTGGGATATCTCCACTGCTCAAATCACAGGAGGTAAGGCTGCTTAAGTGACTAATAGATTGCTGCTAAACAATCTATTAGGATTGTGAATGAATAATATTATAAATGTATAGTGAATGAATAATACTTATAAATGTATAATGTAATATTTGTGTATGCAGTTCAGGTTTCTGATACTGCACTGATGGATGTCTGGCTTATATGTGAAAATCAGTCCCCTATGATAAAACCAGAAGGCTGTAGTCTGTGGCACAACTGTGGTTTTGTTTTGTTTTGAAAAGAAACATTACTACAAAATGGACACAACAGTTGACAACCTGTTATATTCCATTCTTTGCTTCCTTTGTTCTCATTAAGGAGTGTGCTACACAAGGAACAGAAGACATCCCAAATACGACGGCCACTGCACAATGTGCTGACATCACAGAACAGACAAAAACTCTCTACAAGACGTACAAACACAATACCATGGGAACTACGAGCTAGTGCTACTCTACTACAGCACCACAGAAACAGCTGCACTTCATCCACAGCTCAACACCGACTAACAGTTTCCCATGTATCCCAGTTATTGAATTACCAGACACACTTCCACTCCTGTCCCCTCAGACAGGCACGGCCAAATCTGCTCAGACCTTTTATCTCACCTGTTATCACTCCAGAACAAGCTAATCCATGCTGATGTCTTCACCTCAAGAAGATGCACAGAGAAAACTCATCCTGGGGACTTCACCACCGCTCCCTCACAGTACCAACCCCTTTCCCCCCACTGTCAGAGTGCTGACAGCTTTTTAGGTTACTTTGCAGCTCACACAATCCCACATATCTGCCATGACTTGTTTTTACAAGATTGCCATCCAAGACAAGGTATGGCTGGGTTTTATTTGTCTGCTTACTCCATTTTACTGTAGCTAATTGCAACCTCAATTCGCCTGCAAACTTAATCAATTTATATGCAACAATCGTGAACATGAAATTTCATGGAATCTTTCTCTTAAGCTTTTTTTTACCCCCCCCCCCCCCCGCTAGAAATGATCAAACAAAAATAAGGCCTGAGGAGGCAGGGTAGAATGATGCTTTCCAGCATTAGCGTGCAATTCGAAGCAAGTCAAAAGATAAATGTTTTATGCTGCTCCTCTAAAACTACATTATAATTCTTTGATATTTGCACCTTACATTTGAACACACAGTTTAAAAATTGCTACTTTTCCACAGATTGACAGCTGGTCAGAAAGAAAGTTCCAGTACTTTTGTTATACTTTTTCCATGCAATTCACATCTAACTGAATTCACAGAGGCTGCTTCTGAAGATGTACTCTTCTTCTCACCCCTTAAAAATAGATGACATATATTTCATTTGCTAGTGTAGAATAGGCAGCTGTGTGGTTATTTGTACTTATATGAAAAGTCTCTGAGTTTGGGAAAACACAGAACACTTCACTCCAAGTCTTTAAAAATCCATCTCATTGTATGGAGAGTACACAAAGTCTCACCAAGTTCACTTAGGACTCAAATATCCAGATTTACATCATAAAGGGTCTTTTAAGCCATTACACTGTCAACCTCTACAGAATCTTACATAGCAAGAAAGAATACAATACATCAAAGCAAATTATTCTTGCATCCCCTAATCTTGGTGGGAAGGAATAATCACAGCATCAGTTTATCTTTCTTCTTCCCACAGCTTTGCATTGGAGGAATAGTGGACATAAGACATAGAACTTTCTATGTGGTCCTTGGTTGTTGTTGTTGTTGGCTTTTTTTGCTTTTTTTACCAGAAGAAAAAAAGTCACAATGTGTAAACCATTCACTGTGGCCTTTCTGGAAAAACAAAACCTTTAACCAGAGAAATGCATGTGCAAATGTTCAGCACATGGCTGTGAGCTGCTGCAAAAACCATCCAGCTGAAAAAAACTCACATGGAGTTATGAAAATTGCACAGAAACAGCAGCAGTTAAAAAATAGAACTGTCAAAATATAGATCAAAATTCTCCTCATCTATCTCTTCCAAAATGGATCCATACAGAAGTTTTGATTCAAAGCAGGCGGTAAATTGACTTACCTAATTTGCACATCACTGTATCTGGTTGGTCCACACTTAACCCAGTAATTAACTTAGTTATACATTCCTTATTGGCATGATAAGTAAGCAAAGTGGATAAACATATTAAAAGTGGCTTAGAAGAAATTATTATATGCTATTCCTATTTTATTACTAGACCTTGTGGAAAACTTGTTTAAGACATGCTCTCACCTTCTCCAGCCTATCTGCTTTTATTTTAAATCTCTGGTAACAACTCACTCCTTTTACATGAATTCCCTTCAGTAGTTCTTTTTCCATAACCTATGAGTGTCAGAGATTTTATGGTATTTTTCTACACAGAACTAAATGTGTAAGTCTTTAAAAGCCATGTATGAAAATAATCAAAATCTAAAATGCAAAGTGCTTTTGCCTTTGATATACACTCATTCAGGAAAAGGCAGAACTGAGATTCTCTGACGGAATAGAACTAGGAGATACAGCTCCAATTTAGAGCATCCGGTATCAAATGTACCAAGCCATATCTGGTCATTTGAAAGAGTGAAATCTTTCTTCTTCCAAATGTCTTCTTGCTTCTGAATAAACAGGAGAAGATTGCTTGAGGAAACTGCCTTTCATTTTTGGATATTCCATTGGCAGAAATCAGCAGGTGAAAAATTATTTACTGTTTTTCCCATTGGTTTCCATGTTGTTGCCATAAGATATTTGCTCTATGTTACCTTTTGTTAGCTCTCCTGTTTGTTTTAGTCAGGGCAATTCTTACTAGTTCACCTGCTTTTTCCTTGGATAGTAAAGAATGATTTCCCTGTCCCACCACAACAGAGATCTGCTAAAATCATGAATAATGGATTGAATATCCATCCCAATGGGTTACAGCCTCCCACAGCAGCAGCTGAAAGGCTTGTTTCAGCAAGAAAACAAAGCCCTGCTCTTAAGGCAATTTCAAGATATAATTTCCCTTGGACTGTGACTCTAACCGACCTCTTTAACACGCAAATACATTCTAATAATCCTGCACTAACCACTAAAGTGCAAAGCCCAAAAAACAGCACATGTTTACAGTTAGGCCACAGGGTAGTTTCAAGTACATGTCTGTCTGCATTTATTGTATTTAATAAAACAATTAAGCGCCCATGGTGCTCATTTTTAAAAACAGAAGGAATCACTAAATGGCAGCTCTTCAGCATTGCTTGTGAAAATTTTAATTTAAAATTCAGC